>NC_135970.1:23973614-24279947 GCF_053455715.1 Rhinoraja longicauda | reverse complement strand
CTGTTCCAGATGCTACAGTCAGGCAAACGCCTCCGCTGTCACGCTGTGAAAACGGAGAGGATGAGACGGAGTTTCTTCTCACAGGCCATCAGGACTGTTAACTTTTATAACTCCAGGGACTAAATTTTGTCTTCTCTATATTAACTTATTAACTTTATTTATATGCTGTAACTGTAATTCTTTTTTGTGCACAATCCGCAGGCATTGCCACTTTCATTTCACTGCACATCGTGTGTGTGTATGTGACAAATAAACTTGACTTGACTTGACATGTAGAGGACAAATCCTAGAAAAAACATGTTTGAGCAAAAGGCTGGTTTAAATTCAGTAAGAATTAAGATAAGCTTCGACCAACCTGCTTTCCACCTTGGCCTTCTTCTCCATGTCGAGGTTATCTTTCAACTTTGTCTTTTTGCCATCTCTAAGAATACTTAAGTTCAATTTACATAACATCAGCTTTCTACAAACTTGCCTCATCTCATCAGCTGTCAATGTTATATTTGTGCCTTTGTTTCATCTGGTCTCAATTAAATAATAAAAGGCCACAATATTGAAAGCATTAACAAAAATACTAAAGAAGGACAGAAAATGCTGGAGTAACTCAGCCGCTTCCCTGGACAAAATGGGTTGGTAAAATTTTGTGGCGGGACCATTCTTCAGACTGATTGTTGGGGGGTGAGGATCTGGAAGCAAGAAAATATGAAGCAAAAGAATGCTTACTTTGCTCTCCTTGCCAGCTTTCCAAATTGCATGGTCTGTAAATTTCAGCTCATCCAAATTAATATCGTAAAATACATTTCAAATCCCAGTCACTCAACACACCCTGTTTTATATCTCGAATGCAACTCTACCTGGCAATGTATCAGTTTTAAAACATCCATCCTTATTTTCAACTCCATTTATAACCCCTCCTCTCTTTCTGATGGATTGTAATTTTCCTCCAGTTCCCCAGCACCTGTACTGGAGAATCTGCCCACTGAAACTTTAGGTTACGCTTGGTGTAAGCAAATGATTTCCATGATATCATGAGAGTGAAATGGTTGCAAGGGACACGATCATTTCGATTCAGTGACAGTTTCTTCCCAGCTGTTATCAGGCAATTGAATCATCCGACCAACAATTAGAGAGCAGTCCTAAGCTACTATTACCTCATTGGAGACCCTTGGACTATCTTTCATCAGACTTTACTGGACTTTATTTAACACTAAATTTTATTCACGTTATCCCCTTTATCATGTATCTATACACTGTGGATGGCTCGATTGTAATCATGTATCATTGTCTGCTTTAATCTGTCCTTTTCACTCCTTACATTCTCTCTGTACCCCTCCATATCTCTAGTTCCCCTCTCCCCTGACTCTCAGTCTGAAGAAGGGTCTCGACCCATTCCTTCTCTCCAGAGATGCTATCTGTCCCGCTGAGTTACTCCTGCATTTTATGTCTATCTTTGGTGTAAACCAGCATCTGCAGTTCCTTTCTACACACATTATCTTTCCGCTGACTGGTTAGCGCACAAGAAATGCATTTCACTGTACCTCGGTACACGTGACAATAAATTACACACAAACTCATTGAAAAGGTGTTTATCCAAGATTGATTTTAACTTAAATGTATGGAACTATTAAAGACACAACTTAATAACTTAAACCTGCTTTCACAAAATTAAAGATATTTAAGTGATTCTGCATTTAATTTATCGATTTTTAAAAGGTTCATTAATTTATAACTATTTTTGTATCTGGATATGTGAGAGATATTCAAAGATCTTACAGTCACGGCTTGGCTTAGCAAGCCATAGAGTCATACAGTGTGAAAACAGGCCCTTCGGCCCAACTTGCCCACACCGGCCAACATGTCATAGCTACACTAGTCCCACCTGTCCGTGTTTGGCCTGTATCCCTCCAAACCTGTCAACAAAGAGCTCGGAGGGCAGGCCTCACCCTAATGTCATCAGTTGCCACTTTCCATGCAGTGCCCCACCAATAAGGCTGGAACCATTTCACCAAGGAAGTTACTGTGAAAGATAAGTTTAAACCATAGTGGGTTAGTGAGTTGGTGACTTGTATAGCCCACCACTGCTGGGGAATCTTTATTGAAATTTTTATCTTCTGTGAATTCTTTCTTGGAACTGTACACTTAATAAAGATCTATGGCTATGGATAAAAGATTTAGAATACTTGGATTTGCAGTTTTGAATTACGAGCCCTAATGTCGACTCATGTGGGAAGAAAGCTTGTGGTAACTTGCCAAGTGCCCTCTGATATTGCTGGCAAGAAATCTGAGTGATATTGTCTCTTGGGTATCAGTTTAATATGCTTGGCAAGCTACTGTAGCTGTTTGAATCTGGAAAGAAGCAGCCTTCCACTTTAGGGTTTCACAAGATATATTGCAGGCAGAATTAGTCACCGATTTCATGGTAGCAATCTTTTCTTCTCACTTAGTTTATTTTAGTTCAGTGATATAGCGTGGAAACAGGGCCATCGGCTCACCTAGTCCACGCTGACTAACAATCACCCGCACATTACACACTGGGGGCAATTTGGCAGAGGCGAATTAACCTGGAAATATGCACTTCTTTGGAATGCAAGAAGAAAACCCACGTGGCCACAGGGAGAACATGCAATCTCCGTACACACCTGTAGTCAGGTTCAAACCCAGGTCCCTGGTACCGTAAGGCAGCAACTCTACCGCTGCACCACTGTTGCGCCCCAACATTTTCTCCTTGTGTCGGTGCTGTAGGAAGGGTAAAGAATCAGGTGAGTTACCCTGGCATGCCAAGGTTGTCAGATGCCTTTCTGGATCTTTGAATGAAGAAACTGAAGTAAAGAAAGAGGGAATCATTTGGCAATGTGCATAGACAGATATCCACCTTGGTAGGATTAATAAATGAATAAATTGATGGGGGTTTTTTAAGGAATCACTCATCTTCTACGGCCTAGTCTCCTGCAGGTCAAATAGTCTTTGTACTACAGGAGGGTTAGTGATGCTATGGGGACACACACAATGTGAGCATCTGCTCGTTTGTTAGCCTCTCAACAAATAATTGTCAAGGTGCACTCATCTGCAACCTAGGTCTCAAAAATGCATGAACCCAGCAAGCCACCACATAGGAACTTTTGAAGATTCAACAGCATTAGCAGGTTTTCTCCAGCTGAGGCTACGAAGCAGGCAGAGCACAATCGGTGAACTTTCAATGGTGCAGTATTGATACTTGGGTAAGATAAGAAATTTGTGAATTATTTTGTCTACTGGTACATTCACCACTTATATATTGAGACTTTCATCTTTCATCACCCTCATTAGCAGAACACTATGGGTCACATTATCACAAACTTACATATTTTTCCAACCAGGTTTTGTGCCGATGTCTTGTTTTTTGCAGTTTCACTGTCATGTAGAATTTAAGTGCAATTTATGTTTTTGTATGTGGGTTGAATCCATGTGCCTGTGAAGCTGTTGAAAGGGATTTTCATTGTACCTTAACCTCACTGTACTTTGTGCATATGTTTTAGGAAAGGAAACACAGTAAGCAACCACAAACATCAATATGACAAATATCATATAATTGATAATAGTAATTTTGGGTTAAAGGACAAATAAATAACAGGGCTCCAGGAATAACTCTTCATTTAAATAGTACCCATGGCTTATTTTATGTTTATGCGACAAGAACGATGCAGATGCTGGTTTACACCGAAGATGGACACAAAATGCCGAAGTAACTCAGCAGGACAGGCAGCATCTCTGGATAGAAGGAATGGGTGATGTTTCAGGTTGAGACCCATCTTCAGACTGAAGAAGGGTCTCCATTTAACAGTGTTCCATTTAACAGTGTTCCATTTAACAGTGGGTTGACAAAATGTCAAGTAACATTTATATTATACAAATATCATGAAGGCAAAGTCCAATCTGCTAATTTTGGCATTATAATTGTCCTTTGTAATAACATCACCGCGCTGGTTGTCAGCATTGACCAGAAACATAACAGGATCAGGCATATAATTACTTTCATAACAACAGTGCCGAAGCTGGGTATTCTATGGTAAGGATGTGTTTTACCACCTGATTTCCCCAAACCTTCACCTACTCATATACTCATATATCTCTAGTAAAGACATCTTACC
Source organism: Rhinoraja longicauda (assembly GCF_053455715.1). Lineage (NCBI taxonomy): Eukaryota > Metazoa > Chordata > Chondrichthyes > Rajiformes > Arhynchobatidae > Rhinoraja > Rhinoraja longicauda. The sequence continues at coordinate 24,275,823 of NC_135970.1, read as the reverse complement.
TCCTGATTTCACCAACCCTTCCACCTTCAGTTCAGGATTGTGATAAAATGGATTGTGATTTCATTGGATGAGTACAGCTTCAATAACAATAAAGAAGCTTGATACTCTGTCAGGCAGGACAAAAAGAGTTCAGATCAGAATTTATCAGAAACCCATCCATAACATCGATTTCCCCACTGTAAGATACAATGCTACAACTTACCAACATTCTCCCAATGGTGTCTCCCAAACCCGAGACCTCTGCACAGTGAAGGACTCAGGCAGCAGGCATATTAGAAACATAGAAACATAGAAAATAGGTGCAGGAGGAGGCCATTCGGCCCTCCGAGCCAGCACTGCCATTCATTGTGATCATGGCTGATCGTCCCCAATCAATACCCTGTGCCTGCCTTCTCCCCATATCCCTTGATTCCACTAGCCCCTAGAACTCTATCTAATATATTGGAACACCAGAACCTTTACATTCCTCTCTAATTCACAAACTACTCTGACTTGCAAACATATTTCTTCACTGTTGCTGCATCAAAATGCTGGCACGAGCACATTAGGCAAAGTATCTTCACAATGACTGAAGTGGTATATCACCATCTCCTAATGAATACTCTAAAGGCTGGCCTTGCTAATGATGCCTTCCAAGCTATTCCAAGATTGTTTTCAAAATATGTAATATGTTGCGCATTAAGGATCATTTTGCTGCATGAAGAAATCACTCTCAAAATGAAAGTGGAAGTATGGTTATGCTTAGTCTGCTAGTGCCTACAGATTGCCTCCACCATGTACACAGATTCACCTTCAAAAGAAAGTGACGAGATGATAACAGATACAAAGTGAAAATGATTTATATTCCTTACTTAATCTCCAATAAAGATGTCTTAATTAGGAATGCAACATCTTGTTAAAATACTGTTCCACTTATGTTCGTAGGAAAACGAATATTGATGCCACTTAACACCAGTGAATCTATTAAAGCATTGAACAAGGCAGAATGCCAAGACATAATGTTGTTTCTACTCTTTTAAATGAATTGCATCTAAAAATATTAATAACATCGATCAATTAATGTATGTTCCAGTAATTCAACTAATTAAAATGCATCAGGTTTGCAAAATCACGAAGCTCTTACAGCTGAATGACTCATAGAAAAAGCTTTGTAATTAGCGGAAAATTGATGGGTTACAGAGTCAAAGTACTGAGATTGGGGAGGTCAATAAGTCCAGCTCAAATATAGCTTGGAAAATACATGCTTAACACTTAAGCAAATACCAGTAAACCAAGGCTGCATTTTATAGTTGAACTCACTTTCTAAAAAATAACTTAATTGCTGTACAGTCAAAATATGATATTTCATTGAAACAATGGTTGATTGATTAGAACATATGAAATAATGGTGAATGCAGTCTGCTGTCAACATCCCTAATAAATGAAGTTTCACATATATTATTTTGGAAATGTACTGTCAAAAGTAATGCTCAAAATTCCAACCGTACCGCTGAATAAAACAATTTTATGTCCCGTGGCTAATGGTGAATTATAACCTGGCAAGAATCTCATCCACCAACTTTTTGACATAACAAAACAGAGCTGAATATGACAGATTAACAATTGTTATCAACACAACATTGGAGGATATGATTTGTTAGAGTACTGACAGAGTTACAGTCATAGATGAAATATTTGAATTGAGAACCCCCCAAAATATATGGAGATTGTAAATCTGAAAAAAAGACCAAGAATTGTTTGATATATCCAGCAGGTCAGGTGGAATTTGTGGAGAGAACAATAGAGTTAATATTTCAGGTTAATGGTCCTTCATCTGAGCTCTAGAAATGGGCGATTGACCTGAAATATTAACTCTGTTTCTATCTCCACAGATGCCATTCAGCCCCTCAAATCTACTCCGTCATTCAATCATGGCTGATCTATCTTTCCCTCTCAATCCCATTCCCCTGCCTTCTCCCCATAACCCCTGACTCCCTTACCAATTAACAAAAATTAAACATAGAGAGCAAACTCTGCAGAACATGCAGGTGTGGTTCAGTATTTTGGTATTTGCTGTTAACTGGTAATTGAAGTACTTGTTTTCATGCACCTCTCCTTCCTCCACTGACATAGAGTCATAGAGATATACAGCCCAGAAACAGGCTCTTCAGACCAACCCATCCAGGCCAAAACTTATTCTGATCAAAGTGCAGAGATCAGCACATGGCATTCTTATGTCTGCAACCTGGCTTATAAGAACTTTGTTTGGACAGAAGTAAAGTGCAATCCCATTTGTGCAATAGACTGAAGTACGGGAATAAATGTATCCACGGCCACCTTATTTTAAGATTTAACATTTGGAGTTGCATTAAGGGGGGGGGGGGGAGTGGCATGAATATACAAGTTTTACTGTTGTCCTGTTGACTTCCTCTGTCTGCATTCAGTTGTACACAACTGTCACCTATCCCACAGCCAACAATGGCCTATTGTGTGCCCCACATTTCCTTGATTACCGTTGCTTTTTGCATATCTTCCATTCATTTCTCCTAAGTACCGTCTAGATGTCTCATTCCCCTTTCCCCTGACTCTCAGTCTGAAGAAAGGTCTCGACCCAAAACATCACCTCTTCCTTTTTTCCCAAGATGCTGCCTGACCCGCTGAGTTACTCCAGCCTTTTGTGTCTGTCTGAAGAAAAAAACACTGTTGAGGACGGCCCAAACGTTTGCAATAAAGCTTGACGTTTTACACAAGGCATGCTATTGCAGCAAGTAATGTCAGTGAAGGAAATCCAAATGCAAGAAATGACTAATCACTGGAAAATAGCAGCAGCGTCAGAAATGTTCAATGTGTGGAAATAACATTCTGTATAAAAGCCTTAGGATGTTTAAACATCAATGAAACAGTTTTTGAACATAGTTACAGTTGGAGGGACATAAACACCGTTACCTTGTGGGCTGGCAAACATTTTTTAAAGTTTGATTTACCAGTGTAGAATTCTGGCAGGAAATGTGTTGCTGTTCTTTGTACTGTCCAAATGCATCTGCTGTCTGATTCTGATGCTTTGTTCTGAATGTGAATTCCAGCACCTTTAGTAAAATGGGAACCACTTGTTGCAGTGCAAATTCTTATCCTAAAATGAGGTAACAGTGTGAATGACAGAAGAATGACAATGGCCTAAAATATTCTCAAGATGATTTGCACCAATGCTCTTCCTTCAAAATGAATTGTTGCTGCTGGAATCCTCTAGAGGGAGCAATAGACCTGCTCTCTGGTTCTGCTTAACTTGTATCTCGTTTCGTTCAACTTTACACCTTAGACTTTTAGTCTTTAGAGTAACTGCGGAAACAGGCCCTTTGGCCCACCAGGTCCGTGCCGACCAGCAATCACTAGCACTATCCGACACACCAGGGACAATTTACAATGTTACCGAAGCCAATTAACCTATTTAGCTCAATAGCCAATCTCACTTCTGAGTCATACATACAAGCTGTTTGAACGCCTGATACTTGACAGAGTTGGACCTGTTGTTGGTGATCTCCTCATCCCAGAGCAAGCTGGTTTCCACCCCGGCAAGTTTACGATGACCCAAATACTCAACCTTACCCAGCACATTGAAGATGGTTTCGTGGAAGGGAAAGTAACCGGTGTTGTGTTTGTCGACCTCTCAGCTGCTTACACCACTGTTAACCATAGATGCCTTCTCCACAAGATCCTGCTTACCAAGGACATTCGTCTAACAGCATTGATTGGAAGGATGCTCGAGAACAGGTACTTCTTTGTCGAACTGGGTAGTAAGAAGAGCAGATGACTGTCATTGAGGAAAGATTGAAAAGACTAAGCTTGTATTCACTGGAGTTTAGAAGGATGAGAGGGGATCTTATAGAAGACACATATAAAATTATAAAAGGACTGGACAAGCTAGATGCAGGAAAAATTTTCCCAATGTTGGGCGAGTCCAGAACCAGGGGCCACAGTCTTAGAATAAAGGGGAGGCTATTTAAAATTGAGATGAGAAGGAACTTTTTCACCCAGAGAGTTGTGAATTTGTGGAGTTCTCTGCCACAGAGGACAGTGCAGGCCAAATCACTGGATGAATTTAAGAGAGATTTAGGTAGAGCTCTGGGGGCTAGTGGAATCAAGGGATATGGGGAGAAGGCAGGCACGGGTTACTGATTGTCGATGATCAGCCATGATCACAATGAATGGCGGTGCTGGCTCGAAGGGCCGAATGGCCTCCTCCTGCACCTATTTTCTATGTTTCTATGTTTCTAGATGGTGGAAACTCAAGAACGGACTACCACAGGGAAGTGTGCTTGCACCAATACTCTTCAACATCTACACTAACGACCAACCTAGAAGTGAAGGTACATGTCGCTTTATCTATGCCAGACGACCTTGGTGTAGCTGCCCAAGACAGTAAATTCAGTGCTGTTGAAGAACGACTCTCAAATGCCCTCAACTAACACCTTACTACGAAGAGAACCCCCTCCGTGCAAATCCATCAAAGACACAGGTGTGAGCATTCCATCTGCGCAACCGAGAAGCCAAACGGCGACTGAACGTCACCTGGTCTGGTATCCCTCTTGAAAACTGCGATCACCCGGTGTATCTAGGAGTTACCTTAGTTCGTTGTCTCTCCTTCAAGACCCATGTTGAAAAGACAAAAGATAAAGTCTGTGCAAGAAACAACATTGTCAGCAAACTTACTGGAACAAGATGGGGCGCAATTCCTGACACTCTTCGATCAACTGCCTTGGCCCTTTGCTACTCAACAGCAGAATATGCATGCCCAGTCTGGGAAAGATCAGCCCATGCTAAGAAGATTGGTCCAGCCATCAATACAACCTGCCACCTTATCACTGGATGTCTTAGACCAACATCAACTGACAGCCTATACATACTATCTGGTATGGTGCCTCAGAGATTCGTCGCAGTGCAGCAAGCAGTAGAGAATGCCATTGCCAGACCACAGATGTACGATGTCCCCTATTCGGCCATGAGCCCGCAAAGAGTTGGCTAAAGTCCAGGAAAAGCTTCCTCAATGAAGTTGAACCAAATGCTGAAGCTGAAGGTACTAGAGTTGCATTATGGGAAGCCAGACTAGCCAATCTCCTATCAACGACATCCATGTCCATAAGTGCCAAAGAAGAACTTTCTCCTGGGGCCGAATCAAGCTGGGCTGAATGGAAATGCCTCAACAGACAGAGCTGGTACTGGTCGTTGTAAAGCGACTCTCAAGAAGTGGGGTTATATAGAGACTGAAGACGTCATCTGCAGATGTGGCACTGAACCACAAACTATGGAGCACTTATTGAGATGTCCTCCATTGGAGCACGAATGCAAAGCTGAGAACGTCGCAGAGAACAATGATATTGCTAAGAGTTGTGTTCAGTTTTGGCTGAAACACAATATCTAGCATGTGTGGACACGGTAAGAAGAGGAAGACCTACAAACCTGTATGTCTTCGGAGTGTGGGATGAAACTGGAGCAGCTGGAGAAAACCCACAGGGAGAACGTACAAACAGTTATTCTCTTTGGAGTTGACCGAAGGGATTTCTCAATTAAAAAATGTAAGCAGTGGCACTATCAGGAAGCATCTGTGCAGTCTTTGTGAGCAGGTCTCGTCTGTATTCTTCAGGACGTGCTTGCCCAGAGACACAGCTTGGAGACAAAGAAGGAATAACAAAAAAGAAACACGAAGAATAACATGCAACTTGATATATCAAGACCTCCAAGGTTTCATGGAGGGCTTTTCAAGTTGAAAGGACATTCTTGGGCCAATTTATGATAAACCCTAGTTTTCACTAATATACTTTCCAATGCCATACATGTATAATAACAATATGAAAGGCACAAGTGTAATTAGTTAGGATACTAATCAATTTACCAATCTTAAGGTAAAATTGAACTGTTAATTTCAGCAGGAGGTCATACAACACCTTTGTCAAATAGGGATGTTAATTAAATGTTTAGAAATTAGTTGAGTGGGTGGCACAGGGTTTTGTGGGTACTTTGTGATGGAGATGGGAGGATTTTAAGCACTAAGAATAGGTGGATTTGGAACAGCAGGAGATCTTTTTAATTTTTCGGATGAAATAACCAACAACATACCTGTTTCTGGGTTATCAGAGATGTCAAGTCAAGTCAAGTCAAGTCAATTTTATTTGTATAGCACATTTAAAAACAACCCACGTTGACCAAAGTGCTGTACATTTGATTAGGTTCCAATAGAAAAAAAATGAAAACATACAGTAGCACGCAAACAGTTCACAGCGCCTCCTCAATGAGCCTCAAACGCTAGGGAGTAGAAATATGTTTTGAGCCTGGACTTAAAGGAGTCGATGGAGGGGGCAGTTCTGTTGGGGAGAGGGATGCTGTTCCACAGTCTAGGAGCTGCAACCGCAAAAGCGCAGTCACCCCTGAGTTTAAGCCTAGACCGCGGGATAGTGAATAGCCCCAAGTCGGCCGACCTGAGGGACCTGGAGTTAGAGAGGGGGGTTAGAAGATTTTTGATGTAGGGGGGGGGAGTGTCCATTTAGGGCTTTATACGTGAATAGGAGGAGCTTGAAGTTGATTCTTTACCGTACAGGGAGCCAGTGGAGAGAGGCCAGAATCGGGGTGATGTGGTCCCTTTTACAGGTACCCGTCAGGAGTCTCGCTGTGGCGTTTTGGACCAGTTGCAGGCGGGACAGGGAAGATTGGCTGATCCCAGTGTATAGGGAGTTGCAGTAGTCTAGGCGGGAGGAAATGAAAGCGTGAATGATTTTTTCTGTGTCGTCGAATTGGAGGAAAGGTTTGATTTTAGCTATGGTTCGAAGTTGGAAGAAGCTGGCTTTTACCACAGCGTTGACTTGCTTATCAAATTTTAATGCAGAGTCAAATATCAGAGATGTGCCTTGCATTAATTTACTGCAGACCGATGTCTAGATATTTATTCAATCGCCTTCCTGAGCAGAAGTTTATGAAGTCTTTGTCAGTATTTTCTTTACTTTTAATTTAATTTTTACTGCATAGATATTCAGGGGGTGAGAAAAGTGTAAATAGGGATGTTGGTTTGAGCAACATTTCAGATGGGTACTTAAATATTTTGTTTTCACATCTGATGTAAAGCTCAGTTATTGTGGCTGATGTCTCGTCACCTTCCGTGTGGTAAAGGGAGCCCATGTAGATATGCCCTTCACCAAATGTCAAGATTCAATGTGTTCTAAAGCACATTGAATGGGCTTGGTAGTACAACCATCATAACTCAGGCAGCGAAGACTCACCGGTCTGGAATCAGCACTGGCGTAAGAGGGAGGGTGATTGGGACAGAAATAAAATGATGGCGCTGTACTGAACATTTTGCCAGCAGCACAATAGCAAAGGATCAAGTGTAACAGTTTTGAACTTAATGTGGTGAAAGAAACAGCATAAATCAGTGCTGCAACTGACATGCTGCTGGTCCATTTATGTGTAGGAAGGAACTGCCGATGCTGGTTTAAACCGAAGGTAGACACAAAAAGTTGGAGTAACTCAATGGGTCAGACATCACCTCTGGAGAAAAGGAACAGCTGACATTTCGGGTCGAGGCCCTTCTTCATTCTGAGAGTCAGGGGAAAGCTGGTTTAATACTACATTTAAATGGAGTAGTGCTATTGTGATCTATCGACAGCAACGGGGTTACCGACTCTGAGGGAATCCCCAATGGCAGCAAAATTCCCAGCAGGATTAGACGTACGGTGAGTACAGTGCCAGGAAACATCTGGGAGGCCTTCGTGGTGTCCTGGAACATGCCTGACGTGGAGGCCTGTAAGTAAGACTAAAGCACAGAGGGCTACAACCCCACCGCTCCCACCCAACCTCCCACCACTGACCGCTACCATTCTACTGGTCAATGTACAGTCCCTAGAAAATAAAGTTGAGGACTTAAGGGCAAGGCTCCTTTATAAAAGAGAGATGAGAAAATGCTGTATGCTCTGTTTCACAGAGACATGGCTCACCAGACTCAGCCCTTCACCCCGAAGGTTTTTTCATCCATTGCATGGACAGAATGGTGGCATCGGGGAAAGCGAGTGGCAGAGGTGTCTGCCTCATGGTAAACTCTTCGTGGTGCTCAGACATGGCAGTCATGTCCAACTCCTGCTCCCCACCCCTGGAACATTTGGCATCTCTTCTACCTCCCAAGGGAATTCACCTCCATCATCATGACCGCAGTCCACATCCCATCCCAGACAGACATTCAGCTGGCATTGGAGGCGTTGCAGGCCATTGACAACACAAACACCAGGCGGTGAACCCTGACACTTTCCTTATCATAACCAAGGACTTCAACAAGACTCGCTTGAAGAAATCACTTCCAAACTAACACCAACACTTGTCTTGCAGCAACAAAGGATCAAGCAACCTCGACCTCTGGTAGTACATACCATAGATCCCTATGACTCCATCCTTTACCATCACTTTGGGAAATCCGACCACTTGGCTGTGCTCCTTCTACCTGCATATAGGCAACAACTGAAGAGTGCAGTGCCAGCAGTGAGGGATGCATAGATCTGCTCAACGGGGCAAGAGGAATGACTCCGGGATTGCTTGAAGTCGGTTGACTGGGTGATGTTCAAGGATTTTGCACTGGACCCTGAATGAATACGCCACAGTTGTTGCCGACTTCATAAGGAAATGTGCAGAGGAGTGCGCTCCCATGCAAACCATCTGTGTTCTCAAACCAGAAGCCTTCGGTAAACCAGGAGGTCTACAATCTTCTGAGGACAAGATCTCAGAAGATGGTAATGTAGATTCATATAAGAAATCCTAGGTAGGACCCTGATGAGGCCAGCAAAAAGGCTACAAGGGTCTTTTGCTCTAAACTGGAGAATGGAACTGGCATCAGTGGCCATGACAGGGCTTGCACATCATCGCATCCTTCAAAGTGAAACCAAGTGGCAGCTCTAGCGATCGTGAGGCATCACTCCTGGATGAGCTCAATGTGTTCTATGGATTTCAGTTAGCAAGGTCGATGTCAGCAGATCCTTCATGAGAGTGAACCCTTGGAAAGCATTCAGATCCGATGGTGTATCTGGTTGCATTCTCAAAACCTGCACTGACCAACTGACTGGACTTTTTGCAGGCATCTTCAACCTCTCATTACTGAGGTGTGCGATCTCACTTGCTTTAAAATAGCATCTATAATACAGTACACAAGAACACAAGAACACAAGAAAGTAGGAGCAGGAGTAGGCCAACCGGCCCCTCGAGACCGCCCCGCCATTCAATACGATCATGGCTGATCCTACCCCAACCCCCTTCCCACTATCGCCCTTCTTCCCACCCAAAAGAACCGTGTGATCTCCTGGGAGAGGCGAAAAACTGGATAAAAACCCAGGGGTGACATGCCTCAATGAACATCAATGCATGGCACTAATGATTGGTGTGATGAAGTGCTTTGAGAGGTTGGTTAAGGTGCATATCAACTCCTACCCCAGCAACAACCTGGACCCACTACAATTTGCCTACAATCACAAAAAATGAATGGGGGATGCGATCCGCCGGCACTCCACTCTACATTGGACCACTTGGACAATAGAAACACAGCCATCAGACTGTTGTTCATTAAACACAGCTCGCCATTCAACACCATTGTCCCCTTCAAACCTGTTACCGAGCTCAGGGGACTGGGTCTCTGTACATCCCTATGCAACCGGATTCTCAACTTCCTTATCAACAGGACACAATCAGTACAAATTGCCAACACTTTTTCTCAATCAGCATCACCATAGGGGCACCACAAGGCTGTGTGCTCAACTTTATCTACTCACTATATACCCATGACTGTGCAGCCAGACAAAGTTTCAACTCCATCTTTAAATTTGCTGATGACACTACCGTTGTTGGACAAATAATGGTCAGAGTATCGGAGGGAGATGATTGGCTGATTGAATGGTGCCAGAACAACAAACTTGCTCTCAATGTCAGTAAAATGAAGGAGGTCGAGGATCCACAAACTTGTCTTCATCTACACGACGGTGGTAGAAAGAATCAAATTCCTGGGCCTATATATCTCTGAAGATCTGACCTGGACCCAGCATATTGATGCAATCTTCCTTAGAAGACCGAAGAGATTCAGTATGTCGACAAATACTCTCTTGAACTTCTACAGATGTATGGTAGAGAGCATATTAACTGGTTGCACCACGGCCTGGTTCAGCAACTTGAATACCCAGGAACAAAGAAGATTTCAAAATGTGGTGAATACCGCCTGGTCCATCATGGGCACTGACCTCCCCACCATTGAAGTGATTGGTAAGCGATGATGCCTCAAAAAAGGTAGCCAGCATCAACAAGGACCCATACCACCCAGGCCACACTTTCATTTCACTCTTGCCATCGGGAATAGACAATAGACAATAGACAATAGACAATAGGTGCAGGAGTAGGCCATTCAGCCCTTCGAGCCAGCACCGCCATTCAATGCGATCATGGCTGATCACTCTCAATCAGTACCCCGTTCCTGCCTTCTCCCCATACCCCCTCACTCCGCTATCCTTAAGAGCTCTATCCAGCTCTCTCTTGAAAGCATCCAACGAACTGGCCTCCACTGCCTTCTGAGGCAGAGAATTCCACACCTTCACCACTCTCTGACTGAAAAAGTTCTTCCTCATCTCCGTTCTAAATGGCCTACCCCTTATTCTTAAACTGTGGCCCCTTGTTCTGGACTCCCCCAACATTGGGAACATGTTTCCTGCCTCTAATGTGTCCAATCCCCTAATTATCTTATATGTTTCAATAAGATCCCCCCTCATCCTTCTAAATTCCAGTGTATACAAGCCCAATCGCTCCAGCCTTTCAACATACGACAGTCCCGCCATTCCGGGAATTAACCTAGTGAACCTACGCTGCACGCCCTCCATAGCAAGAATATCCTTCCTCAAATTTGGAGACCAAAACTGCACACAGTACTCCAGGTGCGGTCTCACCAGGGCCCGGTACAACTGTAGAAGGACCTCTTTACTCCTATACTCAACTCCTCTTGTTACGAAGGCCAACATTCCATTGGCTTTCTTCACTGCCTGCTGTACCTGCATGCTTCCTTTCATTGACTGATGCACTAGGACACCCAGATCTCGTTGAACTCCCCCTCCTCCTAACTTGACACCATTCAGATAATAATCTGCCTTTCTATTCTTACTTCCAAAGTGAATAACCTCACACTTATCTACATTAAACTGCATCTGCCATGTATCCGCCCACTCACACAACCTGTCCAAGTCACCCTGCAGCCTTATTGCATCTTCCTCACAATTCACACTACCCCCCAGCTTAGTATCATCTGCAAATTTGCTAATGGTACTTTTAATCCCTTCGTCTAAGTCACTAAGGGAAGAAGGTATAAGAGCCTAAAAACTATAATGTCCAGGTTCAGGACCAACTTCGCTCCAACAACCATCTGGTTATTGAACACTACGAATTCCAACTGGACTCAGAACTACAAACCGACTTGGTTGTACAAGGAATTTGGGGCTTTGTATTGTTTTGCACTATATTGGTTGTTTTATTTATTGAACATTTTTTTAAATCTGTTTATTATGTTATCTGTTGTGTACTGTGTTTACAAATTTGTTGTGCTGCTGTAAGTAAGAATTTTATTGTTCCACTTTGGTACATGTGTCAATGAAACACTTTTGATTCTTGAACTGGTTGCAGAGGAGAGAGGCTGCAGGAGATGGTACAAAATGTCTGCAGGCAGAAGCTTAACTTCATTGTGCTCTAAGTCGAGGAGACATTTTAACCTCTGGCAGTGCATCATACTGAATGAAAGACTGTCATGGGTGGCATGGTGGAGCAGAAATAGAGTTGCTGCCTTTCAGCGCCAGAAATCCAGTTTCGATCGTGACTACGGGTGCTGTGTGTATGGAGTTTGTACATTCTCCCCAAAACTGTGCGGATTTTTTCTGGGTGCTCCGGTTTCCTCCCACACTCTAAAGACATACAGGTTTGTAGGTTAATCGGCTTAGGTAATAATTGTAAATTGACCCTAGTGCGTAGAATAGTGCTAGTGTATGGGGATTGCTGGTCGGCGCTGACTCAATGGGCTGAAGGGCTTGTTTCCGCCCTGTATCTCCAAACTAAACTAAACTAAACCTGCTGGATCTAGTGGACATACTGTGAGAGTCACTTCAAATTCATATTTCCATTCATGAATGGTTTCATTATGTCCAGCAGGGATTACATCATGCAGGTATGAATCACACCTGCTGTTCAGCCTTGAAGATGTGATGCTTGCTGATTGAAATTAAATGTCACATTCTCACGCAGTGAAATTGTTGATTCCAAACCAGTTTAATGAACCTACGTCTCTTCCAACCCCCTGGTTGGAAACCACCTTCATTGTACTTTTGAGAGCTGTGTCAGTGTTCTCTCTATGAAATTTCTGAATCATTTGTAAGTGAATAATTGCCTGGAGTGACATCTTCTAAAATGCAACATGGGGTAATTATTTTCAGTCCATTTCTGTCTTTCGAAATGGCAGTTATGAAATTTCTGAACTGCCAATTCTAAAGAAAAAAACAGAAATTGACAAAAAATAATGACCCCATGTTGCACCTTAGAATACTTGACTCCAGATAATTATTCACTTTCACATGATTCATAGTGCATCAAATTTAGCATTTACAGTTCCATTCATTTAGACATACAGGTTCACTTTTATTGTGATAAAATGTTAGGACATATCATTAAAACATAGAAGAGTATGAATCTGGTGTAGATAAATGGGATTAGTGTAGATGGACACCTGATGATCTGAATGAACACAACGGGTTGAATAGCCTGCCCCTATGTTCTATGATGCTTGAGATTTTGTTCATTAGTTATTGGAATAGAATTAGGCCATTCGGTCCATCTAATCTATACCGCTGATCTTTGCCTGCTGATCCCATTTTTCTGCCTTCTCCCCATAACCTTTGACACCCATTCTCGTCAAGAATTTGTCTATCTCTGCCTTAAAAATATCCACTGACCTGGCCTCTCCACCGTCCTCCGTGGCAAAGAGTTCCACAGATTAACTACCCTCTGACTAAAGAAGTTCCTACTCACCTCTTTTCTAAAAGAGTGCCCTTTAATTCTGAGGCTATGACCTCTGGCCCTAGGCTCTCCCACCAGTGGAAATGTCCTTTCCACATCCACTCTATCTATGCCTTTCATTATTCTGTAAGTTTCAATTAGGTCCCCCCTCACCCTTCTAAACTCCAGCGAGTAGATGCCTGGCGCTGCCAAACACTCATCATATGCTAACTCGCCCATTCCTGGAATCATTCTTGTAAACCTCCTCTCGACCCTCTCCAGAGCCAGCACATCCTTCCTCAGATATGGGGGCCATATTGTTGAATGTGGAAGAAATGTTGAGAAGATTTCAGCAGTGGATTTGATGAGGAGTTCGCACTTATAGTTTTGTCTGATGTTGGCACTCTTGTCTAAGCAAACATGCTCGCATTTCATTCTCTTACCGTTCAGTCAGTGTAAGTCTCTGCAATGTCAAGCCTCATAATGACAATAGACAATTCATAATGTGTCTACATAGGCATGTGTTGCTGCACTTCTTTCCGTTGGGTCTTTGAGTTTGAATTGTTATAATAACAATTCATTTTTGAATAGTTCTATTTTTTCCTACCTGACACGTTCACTTTACTAAGAGTGAAACAGTATAATGATTATTTTATCCTGGATTATTTTTATGTCACTATGGAAACATCCCTAGGCAGTTTCTGGAGGTTATTCACCCTTTCAAACCTGATGTGAATTCAATATTAGTCACTCAGGAGATAGCATTGTGCAAATCCCATGTTTACCCCCCCCCCCCCCCCCCAGCCCACCCATCCCCCCAGCCCACCAACAGATTACCAGCACTACACAACCTCCAGTCTTGCTACTGACACTTTGACCCTCTTTTTACCCAAAGGATTAGGCTGCCACCCCCAAGGTTTGAGCTCTGCTTCTCTCATTCCCTCCAATTTTCCTGAATTATGAAGCTGCCAAAGGAGCAGAACATAAGCTTCCAAAGAAGTCTGAAGAAGGGTCTCGACCCGAAACGTCAACAATTCCTTCCCTCCAGAGACGCTGCCTGACCCGCTGAGTTACTCCAGTATTTTGCGTCTACCTTAGATTTAAACCAGCATCTGCAGTTTTCTTTCCTAATAAGTTTCCAAAGATTACTTGAGGGATCATAGGATTTCAAATACAAAGAAATTCTGCCCAAACCTTCAACGAGGTAAAATTAACACTACAGTTTTCATGGAGAGTAGGGGGTCCTGTTTGTTCTCCTAATGTTAAGAAACATTTGTGTTTACTGCCACCTGACAATAGGTATATTATATACCTAGATGTAGTATATTGTAGTTCATCTGAGTTTCAATGACCAGTAGGAATAGGACGAATGGGAGCATATTAGTCCAGGACCAATCACCTCAGAATTTTATCTGCTAAATTTGAAAAAAAATCTGGTTTCTTGCACATTATGTTATTTTGTGTGTGTGTGTGTGTGTGTGTGTGTGTGTGTGTGTGTGTGTGTGTGTGTGTGTGTGTGTGTGTGTGTGTGTGTGTGTGTGTGTGTGTGTGTGTGTGTGTGTGTGTGTGTGTGGACGGACATAATTTGGGCGATCAGTGGACAAAACCCAAAAGATCTGTTCATTGTGAAGCATTCATTCCACAGTTAGAAAGGATTGTTTGACTTTAGCTTTGACTTCTCTCCCAGTCAATTAGAAAGGAAGTGTGGTATCCTGTTACCAAGGTAACGCTTTCACAAATCCATCCATTATATTTGTGAAGGAGTATATGGAATTAGACAGGCATCGGAATGAACCATTTAGTTTCATAATGCCCCATGAAGCAAATGTTAATAATATTGAAAATACAAACATTAAGAATAGGAAGTAATAAAGAATATACTACAGTGGTATAAACAAGCCATCAAACAAATACATTACCATAAATCAAGTTACATTTTAACAAGTTGATTATGTTGCTGGGAACAATCTCCAATTTAATTATACTGAATTTATAAACTCTCCAAATAACTATAGAGTAACTGTTTAAAATTATAACTGAACCTAAGCAAATATTAAATACTTTTGTTTTGGGGTTTTTATCAATCAAATAGAATTGAATACGATTGATTATCAAAATATCTTGTCCTTTAAGTGTGGTGCACTTTCAGATACAAACATTGAGGCTGATTTTCACTGAATTTGTAATTAGTAGGGCAAAACCGCACTTAAAATGCAGTTAATAGCCTATGTCAACAGCACTCCCATTGCAATTACCCCCTTCTTGAGAGAGGTCCTCAGCTGAGACCATTCTCAGAAACTGTAGATTTGACAATTATTGTTTTTTGAAAATTATTCAGCGTCAGAGGCACTGTTAGCAGGTATGTCAAACCTCTGGACAACTGCATGTATACCTAACGCTGTGGCCATGCATGCACCTCAATCAAGACCATGGCATGTTCTAGATTTTAGTTTTTATTTAGTTTTAGTGATACAGCGTAGAATCAGGCCCTTTGGCCCACCAAGTCCGCACTGACCAATGATCCTCGCACAGTAACACTGCCCTATACCCACTAAGGACAATTTTTACATTTACACCAAGCCAATGAACCTACAAACCTATACGTCTTTGGAGTGTGGGAGGAAACCGAAGATCTTGGAGAAAACCCACAGGGAAAATCTACAAACTCCATACAGACAAGCACCCGTTGTCAGGATCAAACCCGGGTCTCTGGCGCTGTAAAGCTGTAGCTGTACCACTACGCCACCGTGCCGCCTTGCGTGTAGCCGAAAATATCTCAGGATTAACTGACTCCAAATATTCCATGGGATCTAAAACACACACTTTCTTATTAAAAGTGTATATTCAGAAATATGATTGGTCCACAACATCAGGAGGCCACTGATTAAGACTAGCTCATTTTGCACATAGTGCACGAAACAAGCGAATAGAGGCAGTAGGAGTGTTTCAGAATTTCCCATAATGCTTGCAAATGAAATAACATTTGCATTGGAAGAAAGTATTAGCAAAATGTGTGCAGTTCCTCATAAATACTTCAAGGTCGAGTCATTCAAGAAAGAAAAGGAAAGGCGAAAATAGGAAATGATCTTCTGAAATTCTGTTGGTTCAATCTTTTACAGCCTCCTCTTACTAATTAGGTTGAAGAAGAATCTGAGTGTTTGGCATTGAGCGGCACTTTACAGTTGTGAGCAATGTTTAAAACATTAATCACTTTCTTACAGAACGCAAACTTGATCTTGTGAAGTTACACAAGTTATTTTCCTCGGAAAGTTACAAGAGAATATTCTAAGGGATAAGATATACATATAGTCTTCCAATTAAGGTCTGATTAGGGATAGTCAGCATTGTTTATGTACGTGGGAGGTCATGTCTCATGAATCTGAATGAAGATGTGACCAAAAAGGTTCATGAGGGCAGAGCTATAGATGTTGTATATATGCATTTCAGCAAAGAATTTGACAAGGTTCTGCATGGTAGGTTGCTTTCAAAGGTTAGATCCCATGGGATCCAAGGTGAGATAGCTGAATGGATAGAAAATTGGCTTTATGGAAGGAAGCAGAGGGTGACGGTGGAATGTTGTTTTCAGACTGAAGACCTGTGACTAGTAGTGTGCCTCAGGGCTTGTTGCTGTGCCTATTGCTGTTATTGTCATCTATATCAATTAATTGGATGAGAACGTACAAGGCATGATTAGCAAGTTTGCAAATGCCACCTCAGTGGGTGGTATTGTAGATAGTGAGGATGGTTGTCAAAAATTGCAGCTTGATCAGTTGTGCAAGTGGGCTGAGGAGTGGTTGATGGAATTTAATACGGAGAAATGTGAAGTGTTTCATATTGGGAAGTCTAACAAGGGCAGGACCTACACAGTGAATGGTAGGGCTCTGGGGAGTGTTGCAGAGCAGAGGGATCTCGGAGTGCAGGTACAAAGTTCCTTGAAAGTGACATCATAGGTGGATAGGGTGGTCAAAAAGGCTTTTGGCACATTGGCCTTCATCAGTCAGAGTATTTATTATAGAAGTTGGGAGGTTATATTGCAGTTATATAAGACGACGATGAGGCCACATTTAGAGTATTGTGTTTAGTTTTGGTCGCCAGCTTTAATCAGGCAACTGAGCTGTCCTCTCACCAACTAGAGCGCAGTCCTAACCTTCCAACTACCTCATTGGAGATCTTTGAACTATCTTTAATCTGACGTTACTGAAGTTTATCTTGTGCTAAACATTATACCCTTTATTCTTTATCTGTACATAGTTGACGGATGGCATGCAATAAAAAAGCTTCTCACACTACCTCGGTACACGTGACATTAATAAACTAGACTAAACTAAACTTAACTAAACTATACTAAACTAAACATCCTTCCTATAGCAGGGTGACCAAAACTAAACACGATACTCCAAATGCAGCCTCACTAATGTCTTGTGTTACAGCAACTCCAACTCAATTCCAATTCAATGTACAAATTTGTGGGTGGCACCGCCGCAATAATGATGAGAAGGAGTTCAAGACGGAGATTGGGAACCTTATAACCTGCCGCCAAGACAACAATCTTTCTCTCACTCTCACCAAGACAAAGAAGATGGCGATCGACTTCAGGAAGTGAAGCTGTGCACATACCCCGCTACACATTGATGGTGCTGAAGTAGAGATGGTTGAAAGTTTCAGGTTCCTAGGAGTGAATATCACCAGCAATTTGACCTGGACCGGCGATATTGAAGTAATGGCCAAGAAAACACATCTCAACTTCCTTAGAAGGCTTATTCCCATGTTCCCAACAACTCTCACCAACTTCTACAGATGCGCCATATAAAGCATTTTATTGGGATGCATCACAGCATGGTTTGGAAACAGCTCCATCCGACATCCCGAGAAATTGCAGAGAATTGTGGACGCATCCAAGACCGTTACACAAACCAACGTCCTTTCCATTGATTCAAGATCCAGAGCATCTTGTATCTTTGTATCTTTTGTACAAAGGTACAAAGATCCAGAGGGCATTGATTATATTCTGATATTTGTTATATAAAGTTGCATGCTCATCCAATTTATCGTAATACGAAAGCATTGTGGTTGAGTTTCTGGTATCCATCCAATGTGGTACTCTGAGATCACCCACATTGATTGAATGGAAACCTTTAAACTGTGCAGCACTATCGAAGACCTGCACTTTTTTTTGAGAATTCAGTCCTCTTATAAGTGATCGGAGGTGATTCATTCATCCCAGGACGAGATTCATCCCAGGATGTACATTTCTTGTGGGTGTGCAGATAACAAATTGGTAAACATCAGCAGTGTCGGTCTAGAATGTCCCCTTGTCCATCTACCTATACAGCGGGCTGGTAATTTAATTATCTCTGAATATACTGAGCACTGGGCAAGGGTTTTTTCAGTAAACGCTAAAAATTCCTCGTTCTGATGTGAATACATTTTCTTGAAATTGAACAATTACAGTGATCTCAATGTAACAATGAATGCAAGGCCGCCCTTCACTCGCTGGCTGCTTCTCCTTGCTCACTTGTGCCTGGCCCTGGAGTCAATCTGCCAACGAAAAGATGATGCACAACTTCCACTGACTGACAACATCATCTTTCTCAGACTCCAGCACATTTGTGGCTGAGAGATCTTAAAACTCTTCAGCCAGAAACAATTGAGACTCCAGCTTCTGCTTTGACCTAACACTAAGTTTTGTATTCTCCTTCTACCTGGCCAGAGCAAACCATTCTTTGGTTCTCCTCCCCTGTCATGTTATTTAATTTATTTTATATTGTTCCAAAGTCATAATTCTAAATTACACTGCAAGCAACTAAAACCAATTTCAGTAGTTACTATTTACTTCAGTAAGATTTTGGATGTGTGGGCAGTTCAAGCAAATCACACACGCACAATATGTTACATTTTAGCTGTTACTCTCAGGGTCATTGTTCTCGCAGCTGATATATCTACAGAATTTTTGTTCTCCCCAAATCACTTGATAGTACATTTTGGTACTTTTGGAATATAAACGCGATCTTATTACGCAGTCATTCCCGCAACTGTCTAAATTAAAACACGAAGTGCTGGAGAAACTTAGCAGGTCAGGCAGCATCTGTGGAGGGAATACATGATGTTTTGGATCGGGACTGATCCATTCTGATTGCAATGGGGGGAGAAAGTGTCGTGGTTACTGGTGTTCAAAATGAAGTAGATGACACGGAGAATTCTTCAAGAAGTTAAAAGCCTTTATTTGCATACAACGGCTGGAACAATCAGGATGTCAACCATCTGACTGCCCACTTAGTACACCGGGCAGCCTATTTTTATAGGGTTATTCTAAACCTTATCTCCTTTGTATTACCTCATACCCACACTCCCTTTCTCCCACACTCCCTTTCTCCCACACTCCCTTTCTCCCACACTCCCTTTCTTCAGTCCTTCATTGCTTTGTAGTACCTGTTTGTCCCGCCACCATTAAATCCCATTTAGTAATATATCCTTATCTCAATGCTCACATCCCTTCATATTTCGCCTCCCTTATTTCCTGCTAGTCCATCCCTCACATCCATCCATCCCCCCAAGGCCTATGTTTTTCCTTATCTCTTCTCTTGCCACCATTAAATCCTACTCATTGATGAATGTCCGCATCCCTTCGGATTCTGCTACCCTTATCATCAAGGCTAAAGCAAAGGTACAAGCTAAAGCAAAGGAGTGTTATACAAAGGAGTGTTATGTTACAGAGACGTGTCAAGGGTACGGAATGTCTAGAGTGCCTTAATTAGTTACAGACAGGCGCCTAATGCCTAAGCAGTTACAAACCTTAAACAACAATGTATAAAATAATGCCGTAACAATGTCTAATGTATAAAATACTAGCAAATAATATCATGCATAAAATAATATTCTCCCATAAAAGCTGGAAAAGAAATGAGGGCAGAACAAAGTGTGGCAAGTGATAGGTGAAGTTTGAGAGGCAGATGGGTGGACAAAGGTTAGAGATGAATGAGGAGACAAAAGGGTGTCAAATAAGAAGAGGAGTGAAGCCACAGGGAAGAATATAGGTGGGAGGGGAGGGGGAGAGAAGGGGAAAATGGAGTGTGATAGTGGGAGAAATAGGTGCACTCCAGGGTGGGTGTGTGAACAGGAAAGTAGGGGGAGACTAAAACTGGAGAATTCAATGTTCATGCCTTTGGATTGTAAGCTATCCAAGTGGAATACAAGGTCTTGTCCTCTTTTGGTCTTGTGGGATATCAGGATGGTCGAGCTATTTTCTCTTCCCCAGAGGAGGAAGGGCATAGGAAGTGTTGTTCCTCACTTTACTTATGACCTCACTCTGGCAATGGATAGAGGAGTCGGTATAGGAAAAGGATGGGGAGTTAAAATGGTCAGCAACTTGGAAATCCAGCAGGCTTTACCGGACCGAGCACGTGTTCAGCGAAACGGTCACCTAGTCTATCCTTGGTCTCGCCATTGTAAAGAAGGTCACATTGAGAGTACCGAATGTAGTAGATGAGGCTAGAGGAGGTGAATGTGGATCTCATTGGCATCTGGAAGGGCTGCTGTGGTCCCTGGAGGGATGTGTGAGAGGAGGTGAAAGAACCAGGGAACTCTTACCTTGGTCCTCTTCAAATGTCCAATTCCATTAATATAGGTTTGGTTATCCACTCTTCCTGGTAGTTAGAAGATTTAAGTAGCAGCATTTAAATACAGTAAGGTGATGATATTAATTGACCACATGCTGCCTAAATGTCAGGCTCCAGTGTGTGTGGAACTATTTGGGTACTGTGAGCCTACTTTAGTTTACTTTAGAGATACAGTGTGGAAACAGGCCCTTCAGCCCACCGAGTCCGCACTGACCAGTGATCACCCGTACATTAATTCTATTCCACACACAAGGGACAATTTACAGAAGCTAGTTAACCTACAAACCTGCACGCCTTTGGTATGTGGGAGGAAACCAGAAAACCCACGCGGTCACAGTGAGAACATAAAAAACTCGATACAGAAAGTACCCGTAGTCAGGGTCAAACCTGGGTCTCTGGCGCTGTAAAGCAGCAACTCTACCGCTGCACCACTGTGCTGCTCTCTGCATTGTAAAGCTTATCGCATTTGAGATGCCACAGTAGTTTTGCTCGAGACTGTTGGACAACATTCTGAAGCTGCCAGGCATCTGTCATTGGGTTTGCTTCTCCCTGTTTGCAGGAATTAAGGGCCTGTCCCACTTAGGTGATTGTTTTGGCGACTGCTGGCGACTGTAAAAGTCGTAGCAGATCGCCAAAATTTTATTTTACCCGACGACAATGACCACAACAATGCCGAAACATCGCAAAAGTTCCCATGCTGTCAATGCTTCCCCGGCGTCCTGATTTTCGCTGAAATCACTGACAAGTTGGTAAGTACTTGAGAGTTTTGAAATATAACATCTTGCCCGGGTTATTTGAAAACAAAGCTTCACTGTAACAAGACATAAACTGGATTTACTTCCAGTTTACTAATAGCTGTATTAAAAAAAAAAAATTAAAAAGTGGTTAAGTGGATTTTTGTGAAAGGTGTGTGGGCATTCCTTGAAAATGTAGGGGAGATGCATATCTGGTTTCTGGGTTGCATACCTGGGTTGGGAGCCCACTTTAAATATAATGGCTGATGGCCATAAACATCGCGGAAATTCCCACGCTTACCTGACCGTCAAACTGTCGCCTCCAATCTACCTGTCAAATGTCCTGACGGCAAATCAATTGGTTAAACACAAGCATTTTATGGTATTTTGAAATGACTTTACTTATTTTAATATTATGTGCTTCTAAAAGCATCAAAGAGAACCTATCAAGCCTGGGGACAACATGCGACAGCGCCCGTAATAAGCAACGATACCTGCCGACAAGCCAGCTGTCGCTGAGAAATTTCAAACCGGTTGATTTCTCAGCGACTCCTCACGATCATGCCCGTGACACCCCGGCGAACTGTCGGCAACAGCCTAGTCGCCGGCAATCGCCTTAAAATCGCCTAAGTGTGACAGGCCCTTTAGTTTTCCATTCCTAACTCCAGTTCACAGCCATTGATTGAGCAGGCATTGCCTATTGTTGCCTGGGTGTAGTTGCAACCAACAGTCTGGGGCTTTGCTTTCACATAACTCCTGCGCACAATCCGCACATGCAGAGTGAGGTGGTGGCCATGACTTTGAGTAGCCCTAGTATCAGGCTGGCAAGTTGTGGCGCGGAGCCAAACCAGGACCGGGCTTGGCCGTCGGCCTAGTGAGGAGAGATGTCGACGAGAGAAAGGGCCGTCGGAGAGCGAGCCGTATTTTCGGCAAGCGAGCAGAATTGTCGACAAGCGAGAGGCCCGCCGGCGATCGAGAGGGATGTCGGCAAGCGTGAGAGGTGTCGGTGAGAACGGAGAGCCATCACCCACTTGAGTCCCGGTGGTCGGTGGAGACCACACGGCCAAGACCAAGGAGGACCTGGTGTGGCGGGGCCGCCGTGCACAAAGAGGGACTGGGGGTTTGGGGGAGGAAGAGGGACTATATTGAATACTTTTGTAACTTTGTCGGCATCCTTTACATGATAACTCTTGCATACTTGTACTGTATGGAAACAAAGAATGTCAGCATCAGCATTGCAGTGCAGTGTGAGAAGTAGGGCAATAATCCAGAGAATACAATTCAATTAATTTGTGGATTTCAGGACAGCCCCACCAATACATTTCCAATGTATCTCAATTGGCTTCTTTGTTTCATTGAACTGGTTGGTGCGTATCATGCTAATTTCTGACCACAGCTGAAAGTAAGACTCCAAAGACACTAGTTTGCATTTGATGATACCTATTGTCTGTGATATTTCAGACATTCAATGGGGTGAGAGTTTTAAAATGTTGCAGTCCTCTGTTGGTGTTCACGTGGTACTCACTCCTTTGAAAAGTATTATCTCCTAAGTAAAGGTAGATAATAGAAGTAAAAATTGCTAACATTATGTACCCGTTTTCCTTTTAAGCTAACTGCACAACAGAGGTCTATTTGGCCCATGGCAGCCCCCTATTCATAGTATATTGATTTTGTCCTTTGGTGATAGGTAATGCAATGTAGCTTGGTTCATTACTTTCATTCATTCATCTCTGTGCTTTTCTTACAATTTCCCTCTAAGTAGAATGCATGTCTCTATAGCAACTACCACTTATCTTCGCCACTATGTCTGTGGTGTGCTCCCACTTTATATGATTTCACTTAGCCTTGCCCGTCACTTTTGAAGTTATAGCATTTCTTCCCACCAGGTCCTTGTAATAGTTAACCCAAAGTTGACATGCTGCCTGGTGTATTGCCATGTTTTGAAAGCACACTTGTGGACTGCCTTCTGGATCTGTAAGGATCCTCAGTTTCGCCATTACACAGTTGACAAGAACCTCAAGGGCGCTGGCAGTAAATTTGGTTTAATGAATCTATCACTCAGGCACTTTGTATATTTCACTTATGGAGTAACAAATTTCTCATCATTTATGTTGGTTAAGTAACTTAGCTGCTTGGGAACCATTTAAAAAGAATAGTCATTCCCATGTAACATTTCATAATTTACCAACTTTTTAATGTTCTCAAAAGCTAAAATTATATTGCACAAAATTACCCAACGCAAGATTGAGCACATTGTTTTGATTGCAAACCTTTACAGTCTATATGGAAAATGAACAGTAGTCCCTGTTTTGAAAATGGCCCAATGGTAGAAATTTAAACACATTATCTAGCTTAGATATTCAGAGTTGGCAGCAGAGTTGGCAGCAGATGGAGAGCAAGACTCTGTCCGTTAGATGTGGGTTGTGGAGGTTTCATAGCGAGATCGACCATGTCGCTGTTGGAGAGCTAGGAATTCGTGGACAGAATTTGCATCAGGCCATAAAGCAGATGTCAGAGGCAGCAGATCAATGCAGTAGGTGGATTTGGTGGAGAAGAAATAGTGTCAGATGGGGGCAGAAAAGAAATGTACAACATGCAATATGTGTATTTCTTTGTAAATGTATTCTGTTTAAGTGTACCCCGGTTTTATGCAAGGTTGATAGTTGTGGCTTTACGAGTTTAATGATGGGTTAAGATAAGTGGAAGATAGGATGCGAGTGTTTAGCATTTGTTGGAGTGAATTAATCATTTGTGGTTTCCTTTATTTAGTAGATACTAGTAGGATTGGTGGTGAGAGCAGGCATTGAAGGGGGTTGTTCTAGGACGCCAGAACTAACTGTTGCGCCTTCCCAAGGTGTCGTGGGCCGAACTCAACGAAACATGAGTGAAGGGAGGTTCCCAATTGATTACC
Source organism: Rhinoraja longicauda (assembly GCF_053455715.1). NCBI lineage: Eukaryota > Metazoa > Chordata > Chondrichthyes > Rajiformes > Arhynchobatidae > Rhinoraja > Rhinoraja longicauda. Next base: position 24,251,548 of record NC_135970.1, on the reverse strand, counting down.
CCAATGATATAATTGGAGTTTTTTTTTAAATGAGCTTGCTAACATGTAGGTAGCTGTTTATTGCATATGGAGTTAGTTAGTGTCCTTAGCATAAGGATGGATATATTTGGATATTTTGGATACCCCAATGGATATTTTTAAAGCAGAGATAGATTCTTGATTAGTATGGGTGTCAGGGGTTATGGAAAAGAATGAGGTTAGGAGGGAGAGATAAATCAGCCATGATTGAATGGCGGAGTAGACTTGATGGGCCTAATTTTGCTCCTATTACTTATGACCTTATAACCTTATAAGTTAGCATATTGAGTTTAGATTGTACTTTGGCTTTGGGCTTGGTTTTCTTGGTGGAGGACTTATCCTGGTGTTATAGCACAAGTACCTTGTGTTTTAATTGTAATTTATTGTAGCAAAGATTTCAAATGATACTAAAAATCTGTCCTCTCAGCATTTCACCTGGGAAAAATAATAAATGAAGAGTAGTCATTGAGTCAGAGAGTCTCACAGCCTAGAGAAGGGGCCTTTGGCCCACCTGCTCTTTTACCTTGTCACGTCCCTCCATCCAAGGACTCACACAGTCCTTTCAGACACAGCGTTGATTCAATTGCGCTTTTTCCATTTTAGTTTTCTGCCTTTTGGCGCTCATGATGTGGTCTCCCCTGCTTGGTAGAAATCAGATGCAGAATTGGTGATCCCTTTGCAGAACCCCTCAGTTCAAACTGTAAGGGTAACCCCTCAGTTCAAACTGTAACTGTAAGAGCTTCAAGTTGCCTGTAACTTTAATTCCACATCCTCATGCTGCTCTTATCTATCTGTATGGCCTTCCAATAAAGCCCATTGTTAACTTAAAAAATAGGAGCCCATCTTCCATCCATGGAGTTGCAGCCTTTGGGAATGAAATACTGAATTCAACAATTTCACATAATTCACTCTCTCTGTTTAAGTCAGAACTGGGCAGTTTGAAATAGGTTAGCCATTTATAACATTGACTATGTTTTTTTCTCTCTGCAGATCAGCTGGGCATTTCCAACATTCTCCTATTGGTTTCAGAGTTCAGAAATAGTTCTGAACTGCAGTTCACAGTTTTAACATGCCCCTTTGAATGAATGAATGAATGAATGAATTGATTGTTTTTTGTGTAACTGACCTCATTAAATTTGGACTCATAAAGGCAATCCTGCCTTCACCCAATCAGAGATATTCGCTATGTGTCTCCCCCCCCCCCCCTTACCCCTATCTCTTACCCACCACCCTCTTCTCTGGTCTGGTACTTTTTGCCTTCCTTTTCCAGTTCTGGTTTTTGACCTGAAGCGTTATCTCTGTTTTTCATTCCACATATGTTGCCTGGCCTACTAAAGAATTTTCTTTTTTGATTTCAAAAGGGATTATCTTTCCTATCTGCATTCGTTCTTCCATTGTGAGCAGCTAAGGCAATTTTATACCAATTCCACTTACTTGCCCTTTAACGTGAGTTGTAGGACTCTGCAAACTGCAGCCTCAGTATACTTTGTGCTTCTATGTTCATGTGTCACAGGTTGTTTGAAGCAGACGGCAGACTTATCAGTGCAGTGAGTCAGATTTGTCCACACTACTGCTCTCTGACTCATAAATGAGATGCTTACTGATTACTGATGTAATATAGAAACATAGAAACATAGAAAATAGGTGCAGGAGGAGGCCATTCGACCCTTCGAGCCAGCACCGCCATTCATTGTGATCATGGCTGATCGTCCCCAATCAATATCCCGTGCCTGCCTTCTCCCCATATCCCTTGATTCCACTAGCCCCTAGAGCTCTATCTAACTCTCTCTTAAATCCATCCAGTGATTTGGCTTCCACTGCCCTCTGTGGCAGAGAATTCCACAAATTCACAACTCTCTGGGTGAAAAGGTTTTTTATCACCTCAGTTTTAAATGGCCTCCCCTTTATTCTAAGACTGTGGCCCCTGGTTCTGGACTCGCCCAACATTGGGAACATTTTTCCTGCATCCTGCATCCAGTCCTTTTATAATTGTATATGTTTCTTTAAGATCCCCTCTCATCCTTCTAAACTCCAGTGAATACAAACCTAGTCTTTTCAATCTTTCCTCATATGTCAGTCCCGCCATCCCAGGGATCAATCTCGTGAACCTACGCTGCACTGCCTCAATTACAAGGATGTCCTTCCTCAAATTAGGAGACCAAAACTGTACACAATACTCCAGATGTGGTCTTACCAGGGCCCTATACAACTGCAGAAGAACCTCTTTACCCCCTTACTGAAATCCTCTTGTTATGAAGGCCAACATTCCATGTAGGAAAAAGAACTGCAGATGCTGGTTTAAATCGAAGGTAGACACAAAATACTGGAGTAAGTCAGCGGGTCAGGCAGAATCTCGGGAGAGAAGGAATGGGTGACGTTTCGGGTCGAGACCCTGCTTCAGACTGATGTCAGGGGAGGGGGCGGGACAAAGATGTAATGTAATAAAGACTGATGTAATGTAGAATACATTAAAGTGGTTACACTTTACTTGATATCAAAATACGTTGAATAATAATTATTTTTTGCAAATGATTTTCAACAATTGTAGATACAACTACCTTTCATTTCCTGTTTCCCTTACAATTACAGCACACAAAATTAGCACAAAATAACAAACAACTAAAAACATCCCCTGAATCCTACTTGATATGGGGATGTAGGGTGGAGGATTAGTGCCAAGGATTAAACACAAGCTGTTGATTTTCACATGATCATTTGTGGCTTTAAGTGATATGAGGTATTTTATGTTCACCTGAGACTCATAGCAAGTTCTTGTCTAAAGATGATAGCTCTCATAGTACAGGTCTCCTTCATTATTGAATGGAAAGAAAAAGGTCCCTAAAAAGTATTTTACTTAACATTGCTCTGCTTTAAGTTACATGGATTGCTTTATTAGTTGGTTCAATCCAAAATGACCAGGAATAATTCCCACAGTAGATGCTTGCAAACCTCGACCACTGCATCGGAAGTGATGACCATCTCTCCATCACTGATCATTCGTTACATCATCAAATCAATTAACTGCTCACAATTGACATGAGCAATTACTTCTAACACAAAGATTCAAAAGGCAAAAAAAAAAGATTAAATCTGCTATAACAGCAGAAGATGCTGGAAATGCTCGGAATGTCAGGCAGCATCTGTTGGAAGAGAAAAAAAGAGTGAAGGGCCTGTCCCACTTAGGCAATTTTAAGGCGACTGCCAGCGACTAGGCTGTCGCCGACAGTTCGCCGGGTGTCGCGGGCACGATCGTGAGGAGTCTTCCAAAAATCGTAGTGGATCTCAGCGCATCGCTGAGAAATCATCCGGTTTGAAATTTCTCAGCGACAGCTGGGTTGTCGGCTGGTATCATTGCTTATTGCGGCCGTTGTCGCATGCTGTCCCCAGGTTTGATAGGTTCTCTTCGATGCATTTAGAAGCACATAATATTAAAATAAGTGAAGTCATTTCAAAATACCATAAAATGCTTGTGTTTAACCAATTGATTTACCGTCAGGACATTTGACAGGTAGATTGGAGGCGACAGTTTGACGGTCAGGTAAGCGTGGGAATTTTCCCGATGTTTTTGGCCTCAGCCATTACATTTAAAGTGGGCTCCAAACCCAAATATGTAACCCAGAAACCAGATATGCATCTCCCTTACATTTTCAAAGAATGCCCACACACTTTTCACAAAAATCCACTGAACCACTTTTTATTTTTATTTTTTTAATACAGTTATTAGTAAACTGCAAGTAAATCCAGTTTATTCCTTGTTTACAGTGAAGCTTGTTTTTTAAGTAACCCATACGAGATGTTATAGTTCAAAAGTCTCAAGTACTTACCGATTTGTCAGTGATTTCAGCGAAAATCAGGACGCCGGAGATACATTGACAGCGTGGGAATTTCCGCGATGTTTCAGAAGACGGTGTAATCTCGACCTGACTCGGCATTGTCGAGGTCATTGTCGTCGGGTAAAAGAAAAGTTTGGCGATCTGCTGAATTTGACAGTCGCCGGCAATCGCCTTAAAATCACCTAAAGTGGGACAGGCCCTTTAATGTTTCAGGTTGACAACCTTTCATCAGAATTTTTTATCTTATTATTTCAAACGTAACTCTCTCCGCAGATGCCACCTGACGTTGAGTATTTCCAGCATCTTCTGCTTATACAGTATGGCACAAAGTTTCCATTGTTCAGGGTATATAGTTAAATTACTTCCTTCTGAAAAAAAAGAGGAATATTTGATTTTCACTAGTTATTGTGCCACTCGTAAAGAAAGCTTCAATGTGCTGAATTTCTGTGAGTAAGCAATTCATTAATTACATTGATTTATTCTGCAACCCAGTTCTTTGGCTTTGGCAGCTGAGTCTGAACTCCCAACATGGATAAAAGTCATGTCAGTTTTTGCCATTCTCAGGATACGTATTTTGCTGCCCATCGAGTCATTCTAATACATAGGAAAGTGAAACTGCTGACCGTAGCACACTTCACGCTTGGTCGGCTACTCAATAAGATAATGGCTTATTCTATGCTTCAAGGCTGTCTCTTAGCTAAATCTCACACCCTTGGGCCCTCAAAATGTCTCCTTAATTTAGGTTTTAAGTTTAGCGGCATAGCGTGGAAATAGGCTTTTTGGCCCACCGAGTTCATGCCAATCAGCGAACCCCGTACACTAGTTCTATCCTAAACACTAGGGACAATTCACAAAAGACAATTAACCTGCAAACCTGGTTTGGAATGTGGGAGGAAACCGGAGCACCTGGAGAAAACCCACATGGTTACAAGGGGAATGCACAAACTCCATACAGAGAGTGCCCATACTTAGGATTGAACCTGGGTCTCTGGTACCATAAGGCAGCAACTCTACCGGTACACCACTCTGCCGCCCCAAAGATACAGCATAGAAACAGGCCCTTAGGCCCACTGAGTCCACGCCAATCATTGATCACTTGTTCATTCTACAAACCTCCATATCTTTAGTTTGTATTGCAGATTTAAGCATATCTTATCATCTTGGCCTTGACTATACTCAGCACCTGGACTTCCACAATTCTTTGGGAAAGAGAGTTTAAATAATTTCCTTTTCATTGAGGTAAGGAAGTTTCTTCTTTTCACTGTCCTTATCTTGATCATACCCTCCTTAGATGCAGACCATCCAGCCAATGACCAGCCTTCTTCCCCCACTGAGAATTCCATTCATAGGTGATTTCTTTGATATAACTAAACAGTTAGCTGGGCAACATCTGAGATGGACTGGCATCACATACATGTTAAACTGGATAAGGACTTCAGACTTCCTTCTTAAACAGCCGCTGGATTTTTATAAAATTCAAATGCCATTAGGGATCTGACTTATTGTTATCAAAACCAATAACCGATATTCAGTTCTATTTTGTGCCATTTTCTTAAACTATGAATCTTTTAAAGGTAATCATATGTAACTCTTCAAAGTAAATCACTTTTTGAAAATAAAGATATTTCATTAGCTTTAAAAACATCAAACAAATTCACAAATGGCAAATAAACAAAATTAAAGTTAGGATGCACTTGAAAAACATGCAGCTTTGATCGATGTTCTCTCCAATTCGTTTAATGGGGTCTGGTGAGATGTTTATTAGAGTCAAGGAGTCATAGAGTTATACAGCATGGAAGCAGGCTCTTTGGCCCAACTTGCCCACACCAACCAACATGTCCCATCCACACTAGTCCCTCCTGCCTGTGTTGACCCATATCCCTCTAAACTTGATCTATTCCTCTCATGATTTTATACACCTCTATAAAATCGCCCTTCGTCCTCCTGTGCTCCAAGTTATAGAGTTCTAGCCTGCTCAACCACTCCCTATAGCTCATATCCTCGAGTTTGGGCAACATCCTCGTAAATCTTCTCTGCACCTTTTCCAGCTTGACAACATCTTTCCCTAAAATGGTGAACAAAACTGAACACAATACTCTAAACGCATCATATATAAATTGTCATATATAACTATAACATGAACTCACAACTTCATTATTCAATAATGTGACTGATGAAGGCCAATGTTACAAAATCCTTTTTGACCACCAGATCTAGTTGTGATGCCACAGATAGATATAGTAGTGTAAGAAAATAACTGCAGGTGCTGGTACAAATCGAAGGTATTTATTCACAAAATGCTGGAGTAACTCAGCAGGTCAGGCAGCATCTCAGGAGAGAAGGAATGGGCGACGTTTGGGGTCGAGACCCTTCTTCAGACTGAAGAAGGGTCTCGACCCCAAACGTCGCCCATTTCTTCTCTCCTGAGATACTGCCTGACCTGCTGAGTTACTCCAGCATTTTGTGAATAAATATCATGGGTAGATATGGTGGTCAAAAGGGTTTAGTTCATTTTAAGTTGAGGACTGTGCGCTAAATTGTAATATCTTCCTCATGCACAATTACGGTGATGACAGAAAGCTTACTTTCTATAAAAGAACATTAAAAATTGATGTATAAATTTACAACATTAAAGGAAAGGCTTCAATTTTCACAATGCCAAGCATAACTTGAAAGGTTAAAAGCAAACTCAAATTTATGGAGGACGATGATAGAAAATGATCTTTTGTTAGGACAAAATGGGAATATGATATAATAAATAAAATATAATGAGAATCACAAAAATATGAGGAATCCTTAGCAAATTGTGCTGGGACTGTATTCCAGACATAACAGGATTTTATTGGCAGGTTCTCAGTGTTTTCCACATGCAGAGGATATCATATAGAAGGTGATTGCTGCTGTTGTGAGAATCAGCTGCTCGCTTCATCTTAAAGGGGCAGGCAGCCACAAAGAGGAGAGCTCGCATTTTGCTGAGGATCAGACACTGTCGGCCTGGCAATCCACCTTCCAACGATTGCCTGCAGATTCTCTGCAATTATCACTTTATTTAAATGCAGCTGCGCCTGATGCAGGCGATGCCAGAAAACCAAAAGGAAAGCAAAATTAAACTGGGATCCTGTGTGAAGGAATCCCTATCCAATATACTAACTCCACATGTCACTAGACCAGGGATGTCAGCTAATCTATTTTTGCAATACATAAATTGCAATCACAGGAGCACAAAGACACAACCTTTAATGATCATTCATCCAATTCTGGGTCTTCCTTTCGGGAAGAACTTTCAATTTCCTTGTTAGATTTTTGGGTGTGTTTACCCTTGTTTTTTTGGTTGGCATTTTTCAGTTCCCTCTCAGGAGTGTCCCTATAGCTTTTAAGAACTCCCCGTCCTTAAAATCCAGGCTCACAATTTTCGTGACACTTAAGATCCTTTTGCATTCCCTCTCAACCCACTGGCCTCCCTCACCTTCATAATTTCCATTCATACCGATGGCCCCAAATCCCAACCTTTTCAGCCAGCCCAGCAATTCTCCATGATAGAGGCATCAATCGCCAATATACCCTCTGTTGCCTCCACAACTCGAAGAGGAGAGTTGTGGGAGAACGAGGAAAGTTGCTGGAGAGTGAGGAGGGCCGTCACAGAGCAAGGAGGGCCGTGGGAAGGCTGTGGGAGAGTCAAGGGAGAGCTGTAGATGAGCCATCGGAAGGCAGACGGTGAGCCATCAGGAGGGCTTTGGGAAAGCGAGGATGGCCACCAAGAACGATAGGGGACCTGGTGGGGAGGAGGGGGCTGCTGCCACATGTGATGGCAAGCAGTAGACAGTAGGAATATTCGGTGAACTTTTGTAACTTTGTACATGTGACTATAAAGTATCATTGAATCATTGAACCCTGATCACTGCAGATAACTGCTTCCCCCTCTCTCAGCGGTTTACCTAGGTGCTGCCCCCCTTCACCTCCCCTACCCCATAGAGGGATAATTTCATGGCAGTGACAGAACAAAATGGAAGTTAAATCACTACTTTACATTTTTCACGATGTTTCATGCGAACACATTGAATCGGGTTAAACAACTCTTAACAAGGAGAAAGAAGAAAAGAAAACCAAGGATAATTGGACAATGACACAGGCAGACTCCTCAGAACCTGGGCAACGTCCATCAGCTTCATCAGATGCGGGAAATATTTTGGGTCAGAGCAGAAGAGGACCAGGTTTGAAAAGACACAAAAAATCCTAATAGAAGTAAAGGAAGACACTAGACTTTGAACGTTGTGCTTAGGAATGTGCCCAGTAGAGGCCACTGCTGTACTTCGATTTAGAAAGCACACCCGTTACATATGCTTGAAAAAAAAGTTTTAGAGGATAATGCAAAATCTTCAGAAAAATTAAGCAACAAAAAAGATTCTAAATTTGGATTCGGATAACCTGATATAAATAATAAATAACGGGCAGATGAGGCTGGTCAGCCTGGGAAGGCAGTCCATCTAGGAGAGGGAAAACTCTGATCTAAAACCTCCACTGCCTTGTGGCCATATCCAGGCACGGAAAAGGCTCCAGGAGTAAACCTCGAGAAAAATCCATAGTCGGAGTCCATAAGGCAGTTCGTCGTTGTCTACAACCTCGTTCGGGCAGCTCCTGCGACGGCGCTTTTGTCAAACTGTAACGGCTCTGCTGTTCCTTTGGATCGATCAGTGACGTGGAGAGGGGGCAACAGCCTGCCCTTCATATGACATCGCCCAGGCTTGCATCCGACCACACATCGACGCTGCTCCAGCTGAGGTTTGGAGCAAGCAACCAACAACCAGGATGCATCACCCATGGTCAGCCATGACCGAGGGGGGCCTTAGATATAAATAAACTGAAAAAAATATTTTTACATTTTCATTTTAAGTTCAAAATCAAGTCTGCTGATTTCTAACATATTCACCAAAGGATGACATGGATGTTCATGCCATCTATCAATGTATTTTATGTGTGGATGATAAGCTTGGACACACACAAGCAATTATTATATAGAATATACAGATGCCCAGAAATTCATTTGCACAGAAAAATGTGCTAAACATTGGAGAGCACAGAACTCCAATGCTGGTGACAATAGTGTGTGTTTCATGCACACATCTTCTTCAAAGACTTGACCTCTTAGCAGGTGCCAATTATGATATTTTCACTGTCATCTCATCTTAAGTGCAGACAATGACTTATGTCTTGTGCAGCAGTCAAAACTAACCTCTTGTAAATGGGAATTGAGCACTGACTCCTGTCAGAGAACAGGGAATACCACTGGCAGCAAAAGGTATGAGAGAAAGTATTGAGTGTCACTGCTGGTCACCTTGCGTTTTTAGAGGAAGAAGTGGACTTTGGAGAGTGCATCTGATCGCTGCTTGACCCAGGATGACATCAGGGGCCAAAATGAAGTGGAAAGAGATGGACTGGGAGCCAAATGGCCAGGCATTGCCTTGAAGACGCAATCACAGTTTTGGGAATCATTTGTGACTTTTGATTCACATTTTGTAAAATGTTCACTGGTGCTTTGCCCTCTCTTGCAGGAGAAGCTTGGATGAATATGAGCTCTGTCATCTGGCGTCGAATGTCCATGCAATTATAGACTCTGGACAGGAAATGTTTATGCAAATGTGGGCAGGTGGGACGAGTGTGGATGGGGCATCTTGGTCATCATGGGAAGTTGGGCCTGTTTCCATGCTGTATGTCTCTATGACTTGGCCAACAGAGGATCGGAAATCACTGAGGATGATGGTATATTCATATCGGTCTCATCTTAGAGGGCGGCACAGTGGCACAGCTATAGAGTTGCTGCCTGACAGCGCCAGACCTGGATTCGATCCTGACCACGGGTGCTGTCTGTATGGAGTTTGTACATTATCCCCATGGGTTTTCCCTGGGTACTCCGGTTTCGTCCCCCAGGTTAATTGGATTCAGTAAAATTGTAAATTGTCCCTAGTGCGTTTAGGATAGTGTTGATGTGTCAGTACAGACTCAGTGGGCTGAAGGGCCTGTATCTGCGTTGTATCTCTAACCTAAACTAAACTACAGGCCAATCCTTCCAGACTTCTGCCTGAAACTCCTCATAGTTTTTTCCATTTCAGATACATACGGTTTAGTGCAAGGCTAGGCCCTGAAGACCTTCTATTCTGAAGAGGGTGGTGTTTCACTAATAACTTGTGACAGGCACGTGCTGTTATATGGTGGGCAGCAGAGAGTAGTTGGACACAAGCTGATGGCCCTGCCAGGGTGAATGCAGTGGATCTGCGGAGGATTAATCTGTTGTCCTCACCATAGTCTAGAGTATTGTGTGCAGCTCTGGTCACCACACTGTAGGAAGGGTTGCACTGGAGTGAATGCAGAAAAGATTCACAAGGACGTATTCCTGGATTGGAGAACTTCAGTTATGGAAAGAGATAGGACCGGCTGGGCGAGATGTCCCTCGAGTGAAAGAGGCTAAAGTGTGATTTGATAGAAGAAAAACCGTTTATGAGAAACGCAGATAGGATTGTGAAAATATTTTTCCCATGGTAGGAGTATTAAAAATCAGAGGGCACAGGTTTAATATAAGAAAAAGAGGACGCGAGGGGCATGTTTTAACTCGGCATGATTAATATCTAGAACTTGCTGGTAATGGAGCTGGTGGAATCAGATACAAACACCACTGTTAAGAGATATTTAGACTGGCACTTAAACAGGCAAATTATGGAAAGATGCAATACCAGTGCGGACAAATGGGATTATGTAGATAGGTCAGCATGGAGGTGGGGGTGGCCAAGGGGGCTGATTTTGTGCTGATTTTGTGATTCAATGAAAACATGTTTGTGTTCCTACCTCTTCCACTTAGTAGTGAGCTTGCCAGTGACCAGTTCAGCCTTACAACTTGTGTGAGAGTGAAGTAAGGGGTTGGGACCCTCACCACACCAGGTGTAGCCGCCTACGTGCTCTGTCAACAGGAACAGATATCTGGACCAGGCAGTTTTACAGTAATGATTTCCCAGCATCTTGTTGTTTGAGGCCACGGGCAACAATAATGCCAGCTCGGTGGAGATTTGGTGCAGTTCAGTGCTGCCTGGCTGTCAGAGTGAAAGGCTAACATGGCTATCAGCAATCTTCAGCGTGATCACTGGCAGAGAATTTCCAACATAGAAATTATGTCAGCATAGGTGTCCTTGTCTGTCTTCATTTATCATTGCTTGCGAGTGGCAAGAATTGGCAAGAGTCAGCAATACTTGTTTATCACCATTTACATTTTCAGAATAATTACGGTCAAGCCAAGTTAATCTTATATGCCCAATACACAAGTTCACTGAGGTACAGGTCCCTTGAAAATCTTGCTTGCAACAGCATCAAGGGCATGCATACTAAGACAACGCACAAAATCATTAATTATACATCACAAGTACATAAAATGAGACTCAAATTGTGCAAGACATTATAAAAGAAAATATGACTACAATAAATGAATAAAAAGAAAGAAACAAGCATGTCTATGCAAGAGGTGGCCTGTGGTGTTCCATTGTCGAGATAGGATTAGGATTGTGTGTCGGTTCAAGAACCTGATAATTGTAGGTTCCTGACTTGCTGAACTGTCTTGCGTAGCTTCAAGAAAGTGAATGAGCAAGGAAAGTGACAATATCCTTTCCGAGTGAGAATGTTATGTGACTTGGAGAACACCTTGGTGTTCTTGAAGCTCTCAAGTGACAGTTGAACTTCTGTTCCTGCTGGGTGCAGGTCAGGGCTGCTTGGTGTGAAAGGGAGTAAGCTTCCAGGATCACGGCTTCACTGCGGGCATTGCATGACTGTTGGAGCGGCGTGGTAGCACAGTGTGGTTAAAGGGCACTGCAGTATCATGGGCAGCTTTGTCCTGAATGAAATGGAGCAGGCGTCAGTGTCCTGGCAGCTGTACCTGATCTCTTCAGCCTTGCAACTTGTGTGACCCTCACCGCACCAGGTACAGCCGCCTACGTGCTCTGTCAACAGGAAAAGATATCTGGTCCAGGCAGTTTTACAGCCAGTAATGATTTCCCAGCATCTTGTTGTTTGAGGCCACGGGCAACAATAATGCCATTAAATGTTAAGAAGAGATACTGAGACTTTGGTGTTGACGGATATTGATGGAAATGACTGCAAGGCAATTTACACATTTCAAATCCAAATGGTGAAGTGAAATTGCTGAATGTGGAAACAGACTGCCTTTCTGCATAAACTTTGACTCAATGGATTTATTTGAAAATTAAGATCATTGGCAAACCCTGACAGAACATCCAGATCTTTTAATGCAATTTTTAAAGTAACGTTTAACATATGAAATGCTATTGAACAAGTTATTTTTAGATAATTTAACTTTGAGTAACTTCCGATAATTAGACCATTATTTATCAAACTTCAGCGTAACGCTCCTCATTCATTGCAACACAATTCTTGACAAATATCACCCCTCAGCCAAAAGAAGAATCCAAGGAAATAAATTGAGCCCCAAGCACTTCACAGAACATGATCTGAAAAATAATGGATAACCTGGACGATTTCAAGGCTATAATCTAATCTTGAAGTTGAGAAGACTGTTATAAACCACTTCAGTTTTGATCCTAAGATTAATGACATCATGAGAACTCCAGAATGAGATTACCATTTTGTAATCATTACCAGCTAGCCATTATTCAAAAGCTCTCAAACTGAATCACGGATACATAGGTTTTGTCAATGGTTCTACACAGTGAGGAATTATTTAATAGTGTTGCAGGATTTTATCTTTTGTGACTGAGATATTGCTCCCTGTGTATCCACCTGCATCATCAACATACTGTTCCCATTGAGATGTGGGTAATGGCTTTATCACAAGAAATCTTATGAACCGAGGTTCATTCTTGTGCCTTGGCCTGTATAAAACCTTACATCATTTCTTTTTACAGAAACGGGGCAAGTAGGGCCTGGCGAGTCATGTGTCCCATCGAGCCACAGCTATATCCCAACAGGAGTCTTGGCTCACTCGCCATGGAACTGGGAACCATCTGGAGTGGGAGCCTTACCCGAGGCTCATCTCCTGCTCGATGTTAAAGACTGGGAACTGGTGAGGAAGGTGGAGGGAGTCGGAGATGGCAGCAGACGCTGGATTTCAAGATGGTGGCGGACGGGGGAGAGGATCAGTGAGCGGGCTCTGGGTTCACCTCCCGCCCTTGCGGAGGCACTCTGGGGTTACGGGAGCCAGCCGGGGCACAGAGGCTGGGTGGTGGCTGCGGGAGGCGAGGGGATGGTACGTCCATGGGTCGAGGTGTCGGCAAAGTGGCGCAGCGGTAGAGTTGCTGCCTTACAGCGAATGCAGCGCCGGAGACTCAGGTTCGATCCTGATTACGGGCGCCGTCTGTACGGAGTTTGTACGTTCTCCCCGTGACCTGCGTGGGTTTTCTCCGAGATCTTCGGTTTCCTCCCACACTCCAAAGACGTACAGGTATGTAGGTTAATTGACTGGGTAAATGTTAAAAAAAAATTGTCCCTAGTGTGTGTAGGATTGTGTTAATGTGCGGGGATCGCTGGGCGGTGCGGACTCGGTGGGCCGAAGGGCCTGTTTCCGCGCTGTATCTCTAAAAAAAAAAGCTGGAAGCCTTGCAGTGGCCGAGGATCGCATGGATCAAGTGCCACTGGAGGCTGTACTGAGGCTGAGCGAATGGATCAGATGCAGCCTGCAGCAGCACTGAGGGGCAGAGCAGCAGTTGTGGACACTGAGAGCATCGCCATGCCAGGTCAACCCCTGCAACACCGACACAGGGCTGCCAGGTCAACAGGCCTTAGTGGCCGAGATACGTCTCTCTACTATGAACAAGTTTGAAACATGAAGGGTGCCCTTTGTGTACTGATTCGATGAGGTCTACTAGTCCTACATCTTTTATATCTTTTATTCATTGTTCTTTATCTCTCAACATCATCGTCTATGTCTCTCGTTTCCCTTATCCGTAACCAGTCTGAAGAAGGGTCTCAACCCGAAACGTCACCCATTCCTATACTCCAGGGATACTGCCTGTCCCGCTGAGTTACTCCAGCTTTTTGTGTCTATCTTCGGTTTAAAGCAGATCTGCAGTTCCTTGCTACACTGTTACATCTTTGCACGTTTCACCTTTGTACTTATCTATGATTGTGGTTATCTGATTTTACCTGATTATATACAACAAAGAAGTTCAGTTTATCTTGTTACATGTGAGGATAAAGTATAATTGAATCATTGAAAAGGTGAATAAAGAGAAACTGCTTCTGTTAGTAGAACAGTTTTGAGATGGCTAACAAAAGAAACAAAGAGCACAGGAAGAAAATTATTTTAAGAATTAAAAATAAAAATATACAACAAGGAAACAATACATAATGCACTCCTTGGAAAGACAATCATAATTATAATCATAAACATAATCATAATCACACTTTATTAGCCAAGTTTGTTTTGCAACATACGAGGAATTTGTTTTGCCATACAGTCATCTATATAATAAAACTCTCGTTTGTTCGCTTGATCCTGAAATACAGCCAAAACGGTACAAGATAGCGTTGGGGCCCTTGTAGCTGGGCTCGACCGCCTGTCTCTTGGGGGCGGGAGAGCCAGGCCTGGTGCCGGGGAGGGAGGGGGTGGAGCAGGGGAGGGGGGGATGGAAGGAGGGGGTTGGAGGGAGGGGTTGGGGGGTGGGGGAGGGGGTGGGTGGAGGAGGGGATGGAGGGGAGGGGGAGGGGGGAGGGGAAGAGGGGAGGGAGCGGAGGGAGGGGGGAGTGGGGGAAGAGAGGGCAGAGGGGAGTGGGGGAGGAGAGGGTGCTGCACCAATGCATGAGAGGCAACCGTGAGGGGTGGGGGGAGAGGGGGAAGGGGGTAGAGGGAGAGGGGGTTGGAGGGGGGAGGGTGGGAGGGAGGGAGGGGAGGGGGAGGGGGGAGGGGGGAAGGGAGGGGGTGATGGGGGCAGGGAGGGAGAGGGGAGAGGGGGGAGTGGGTGGGGGGAAGGGAGGGAGGGGGAGGGGGTGTGGGGAGGGGGTGTGGGGAGGGGAGGGGGAGGGGAAGGGGGGTGAGGGGGAGGGAGGGTGGGAGGGAGGGGGTAAAGGGGAGGGGGGATTGGGGAGGAGAGGGGAGGGAGGAGTGGGGGAGGAGAGAGTGCTGCAACAATGCAGGAGTGGTTTGGGCCCAATGGGTCCACTTGGTCTAGTACCAATTGAAAGCAACAGAACACACAAAATACATATTAACATAAACATCCACGGCAGTGACTCCTCCTCATTCCTCACTGTGATGGAAGGCGAAAACAATTTCAATCTCTTCCTTTCCTTGTTCTCCCATGGTCGGGGGCCTCGAGCCTTCCGTTGACAGGACGATCTTGACTCCCATAGCCGGCGGCATTTGGGCCCTCAGCATTGGGGCGATCAAGTAGATTCATTGATGGCTTTCAAAAGGACTCAAAATGGGATAAATATTACCTCACATTTATCTACAATAATCTTCATTTGCTAATTATTTACACATTATCCAAGTTTAGTATTATTCTTCATGGCATATTATCCACAAATTTAGAAAATGTGTTTTTAATTCCAAATTTGAAATTTTCATATAAATTGCTAGATTCCACCATTGAATCTTGTGGAGCATACCTACTTGTCTTCTTAAATATGAATGGTGACTTTTTATTCCTTCTTTATTGTTATTCTTCCCTCCAACATTAAGCTGACTGATCTATAGTTCCCTGGATATGTCCAATCCCCTTCTAAAATATAGTAATTACGCAGCTTTCCAAAAGTCATTGGCACTACATCTTATTAAATATGTGCAGTGATGTATCTGTTGTCTTTCCGCTAGGTTATTTTAAAATCATAGGTGCAATCTATCTGGATCTGGAATTTTATACCCTTTGAATTTATTTAATCAATTTAACAAATACTCTTTTTCTTTTTTACATAATGTTATCACTCATCTTACTTTTTAAAATTGTATTGGTAAATGAAGACTGTGACAAAACAATGATTTAATATTCTACTAATTTCCCACTGTCATTGGATTAGTTTTACTAAAAGAAAGTATGGACTCAATGACCTGAATGGACTCCCTCAATCCCACAGCATTCTTTGAATCTTTTCTAAAGATGAGGACCACATGCCAGATGCAGGAAAAATGTTCCCAATGTTGGGCGAGTCCAGAACCAGGGGCCACAGTCTTAGAATAAAGGGGAGGCCATTTAAAACTGAGGTTAGAAGGAACTTTTTCACCCAGAGAGTTGTGATTTGTGGAATTCTCTGCCACAGAGGGCAGTGGAAGCTAAATCACTGGACGGATTTAAGAGAGAGTTAGATAGAGCTCTAGGGGCACCTCCTCACCGGCCCACAGAAGATAAGGGACTGTGACCCCACATGGACCTGGACCATCCACCTTCACTGTAATTAAACCTTTCACATGAGTTCACACTATCATGGGGTGTGTCAGTGGGTCATTGCCCCCATTTTGTGTGTCATTCCTGCCCCACAATTGCCGTTCACTGCCAAGCATTCTTATTGAGGAACATTGTTTGACTATTTTCCAAAACTAAGATGATAAAGTAACATGGTTTCATCAATAGAAGCCCTCAATTTCCAGTAGTAGTAAATTAACAGGTTAGAATATATTCATGCCTAAACATCCAAATCAATAGTGGATGGTGTGAAATATCTTCCATCAAACGAGGGCCCTTAAGACTTCATAAATTAAACAACCATAAATTAATTTGTTAAAATCTAACACAAAATCAAGATAATGATCTGATGGTGAACAAGTAAAGAAATGCAAATATACATTTATCTCTGCTAATATCTCAGTTATTATTAAAACATGTAATATTGCAAGTAATCTTTATCCCCGGCACACATAATTGAAAAAAAATCAAAGCCATTCCTTATCTCCCTGTGTCTTTTTTCATTTTAAGATAACCACAAATTCATCAGGGGTTAATTACCATTGCCAAGGCGTATGGCCAGTGAACAATACAGACAGCAGATGATATTAGATGTTAGTAGATCAAGTTATGTAGATATTTCACAAAATGCTGGAGTAACTCAGCAGGTCAGGCAGCATCTCAGGAGACAAGGAATGGGTGACGTTATGCAGATACTGCTGCTCAGGATTTGGATATCACCCTCTTTTGGTGTATGAAACATGCGCCAGATATGGCACTTAGGGTGGCATGGTGGCACAGCAGTAGAGTTGCTGCTGTACAGCACCAGGGAGCTGGGTTCGATCCTGTCCACGGGTGCTATCTGTACAGAGTTTGTACGTTCTACCCATGACCTGCTTGGGTTATCTCCAGGTGAACCGATTTCCTCCCACACTCCAAAGGCATACAAAGGCTAATTGGCTTCTATAAAATTGAGAATTGTCCCTAGTGTGTGTAGGATGGCGTTAGTGAGCGGGGATCGCTGCTCGGCACAGACTCAGTGGGCTGAAGGGCCTGTTTGTGTGCTGTATCTCTAAACTAAACTAAATAAAAATAAATATAGCACACATAATCAGTCATATCCCTCACACAAATTCATGAAATTGGGCTTGGGTACATTGGAGACAGTGCATTGCTGGTTAACACAGAATTGTGTACCTCTGAGAGTCATGTGGTTCCTTTTGAGAGCTTCTTGAAAATCTTTCACCTGCCACAATGTTGACACACTGATCATGGTGAAGAGCATAAGATCCTATTGGTTTTATCCCCATGACAGCCACACACAGCTGCTTAAAGGTTGATCAAGGGGGGAAGAGATCATAGTGTGTGTCTGTATTATGAGTTATATAAAAGGCTGTGATCAGTGAAATGACGATGGGCACTGCAGCATTCACATGATCATGATATAGGAAGCAGTGAATGGCAAATAGTGCGTGCAAAGTATCAATGTCACAGTACAAACCTTTTAATTTACATCATAATATATAGCTCATAACTAACTATCTTGAAGGCTCACGAGTGGCACAGTGGTGTTTCAGGTAGGCAGTCCACTCACAGACCCAGAGACTGGGATTTAATCTCGAGCTTGTGTTCTGCATATGTGGAGTTTGCATGCGACTACCTGGGTTTCCTTCAGGTGCACCAGTTTTCTCCCATCGACCAAAGACATGTGGGTTGATAGGTTATTTTGGTTTCATTTATTTTAGTTTAGAGATACAGCACAGAAACAGGCCATTCGGCCCACTAGTTCCGTGCTGACCAGCGATCCCCGCATATCATCACTATCCTACACCCACTAAGGACAATTTGTTTTACATTTGCCAAGCCAATTAACCTAAAAACGGCTATACTTCTTTGGAGTGTGGGAAGAAACCAAAGATATCGGAGGAAACCCACGTAGTCCGGTCTCCGGTGCTGCTTTGGCTGTAAGGCAGCAACTCTACTGCTGCACCACTGTGCTGCCCCTGTACTGGCCTCTATACATTGCCCCGTGTGTAGGTGAGTGAAATACTCGGGGGGGGAGGGTTAGGGAGAAACAAAATGGAGTTAATGTAACTAGTTTGCTCATGGCTGGCACAGACGGCAGACCAAGCAGCCTGTTTCCATGCTGTATCTCTCAATGAAGATATGCGAGGATGCTGCCAAGATGAGGCCCTGGCCTACCAGGAGATATCGGACAGACAGAAGTGTATAAAATCATCAGGTGAATAGATAATGTGAATGCACAATCTTTTTAAGATAGGGTATGGGGATCAAGAACTAGAGGACATAGGATTATGGTGAGAGGGCATTGTTGTGGTCATTGTCATCGGGTAAAAGAAAATTTGGGCGATCTGCTACGACTTTGACAGTCGCCGGCAGTCGCCAAACAAATCGCCTAAGTGGGACAGGCACTTTAGCTGCGCCAAATTCCGCAGACTGTGAGAAGTAAAATTGTGATTTCAATTTCTTTGTACCCAATATCCTCAAACAAGTTAACTGTTGCCTTTTGGAGCCTGTTTCTGTTGATGTCTTCCAGTCTTCTATGACATGTAATAATAATAATAATAAACATTTATTTTTTATAGCGCTTTTCCAAATGCTCAAAGATGCTTTACACAAACAGTCAAGACATAAAAACAAACAAACGAACTGTCCTGACGGAGAAGCGGCGAACAAACAGCACCAGCGTCCTTTCACGTCAGGGTCCGGCAGTAGACAATAAAGAACACAAGACACACAGTTACAATTTTTAACACAAACAGCCATCACAGTGATTGCTCCAGGCACACCCTCACTGTGATGGAAGGCAAAGAAAAGTCTTATCTCCTCCTCATTCTTCTCCCGTGGTGCCACGAGGCGATCAAGGCTCCCAACTCTTGAAGCCCCAACCGGGCGATGGAATGTCCCAGGGCCGAGCCGAGCAGGCCGATGAATGTCCTGAGCCCCCACCGGGCAATGGAAAGTGCCGCGGCCGAGCAACGCAGGGCGATGTGGGGCCTGCGAGCGGGTCGATCAAACCTCGCGCTTCGGGGCGGTCGAAGCTGCTACGGCTGGAGCTCCCCAAAGCCGGTCGCCAGCCAGGGACCTGCGAACTCCCGATGTTGCGGTCTGCAGGGCCCACGGCCGAAGCCTCCGAGATGGTAAGTCCAGGCCCTGCGACCGGAGTCTTCAAGGTCGATCCCAGCTGGAGGCCGCCGACTCCACGGTGTTAGGCCGTAGCGCGAACGGAGATACGACACGGTAAAGGTCGCATCTCCGTTGAGGAGGAGATTGGAAAAAAAGGTTTCTCCAACCCCCCCACCACCCCCCCACATATACAGAGTTAAAAATAAATCAAAAGATACATTTAAACGATAACAATAGACAAAAAACAAAAACAAAATGGCAGAGAGACTGCCGGTGAGCCGCAGCTGCAGAACACAGCCACGCACCATAACCTTGTGTGTTTTAGATCAGATATGAACTTTCTTCAAAACATTTGAAATATATTGCACTACCGATGTGATCTTACAGTTCATCAATAAATGTAGTACAAATAATTACCTACAAGCTCACCAAATCAGTGCATCATAAATACACCGATGAGCCAAAACATTATGACCACTGACAGGTGAAGTGAATACCATTGATTATCTTGTTACAATGGCACCTGTCAAGGGGTGGGATATATTAGGCAGCAAGTGAACAGTCAGTTCTTGAAGTTGATGTGTTGGATGCAGGAGAAATGGGAAAATTGTTATGGTCAGACGACTGGGTCAGAGCATCTCTGAAATGGCAAGGCTTGTGGGGTGCTCCCGGTCAGCAGTGGTGAGTACCAACCGATAGTGGTCCGAGGAGGGACAAACCACAAACCGGCGACAGGGTGTTGGGCGCCCAAGGCTCATCAATGCGCGAGGGCGACGAAGGCTGGTCCGAACCGACAGAAGGTCTACTGTGGCACAAGTCACAGAAAATTTTAATGGTGGTCACGAGAGGAATGTGTCACAATACACAGTACATCGCACCCTGCTGAGTATGGGGCTGTGTAGCCGCATGGTCAGAGTGCCCATGATGACCCCTGTCCACCGTCGAAAGTGCCTACATTGGGCATGCAAGCGTCGGAACTGGATCTTGGAGCAGTGGAAGAAGGTCGCCTGGTTCGATGAGTCCCGTTTTATTTTAGATCACGTGGATGGCCGTGTACGTGTGCGCCGTTTACCTGGGGAAGTGATGGCACCAGGATGCACTGTGAGAAGATGACAAGCCGGTGGAGGGAGTGTGATGCTCTGGGCAATGTTCTGCAGGGTAACCCTGGTCCGGCCATTCATGTGGACATCAATTTGACATGTGTCCCCTACGTAAACCCCGTTGCAGACCAGGTACACCCCTTCATGGCAATGGTATTCCCTGATGGCAGTGGCTTCTTTCAGCAGGATAATGCACCCTGCCACACTGCACACATTGTTCGGGAATGGTTTGAGGAACACGATGAAGCATTCACGGTGTTGCTCTGGCCTCCAAATTCTCCATCTGAATCTGATTGAGCATCTGTAGGATGTGCTGGATCAACAAGTCCAATCCACGGCGGCTCCACCTCACAACTTACAGGACTTCCGCTTGTGACAAGTTTCATTTTGCAGGCAGTGGCTGTTAAAGGGTTATTGCTGAGTGCTTAGCTCAGTGAGGTGAATAGTTCAAGGCAAATCCTTCCAGAAGGTTGAGTCAGTGAGCTGTGAGTTAGGCTGTCAAGCATCAGCAGGCAGATGCTGCATTTGAATGATCGGCCAGCTAATGTCTTATTGGAGTCTGATGGCTACCTTCTGCTTATGATCTAGGAATTCAAGGACTCGAATAGCAGCATTGCCCAGAGAAAAAAAAAGTTTATCGTGAAATGGATGAAATAAAAGACTGAATTTAGAATTGATGCAATAAACACCCAACATGCCACTTGGATTCTTGTTACTGCAGTCACAGCCTGAATCTACACACTCTTTTGAGATTATTGCAGTTAAATTATTTAATTTTGACTTATTCATTGCCAAGCCAAATTTTTACAAATTGATATCTCCATGAAAGGAACATTTTCTTTGACCATGATGATGCCTAAGAATTCAAAATATATTTTAAAAATGTTGCATTCATTCTTGTTGCAAGGTGGGTGTGCAATAAACTGTGACTCGTTGATGATAGGCCCAACCTTGGCAGGTAGGGAAAGTCCGAGAAACAATAATGAAAACAGAATAAGTTGGCATTCGCCCAAGAATAGACTGCTTTGAGGCAAACAGCATTGATTTGTTAAACCAAGACACTGTGGGCAGCACAGTGGTGCGGTGGTTAGAGCCACTGTCTCACAGTGCCAGAGACCTGGTCTCAATTCTGACCTTGAGTGCTGTCTGTGTGGGGTTTGCATATTTTCCCCTGTCCCCACGTGCATTTCCTTCGTGCTCTTCAGTTTCCTCCCGCATCCCCAAAACATATGAGTTTGTAGATTCCTCCTGGAATTTACACCTTGGTATGTAGGAAGTGGATGTAAAAGAGGGACAACATCGAACTAGTGAGAATGGATGATTGATGGTCTGTGTTGACTCAGTTGGCTGAAGGGTCCGTTTCCAAGCTGCATATTTCAATCAAACAATCAATGTAAATAGAGCTCTGTGATGAAGCAACTGAGGAAGTGGAATGAAGGTCATGAAATAAAATGAACTGCACCAGCATCAATAGAACGTTGGCTCAGAGCAGCAGAGAGGAATAGTTAAAGGTGATTATTTAAACTAGAGGGATATGTACCATGGAGATCCTTCATGGTTGGTATTAGGATCACTTTTTCTCTTAATGTATAAATGTGTTAGTTAGACTTGAGTGTGTAGGGCACAATTTCCAGATGACACAAAACCTGGAACACAGTAAAGGATGAGTAACATAGTGATACACTTCAAAGAAACATAGACAAGATTGAGAAAAGCTGGAAGAATTTCATTTTTTTGGTCCTGGTGCATGCAACAATTACACACTCTTGACTCTCTTGTCTTGACTCTTGAGACGAGCAGATAGGCGGCTGGTATTAAATTTAATGCTGATAAATTTGAAGTGGAACATATTGGTAGGGAAAATGAGAAGAGGCAAATGAAAGGGTGCAATTGTAAAAAGTCGGAACAGGGAGATCTATGGGCGAGTATGTATACTTCATTAGAAGTGGCAATGCAGGTGGTTAAAACAATGTATCATAAGAAAAATAACACAACTACATCAAGGAAAATCTTTATTAAACATTGGTTCTACTGCTTCTGACAAGGTCTTTGTGGAACAGAAAATGCTATGAGGAGATCTGATAAAGGCATTCAGAATTATTATGGGTATGGACCATGAAGATTGAGAGAAACGGTTCCCATTGGCAGGAGGAACAGAACTCAGGGGACACAGAATGAAGGTGATTGTTAGCATTTTTCTAAGTGAAAATTTGAACTTTCTTTATGCAATGTATGGTTAATGTTTGAAGTTTGAAACCAGGGTTAGTACTGGAGGCAGATTCAGTTATAGAATTCAATATAATGCAGGATAAATATCTGAAAGGAATGAATTTTCAGGGCTCTGGGGAGTGAGAGAAGCAGTCAATTCCACAGCGTTGGTACAGAGTTGATGGGCTGAATGGTCTCTTTCCAAACAGTAACAATATTATAATTTATTATTCTATAACCCAAGACTAAGCACAGTGGCCACATAGTAGAACATGGCAGAAATGAACTTTGCAGATTCAAACTGATAATTCATCATCAGCAAAGTTCCTGACCTCAACTTTGCCAGCAGGAGATACTGATGTATGGAAGCCCAATGCTGACATGAGATTGAGCAGAAATTTGTAGTTTCATTTTAATGCAATACAGGTCCACCACCGATATTCCGGCACTCTTGGTACCTGCGCCTTGCCGGATTATCTGTTTTGCTAGATCAACAGAGGTTACCACCTCTGAGAGGAGTTGAATGGTATTAGAACAGTCTGCCTAGGCCAGCAGGGGGTCGAGATACAGACCTGAAAAGTCGGCCTTGGAAGTCGGCTATGGGAATGGATCTGCCAGCTCTGGCTGGACTGGAGTTCCAGAGACCTGGTCGCAGGGGGTAAATTTGACCTGCCGACTGGAAGGCCGGCTGCAGAAGTCTCCAATAACTCTTACCAACAACTTTAGCAAGTCATATTGTTTTGGATTCATGAGTATACCTGTTGGAATGCTTCTCCATCTGGCACGTCTAAGTATTTGGTATATTTGAAACCATTATGGCTTCAGAATGATTATGAGCTAACTATTTTCTAGCTCATTACATAAAGTTATTTCCACGTGAGGAATGCTATTTTTGTTAATTTGCTCTCTGAACTGGTGATAGTGTTGAACACTGGATCAAATATTAAAAGGTTTGAGTGCATTTTGTAATTTTGTGGAAAGGAAATATTAATGTTTATTTGGAGATAGCATTATTTGCCAGCATGGTCCTTTTTAAAGCTTTGAGCATCATGCTGGATTAAGTTGTTTTCAGTCAACTGCTTCCCCATAAGTCCCACAACTGAAATGCATATTTGATTGTAGTCCTAGTTTACGAAATAAGATCCTTGAAGATATTTTTAATTTTTAAAAAATCTCATAAGACATTTTTCCCTTTACTAATTGATTTGTCTTTTTTTCCAGCGTTATTACTTGCAGGTGTTTATAACTGAGTTTCTTTAGTCATTCTGCTCAGGCACGGTGAGACTTAATTGGATATTTCTATGCTGCATCATTTCATGGTTCAAGATGCTTATTTGTCAGTTCTCCTCCCACTGAGACCCTGGCCTTGATTGCTGCAATGATTCTCCTTTCAATGAAGAAAGTGCTTCAAAACAGGAATTCTTCTTGGAATTATAGTGGCATACCGAAACTGAAGGAGGTGGCAACACAGGCGGGTATGACTATATCACTGTAACAAAGTGCACATCATTCATCTTTCCTCACCACACATATTTATAGATCTAGGCAGTGTCACATAGGCTTGCCTGTTCTTTCTGGTCTCCACTTCACAGGGAGTCTATAATTGAGCTCTGCTGTCATTCATGACTTGTTGCGCAGATACCTTTGATAAACAGGGATTATCAAAGGGTAAAAAAAAGAGAAAAAAAGGTAAGGGAGGGTAAGAACACAGTGCACAAAACCTTTATTTGCACAGATATTTAACGTACTAAGACAGCTGACTATTCATTGTTACTTTAAGGGGATGAATTTTCATCACCGGAAAACGAGCATGGCGATCAGTTTACACAATCAGTCCTCTCCCATTTGATTCAGTGTTTGTGACCACCTCATTGTCTACCTACCAGCTTCTCTGATCATCGACCTCAGTGCATCTAGGGTTTGAATTTTGTAAGGGGCTAAGAGTAGCTGAAATGTGTTGGCCATCACTAAAGTTGTACCTGTACCTCTTGAAAAAGAGGTGGAAATTTCCTACACATTGCTGGTGAAGGATGGGGCAAATCATGGAAAAGCACAGAACATATTGTTGACATGGACACGATGGACTGATAGGTCCTCTCCCATGCCTCTATGATAATGTGCTCATCATATTGGATCTTAGGTGCATCTATGGGTACCTTGGTCGATGAGAGGAGAGGATTAAGCAGACCAAAAGCAGCACAGTATAATATCACTTCTGAATGTCAGATGGCATTGGGAGGAGACAATAAACAAGGTCATTTCTGGGAATAAACCCATTGAAGGCTGTGCCAAAAGAAGATTAATAACTTCAAGTGTTTAGGGTCAGGGATGAGTAAATTATTAGTAAATTCCATTTCCCACTCACTGACTTATTGTCCTCACACATTCCTTCATGGAGTATTTCCCCATTACCCACTTGCCAACATTGTTCATCAATCACAAATCCTATCGGACATTCATATTCCCTCAAATACTATTCCAAACCTTGCACACATATTTAATACGAGCTTCTTTCACTTTAAAAAAAAAGGCTGTAAAATTGATATCTTACTAATCAGACTGGCTGACGAAAAAAGTCACAAAGAAGAGTAACTCAAGGGGTAAGGTAGCATCTCTGGAAAACACAGATAGGTGATGATTCAGGTTGAGGGGGCTTCTTCAGACTGGTAGCAGTGGGGAAGGGGGGGAAAGCTGGCAGGATGAAGTCTGGCAAGTGATAGGTGGATACTAATGAGGGAGGGGGCTTGATGGGCAGATGGTTGGATAAAGGCCAGACACGAAAGGAAAAGGAGTGTGAGATAAGGATAGAAGATGCATAAATTGTGAAACCAGAGGAAGGAATATATGTGGAAGGGGATGAGGGACTTGGTAAGGGAGAAATGGGTGGGCATCCTGGAGAGGCACAGGGAAGAGAGTGGGAAAAATAGGGGAGAGGGAAGGGGGGGCATGTATGTAGGTTAGTTACCTAAAATTTAATGTTCATACTGTTAGTTTGTAAGCCGTTCAAGCGGAATATGAGGTGCTGTACCTCCAGTTTGCATGTGGCCTCACTCTGGTAGTTGAAGAGGCCCAGCTCAGAAGGTCAGAATGGCAATGGGAAGGGGAGTTAAATTGATAGCAACTGGGAGATCCAACAGACCTTAAAATTCTAGGGAGAGATAATAAGTTTCAGTTACCATCAACATTTACAATAAAACTCTATTTAACTTGTATTATGATGACAAGTAACAATTTGCAAGTGAATTCACATAGTTAATAAATATTTCATATTTCATATTTCATATTATTTATTTATTTATTTTTAAATTTCAGATACAGCGCGGAAACAGGCCTTTTCGGCCCACCAAGTCCGCACCGCCCAGTGATCCCCGCACACTAACACTATCCTACACACACTAGGGACAATTTTTACATATACCCAGTCAATTAACCTACATTGAAGTAAGAAAATTGGCAACAGTATCTTCAATCTAAAATAACTGAAAAAGAAGAAAAGTGTGAAGGTTAACTGTGCAGGTGCATCTCCAAAGGGAGGGAGAGAGGATGAGACTAAACACATAGTGCTGAATGGAGTTGAAGGAGTTAAAGTAGGGTGACCACAACAAACCTCTCAAACTCATTGCAGGATACTTACTACTGTTGCGAATGGTTATAATAATGGAATATGCCATCTCCCTGACCTGACACTCATCCCTGAAGCATCTGGATAGCAAGAACATCTATTCATTGACCATTGCTCTGCACTCAACACCATAATTCAAAAAAGCTCTTCTCCAAACTCCTGGACCGAGGACTCAGCACCCATTTCTACAACCGGATCCTCAACTTCCTCACCAATAGACCACAATCAGTCAGGATAGGCATGAAAGCATCCTCCAAGATGTTTCTCAACACTGATGCCCTGTAAGGCTGCATTCTCAACCCCTTACTATATTCCTTATACACACATGACTGTGTGGCCAAATTCTGCTCACACTACATTTACAAGTTTGCAGTGGACACCACTGTAGCTGGCTGGAACTTGTACAATGACGAGATGGAGTAAAGGAAGGTGATAAAGCACTTAGTAACATAGTCTCAAGATAACAACCTCTTCCTCAATGTCACCAAAATGAAGGAGCTGGTCGATGACTTCAAAGGCACTAAAGTAGAGATGGTAGTTAGCTTCAAGTTACTAAGCAAAAATATCACCCAGCAAATTGTTCTGGTCCAACTGCATTAACGTCATGTGCAAGAAAGTGCACCAATGCATTTATATTCTGCAGTTTGTTTCCATTCTCCTTTTGCACTACCTGTTGTACTCATGTGTGGTTTGATTGTAATCGAGTATGGTATGATTTACCCTGATAGCATGCAAAACCAAATGTATTATTGGCATGTGTACTTGTGACAATAATAAACCAATGATAATACCAAGTTACAATATAACATTTTTTTCAGGAACTCCCAACAATTTACTGCAACATTGCCTCATCCTGTAAGCACAATTGTGAGTCATAACACTTACTTGAAATTTGTCGTGAATTATAATATCATAGACTACTGACATCTGAGAGCTGTTTCATAACAAATAATTATCTAAATACTTGCTCTGGAGGCGTATGCAACTACTGGCTATGTGCTTTGAATCCTAGATGTAAGTATGTGCTTTGTGTAGAAGGACACACATGCTGAAATATGAATCATAAAAGATCCTCAACCCTAATAAAGGCAGAGCCCAGCATGTGAGTGCCAAAGGCAAGCATGAAGCAATTTCAACCACTTTATCCAGACATACTGAATGTTGATTTTGTCTTGGCCTCCTCCTGAGGTCTCGATTTCTGTGTAAGTATCACAGCATCCTGACCTGGAAATGTATTTCAGTTCCTTCATCATCATTGAGTCTAAACCCTGGAGTTCCCTACCTGAAAATACTTTGCAGGTATTATCATCACAAGAACAGGAGAGGTTCAAAAAGGGTATTCACTATTTTCTGCTCTTACTCATTTAGAGATGACCAGAATAGTGAAAGGTTTGGATAGAGTGGATGTGGAGAGGATGTTTAAGGCAGAGATAGATAGATTCTTGATTAGTACAGGTGTCAGAGGTTATGGGAAGAAGACAGGAGAATGGGGTTAGGAGAGAGAGATAGGTCAGCCATGATTGAATGGCGGAGTAGACTTGATGGGCCTAATGGCCTAATTCTACTCCTATTCTTTATGACCTATGACCAATAAATACCAGAAAAGACCACTGGGGAGTAGCCAATGTTTTCCTTTATTTAAGAAAGAAAGTAGAGAGAATCCAGGAAATTATAGGCCGGTGAGCCTCGTGTCAATGGTAGGGAAGCTATTAGAGATGATACTGCATAGAGAGTAGTGAGTGCCTGGAATGTGCTGCCAGAGTTGGTGGTTGAGGCAGACATGATAGTGGCATCAAAGAGGCTTTTGGATAGTAATATTGATATGCAAGGAATGGAGGAATATGGATAATGCGCAAGTCGATAAGAGGTGATCTTTGCATCATATTCGGCACAGACATTGTGGGCTGAAGGGCCTGTTTTTGTGCTGTACTGTTCTAGGTTCTTGTTGGTCTATCACATTCCAAAAATAAGCAAACCAATTGAAAGCGAAGTATTTTGTTTACAATCGATAACAGCAGATTTCACATTCTGCAATAATCAGTTTGATTATCTGTTCTATTATTCGGATGGGCATAACACAAATTAGTTGCAAATCCTGAAAAAAAGATGAAGAATGCACATCAATAAAGATTTATAAAAAGTACGTCAGAGGTTTTACTATTCAAGGATTGAGAACATTAATACATTAATCATTCTATTTAAGAAATTAGGAGGACAATTTAATTCAATTGTGTAAGTATTATTATGTGATTACTTTTATCACAAAGATCAATAATTTTAACAAGGATTTGCACTTCTGACCAATGAAAGGTTAAGTACCTTTCATTGAACAAGTACAACATAATACACTTAAATAAAGTATCTGATTTGCCAGACGTTAATGAAGGATTCTGAATTAATGTCCAGTGTACCTTTTATAGTTTGACCTTTAGCTTACTCCATAATTGAGCCTTTATTCAATTCTGAATAGGATTTCCTATAACTGTCAAGACATTTTCAGGCAGAGAACTGATGAGGATAGAGAAACTGTTTTTGCAACATGGGAGGCCATTTGGCCCATTATATCTGCGCCACCTTTTTGAAGGAATCATTTGGAACAACACATTAAATTTATGGAATTTAATACAGAGAAGTATGAGGTGTTGCATTTTGGGACGTTAAACAAAGGCAGGATCTACAGAGTAAATGGTAGGCCTTTGGGTAGTGTTGTAGAGCAGAGGGATCTAGGAGTATAAGTGCGTGGTTCCTTGAAAGTCGAGTCGCAGGTAGATAAAGTGGTCAAAAAGGCTTTCGGCACTTTGGCCTTCATCAGTCAGAGTATTGAGTACAGAAGTTGGGAGGTCATGTTGCAGTTGTATAAGACATTGGTGAGACCGCATTTAGAATATTGTGTTCAGTTCTGGGCACCCCATGTTATAGGAAAGATATTGTCAAGCTTGAAAGGGTTCGGAAAAGATTTACGAGGTTGTTGCCAGGACTAGCGGGTGTGAGCTATAGGGAGAGGTTGAGTAGGCTGGGTCTCTATTCCCTGAAGTGTAGGAGGATGAGGGGAGATCTTATAGAGGTATACAAAAACACGAGAGGAACAGATTGGGTATATGCACAGAGTCTTTTACCTAGAGTTGGGGAATCAAGGACCAGAGGACATAGGTTCAAGGTGAAAGGGAAAAGATTTCATAGGAATCCGAGGGGTAACTTTTTCACACAGAGGGTGATGGGTGTGTGGAACAAGCTGCCAGAGGAGGTAGTTGAGGCTGGGACTATCCCATTGTTTAAGAAACAGTTGGACAGGTACATGGATAGGACCGGTTTGGAGGGTTATGGACCAAGCGCAGGCAAGTGGGACAAGGGTAGCTGGGACGTTGTTGGCCGGTGTGGGCGAGTTGGGCCGAAGGGCCTGTTTGCCCACTGTATCAATCTATGACTCTATAACACCCACTGTCTCACCTTCTCCCCTTTGCTTTCTGCATCAATTATTATCTAAAACATTGTTATGATCTCCATTTTACCGCAAAGCATTTTTCCATAGTTTCTAAAACCTCTCTTGGTGATAATCTTCATTTGGTTTTGCATAATTACTGGGTTTTTTTAATTGCAGCTCACACTAACAAAGTGCTTCCTCATTTTTAAAATCTGCTTTAAATCTCCCCTTGGCCTTCTCTGTGTCAGAGGCATTGACTCTCCTTTCCTAAGTCTCTGCTCACAACTATGGTCTCTCTTTATCTCTGATTGATTTTATCCCATCATCTCGGTTTCCCTGATGCATATGTTTTTCATGTGCTTATACTAAGCTTTCTCTACTATGCATTCAGTGTACAATGCATTTCACACAGCTCTTTGTCTCCAGCCAAAACGGAGCTGTGAACTAATTTGTTATTGCCTGTTGTTATTAATGAAAACCAGAACGATGCTAGACTAACTTCAGGTTGCACATGTGATCATATGTACGTGCAAAGAAACTATGCATTTGTGCTCTGCTGTGCCGATGCATCAATCTTCACCATCTATCCATTGATTGGTAAGATTGCTTGGACTGTGCCTCCTCTATAGTGTGTTTTGAATGGTGATAATCTGCAGGACAAATAGGGTTTACAGTCTTACACCACTCCTGGGATGAAATGTCTTAAGTATCTAACATCATAACTTGGGTAAGAGTAAACAAAATCTACCTAGCTGAGGGAATTGAATCTGAATGACAGGCAGACTTCAAATCATCTTGAAAGCCTCATTTACAACTATATGCCCAAGGGGAATCTATTTGATTTATTGAAGTTCCTTTGACATGCAAGTCCCATATTTTTAATGATTTATTTTGGAACATAATCAGTATATATCTGGTTATAAATCAAAAGGTTGTGCTTCAGGCAAATATACAAAATCAATGCACAATACATAGTTTTCAGTACCAGGAATTATACAGAAGAGCAAAATTCTGAAGAGTAAATTAATTCAGATATTTTCCAATGAATTTGTTCTCTCAGTCACCTTGCAGACATCGTGTTATGTGCAAAAATTGATTTTTTGTTCGATTGCCAATGATATGGAAGGCAGAGAGAAAATGAGATCCGAGAAAATTAGATCAGGGAAAATCCTCAGCAAATTTTCATCCTTCTCTTATGGCACAATAATTATTTGTATGAAGACTAAATGATTTTTACCTCTTGGCGTAGAATTAGGCAATGCATTCTCCAATTGAGATAGAAAACGATACTTTATTTGGATGTTTATAATAACATGAGTTGACTAATATGTGGAAATGGTATTGTCATTCAGCAGGTGACGGTGTTTCTTTTGTAATTGATTTAGCTTTGCATTCACGTTTTGCAATATTTTTGTCTCTTAGTTGTATTACATTAGTATGATTAACGTAAAAATAAATGAAAACACTAATTTTAATATGATAGCAATGAATAATAGCTCATTTACTTTTAAATGAGGAATACTTGGTGGTGTCTTCTTGTTTTGAACAACATCTACAGTAGTTATCCATGGGTGATCTAACTTTTGCTGCATTATTGTAGAAAAGGAGGATTTCTTTGGACGTAGTCAGGTGCCAAATTCCTTCTTTCTATAATAATGTTGTTATGCTATTGCCACTACATTGGATTGAATAATGCCAAAGCACCAGAGTTTTTGACTAGAAATGCTGTTTTACAGTGTTAGAGCCAGGCCTACAGTCTGACTGCAGTAAGTAAAACAATATTAAAGGGATCAGGCCACTGTTCTTTGAAGGCAGGTTTGCAACTTTCATGGATAAGGCATTTCACAAGGAACCAACAACAATTCCAAAGAACTCTTTAAATAATCTGTGAGCTGAAAGGAGAACAGGAGGAGATATCTGTGGACATTGGCATGATTGAGTAAACTTATGAAATGTTGTTACCAAGAAAGTGGCTAAAGTAATAAGCCACAGAATGACATTAAAGACAGACACGAAATGCTGGTGTAATTCAGTGGGACAAGTAGCATCCCCGGAGAGAAGGAATGGGTGACGTTTCGGGTCAAGACCCTTCTTCAGCTGCCGGGCAGGAGGAACCACAGAGGATGAGCAATGAGAGAGGATGCTGCTGAACTCTCGTCGGAGAGAGAAGAACCTACAAAGTAGACATACCTTGAGAAGATTTTGCAGTGGAGCGGACAAAATGTGTAGCAAAGAACTGCAGATGCTGGTTTAAATCAAAGGTAGACACAAAATGCTGGAGTAACTCAGCAGGACAAACAGCATCTCTGGAGAGAAGGAATGGGTGACCTTTCAGGTCGAGACCCTTCTTCAGCTGACATTACTTTGTTTGGAAATGTGACTGTTTGCCCTGTCCACTGAACCATTCTAATCAGTTCTGTTAAGAGGGTTGTATGTTCACATGACAGAAGGTAATACTAGTTCCAAGGAATTGGTGTTAGTTTTTGGAAGTATTAACTTCACTGTAAAATCCATTCTCCAGTCTATCAAAATGCTGATAAATCCATAACCTCATCCCATAAAATGGTCAAACATCAAACAGATTGACATTACCTTGAAATAGCAGTAGATAAATTCACAAAATCAACTGCTTTATGGACTTGGAATAATCAAATAGGAATTAAAACATTGTAATCAAAAGGAAGGATTGCTTCAGTCATTTGTCATTGGTGTGATTTTTAGAGTTATATATATATGAGGAAGGATACATTTAAGGAAAAACATTCATGACCACAAGGGGACTGTACAAAGATTTGATTCTCTGAACCAAATGATCACGAGTAGTGTCAGAAATAAAAAAATAAAGAGGAATGTGTGTGTGTGAGTAGTAAGCTAAAGGTGTGTTAAAGGGAATGGTGTATTAAAGGGGATAATGTGTTAGTGTCTGTGAGGTGAGTCATTCACCAGTTCCCTCAAGGTAGGCTGATCCAGAAGATTAAGAAGTACGGGATCCATGGTGAGGGCTGTTTGAACTGGGAACTGGCTTATTCATAGAAAATAGATGGTAGTGGCAGAAAGATTCTGGCTGGAATTCTGTAACCATTGGTGTTTTGCAGGCAGCAATGTTGGGTCCTGTGTTGATTTGTTTGTAATATATATAAATGACTTGGATGAAAATGTAGATGGGCTGGTTAGTACGTTTGCAGATGACAGAAAATTGATGAAGCTGTGGACGGTGACGAAGGCTGTCAAAGTGTACAGCAGCATATATATCAGTGGCAGTGAAATGGCTGTTGGAGCAAGTGTGAGGTGTTGCACTATGAGAAGTCAAAGATAAGGGGAAAGTGAAAAGTTAATGGCAGGATCCTTAACAGCACTGATATAAGAATAATCTTGGGGTCCACATCCATAATGCCCTGACAGTGGCAACACAATTAGATAGAGTGGTAAAGAGGCATATGGTATTCTTGCCCTCATTGGTCAGGGCATTGAGAAATAAGAGTCAGAAAGTCAAGTTGCAGCTTTATAAAACTTTGGTTAGGCAAAAATGGCAATACTGTGTGCAGTGCTGATTGCTCCATTACAGGAAGGATGTGAAGGATTTGGAACAGATACAGAAGAGGTTTATCAGGATGCTGCCTGGATTAGAAGGTACTGGGTATAAGGAAAACTTGGATTGTTCTCTCTGGAGCAATGGAGCCTAAGAAGAAGCTTGATATAAAACTATGAGAGGTATAGGTAGTCAGTCAGAAAGTTTCCCCATGGTGGAAATGGCAAATACTAGATGGCGTGGGTTTAAGGTGAGAGGGAGAGATTTAAAGGAGATAAGTTTTTAACATAGAGAGTGGTGGGGGGCTAGAACCTGTTTGCAGCAGTGGTTATGGAAGGAGATATAAAAGTGGCTATTAAGAGGATTTTAGAAAGACATATAAATATGCAGGGAATTGAGAGAGTGGATCATGTGCATGCAGAAAGGATTAGTTTAATTTGGCATTATATTTGGCACAACTATCTTGGGCTGTTGTGACTGGAAAGCTTTAGTCTAATTTCAGTAGTCAATTGTATTCAGCATAAAATGCTGTCCTGGTGAATAGTTTTTTTTTTTAACAGTGCTTGGCTTTCATTTAGCTGGCGTTATTTTAGTCTGCAAGGGAAATCATTTTGATACTCAAACGAATATATAATTGGTTTAGTTTGAATATTTAATGAATCAGATATTTCCAAATACTTTACAAGACTCTCTGCCAATATATATGGGTACACTTTACTAAACAGATACTAAACTCTACTCTGCAGTTCCAATGAAGGTGGCTGACTCAACAATTCTGTAAAGTGAGTCATCTTGCATTTTTACATTTTTACCCTGCCTATTTCACAGTAGGTATACTGTATTCTTAATCATTACAAATCCCATTAGCAAACCTTCTTTGACAGCTGGTAGCCCACGGAGGTGAAAGTAATAAAAGATGATTTATGGCTACAACATCAACCTTCATATCTTTAAGATAATCTAGGATCTGCTAATACCAGAGGAGAGAGGAGTGGAGCTCATAACTTCACCTCATCGAGTTATTTTTATGACTACCAGTCTGAATCTTTCCTATCTCCGGGGAATGTAGAATGCAGACTATTCCACAATTCTAGTGTATTTATGTGTTTTCTTTTAACATTGCTTATCCCATGTATTTTGCCGAGTACAAAATGTATCTATTAAATCTATGGAAATGTCTTCAGGGCAGCCAGTATTTTTGGTTGAGGAGGTGCTGCACGGGCTAATGCATATGAAGGTGGATATACCTCCTGGGCCTGATCAGATATACCTGAGGACACTGTGGGAAGCTAGAGAGAGAAATTGCAGGTGCCTCGGCTGAGATTTATTAGCCATCATTAAATACAAGTGAGTTGCCGGAAGACTGAAGGGAGGTAAATATTGTGCTTCTTCTAAAGAAGGGCTGCAAGGAAAAGCATGGGACTATAGGCCAATGACTCTAGCATCTGCGGTCAGAAAGTTACTAGAGAGTATTCTGCGGGATAAGACATACGTACATTTATATAGACAAGGGCTGATTAGGAATATTCAGCATGATTTTGTACGTGGTAGATCATGAAGATGATTGAGTTCTTTGAAGAAGCAACCAAAAAGGTTGATGAGGGGAGAGCTGTAGACATTATCTATATGGATTTCAACAAGGCATTTGACAAGGTGCCTCATGGTAGACTGCTCTGGAAGGTTAGATCGCATAGGATCCATGGAGAGTTAACAGACTGGACATGGAAGGAAGCAGAGGGTGATGGTGGAAGGTTGTTTTTTGGTCTGCTGCCTTGTGACTAGTGGTTGCCTTAAGGATTGGTGCTGGGCCTATTGCTCAATAGACAATAGTCAACAGTCAATAGTCAATTTATTTGTCACATGCACATAAATGTGCAGTGAAATGAAAAATTACCCACAGTTCAACAATAAGACCAATAAGAATAATCAATAAAAATGCAATAACGCATACAATCATAAACCAACACCAAACAAAAGAAACATCCATCACAGTGAGTCTCCTCCAGTCACCTCCTCACTGTGATGGAAGGCCACAATGTCTTTTCTCTTCCCCTGCCATCTTCTCCCGCGGTCGGGCTGTTGGAGTTGCCACGTCGGGGCGATCATGGCTCCCGACATTGAAGCACCCGCCGGGCGGAGAAAATCCTGCGGCCTATTTCAGGCCGCTCCAGACGGTGAAAGGTCCGTGGCGGGCAGACCCAAGCCCCGCAATTCGGGGCAGGCGAAGATGCTGTCACTGCCGCTGCCGGAGCTCCCGATGTCGGCCCCCACCCAGGGGCCTGCGGGCTTCCGACATCCAGGCGGCCCGCGCCGAAGCCTCCGGAGACGAATCGCAGCCCCTGGGTGGGGGCCGACATCGGGAGCTCCGGCAGCGGCAGTGACAGCATCTTCGCCTGCCCCGAATTGCGCCACAGGTGGTGAGTCCGGGCCACGGGCTCTGCGAACCAGAGCCCAGGTGGTCCCAACCGGAGGCCGCCAGCTCCAGGTGCATGGCTGGTGGTTGGCTGCAGCAGGAACGGAGACACGACACAGAAAACAAAGGTCGCGTCTCCGTTCGGGAGAGACACCTTTACAGTTCCCACCCCCCCCCCCACATAACACACAACTGCAAACACTACATCATATTTAAACTTCAATTAAGACAAAAACAACAAAAGACAACGGACTGCAGGCAAGCCGCAGCTGCGAGGGCAGCGCTGGTTCCTCCTTGTAGCTGTTTGTGGTTTATAGCAATGATTTGGATGAGAATGTAGAATGGCATCATTAGTAAGTTGCAGATGACTCTGAATTGTAGATATCAAAGATACTAGAGGAGCAAGATAGACCACTCGACCCTAAAAAACGTAGTATGTCATGGTGCCATTTTAGTAGGCAGAAACTTGCAGAAACTTGCAGAAACATTTAAAAAGAAAAATAACAAAAATCTGTGAATTGATAGATGAGATATATTCTGCATTTTAATGATATCATCACACACACTGTTCCCCCAAAACACTGATTACACTGCGAGAGGCATAGCGAACGGTGGATTTTGCCTACTAAAATGGTGGACGTTACGCTCCTTTGCGTACTACATTTCAGTATAGGCGATTTCAACGGAGTGGTCCATCTTGTTCCTCTAGTATCTTTGGTAGATAGTGAGGATGGTTGTGAAAAATCGCAGCTGTATTGTGATCTGTTTGGCAGGTTGGCCGAGGAATGGTTAATGGAGTTTAATACAGATAAGTGT
The DNA here is from genome assembly GCF_053455715.1 of Rhinoraja longicauda. Classification (NCBI taxonomy): domain Eukaryota; kingdom Metazoa; phylum Chordata; class Chondrichthyes; order Rajiformes; family Arhynchobatidae; genus Rhinoraja; species Rhinoraja longicauda. Next base: position 24,215,052 of record NC_135970.1, on the reverse strand, counting down.
GAGACGTTGCATTTTGGGAAGTCCAATCAACGCTGGATCTATGTGGTGGATGGCTGGGCTTTGGGGAGTGTTGTAGGACAGAGGGATTTAGGAATGCAGGTACATAGCTTTGTGAGAGTGGTGAAACAGGTAGTCAAGAAAAGGGTAGCATAATGGTGCAGTAGTAGAGTTGCTGCCTTACAGCCCCAGAGATCCAGGTTCGATCCGGACTATGGGTGCTATCTGTACGGAGTTTGCACGTTCACCCCGTGAACATGTGGGTTTTCTCCAGGTGCTCCGGTTTCCTCCCACACTCTAAAGATGTACAGGTTTGTAAGTAAATTGGCCTCAGTAAAACTGTAAATTGCCCCTAGTGTGTAGGATAGTGTTATTGTATGGGAATCGCTGGTCGACGCAGGCTCGGTGGGTTGAAGGGTCTGTTTCCGCGCTGTATCCCTAAACTGAACTAAACTAGACGAAACCTTTGGTATATTGGCCTTCATTAGTCAAGGTATTGAGTATAAAAGTTGGGAGGTTATGTTACAGTTGTAAAATACATTGGATAGGCCACATCTGGAGTATTGTGTCATTTCTGGTCACCCTGTTAAAGAAAAGATGTTGTTCCGCTGGAAAGGGTGCGGAGACGCTTTACGAGGATGTTGCCAGGACTCGAGGGCCTGAACTATACGGAGAGGTTGAGCAGGCTGGGATGTTATACGTTGGAACGCAGGAGGATAAGGGGTGCTCTTATGGAGGTGTATAAAATCATGAGTGTAATAGATAGTGTGAATGCTCAGAGTCTCTTACCTCGGGTAGAATAATCAATAATCATAGGTTTAAGGTGAGGGGGGCAAGATTTTATATGAACCCGAGTGGCAACTTTCTTACACAAAGGGTGGTAGGTGTAGGAAACGAACTGCCAGAGGAGGTAGTTGAGGCAGATACGACCACAACGTTTAAAAACCATTTGCACAGGTACATGGGTACGACATGTTTAGAAGGATATGGCTCAAAGGCAGGCCGGTGGGACTAGTGTAGACGGGGAATGTTGGTCGGTGTGAGCACATTGGGCTGAAGGGCCTGTTTCTATGCTGCATGACTCCGAATGTGCCATGGACATTTTTCAATTTTATATTCAAAATATTCCTTGGTAACTTTACTAAAAATCAATACATTGTTAATGAAAGAAATAAATCATTTGGGTTGCTGTCTCCAAGATTACCATTGGACTGACCAAAACGTCCTAATTTATGAAGATTATTTCATTTCATGGGTCACGACCCTTCTTCAGATTGATTGTAGTGGGGGGGGGGGGAGAAAGCTGCTAGGCTCCTTCTCACCCCCAGCAATCTTCCAGCTTCAACCTTACTACAATCAGCTTGAAGGATGGTCCTGACACAAAACGTCACCTACTCATGTTCTCCAGGGATGTTGTCTGATCTACTGAGTTACACTAGTGCTTGTGTCTATTTTGTGAACCAGTATTTGCAGTTCCTTGTGTCTAGCCTTTCCTTCTGCTGCGGACTGATAAAAATTAATGGCACCAACATGTTAAGGCAGGACTTCAAACTGACTGATGTCCATCTGCTTCTGTTTCCTGGAAGGAACTAACAAGTATCATGTTTGGTTTAGTTTAGTTTAGAGATACAGCGTGAAAACAGCCCCTTCGGCCCAATGAGTCCACGCCGACCGGCGATCCCTGCACATTAACGCTATCCTGTACCTACTAGGGAACATTTACACTGATACCAAGCCAATTAACCTACAACACTGTCCGTCTTTGGAGTGTGGGAGGAAATCGAAGATGTCGGAGAAAACCTACACGGTCACGGGGAAACGCACAGACTCTGTATAGACAGCACCCATAGTTGGGATCGAACCCGGATCTCCGGTACTGCAAGCGCTGTAAGAAGCCACTGCTTCTCATCCTCATCACAGTGACCTTGAGGGCAGCCTGCTTTGGTGCTGACCCTTCACTTGTATATGCGGGATCGAACAGGAATGGCCCTTCCCAGAATGAGCCAGACTCGGTTTGGTGCCTGCTCAAAACTTTCTGGTGATAAATGATCTATTCAAGTGACCCTGTCAGTCTGCTTCAGAACTCTTCAACAGAGTGCGCTATCTGCTTTTCTCACAGGACCCTGAGGATTGTATTTGCCAAGTTTACTGCCTGATGAACTTGCGGTAAAAGGTGTTCTTCTGCACAAACATTTCTTTAAGAGAAATAAGTCAAGCTGAAAGGAATGTTCTGTGGCAACATAGCTAGACCCATCCTTCATTTTATGGAGACAGAGCACATGGTATTGATGTTGACCCTGACCACAGGTCTTGCCCGGGCAATGGGAGTAAGTACGTTTGACATTCTTAATGAGGTGTCTACTAACATAATAGTCTTGGTGACATTGAGCTTGCTCTGTCACTTCAGGGAGACCAGCTGGCCGGGCTTGGTCTTCTATTGATTGCTTTCAATCTCTATTGCATTCAAGCCCTGTAATTATCTGCTTCCATTAATATACAAAACAAACTGCCATGTCGACTGAAAGAGCTGAGTTGCCGTTTTCCGTCAGATATTTGTCGACTCTCTTTGCCACATTCATCCTGGATTTCATTAGGGTTCCATTAACATGCTGTGCAATCGAAATCATGCCTGAGTAACTTTACATGGTTCACATTGATTGTAGCTTATTAAGTCCTCCACCAGCAAAAAAAAAATCTAATGCTGACTTTATACATTTGTGAGTTTAAATGGGTTTACTCCCAGAATAGTTCTGGAAGTGCAATCAAAGTTTAAGTCTGCTCCATTTGCTACGACACATACAGGTTATGCGATGGCACAAATATTTTGCTTAACCAGTGTAACTGTAGAATAGTTTCCAAAGAGAACTGGGAATGGTATTTATTCCTCAGTTAATATGTAAGTATTTTGCAACAATAGATCAATGGGGGATGAGATTTTGCTACGTCTCCACTCTGCACTGGACCACTTGGACACGAAGAGCACATACATCAGACTGTTGTTCATTGTCTACTGCTCAACGTTAAACTCCATCATCCCATTCCGAATGTTTATCAAACTCAGGGAACTGCTCACCCCTTTACAACTGGATCCTCAACTTCCTCATCGGCAGAACATTATCAATATCGAGTGGCAACAACACACCCTCCCTGAATACTATCACCACAGGAAGACCTCAGGGCTGTGTTCACAGTCCACTGCTCCACCCACTCTATCTCCATGACTGTGTAACCACCCACATCTCCAATGCCATCTTTAAACTAACTGATCCACTGTTTTTGGACAAATAACGAGTAGAGAAGAGAGAGATTGAACATTTGATTGAATGCTACCAGAACAATAATCTTGCTCTCTGCATTAGCAACCAAGAGCTGATTGTTGACTTTACAAAGGGAAAGGATCCATAAACCTGCCTTCACAGACAGATTGGCAGTGGAGAGAATGAACAAGTTCAAGTTCCAGGGCGTAGTTATCTCTGAAGATCTGCCCCAGGCTCAGCACATTGATGCAATAATGAAGAAAGCCCATCAACTTCTATAGGAGATTGAAGAGATCCAATACGTCGAAGAATTTATTCTTGAACTTCTATAAGTGTACATTAGAGAGCATATTGGATACTGGTTGGATCGTGGTCCGGTTTAACCCCACCAATGAAGGGAACTAAAAAAGGTTTAATTTAAGTTTAGTTTAGTTTAGTTTAGAGATACAGTGTGGAAACAGGCCGTTCGACCCATCGGGTCCATGCCGACCAGAGATCCCCATATGTTTGTTTTATCTGACAATTTACAAAAGCCAATTAACCTACAAACCTGCACGTCTTTGGAATGTGGGAGGAAACCAGAGCATCCAGAGAAAACCCACATGGTCACAGGGAGAATGTACAAACTCCATACAGACAACACCAGTAGTCAGGTTTGAACCCGAGTCTTTGGCGCTGTAAGGCAGCAACTCTACCACTGCGCCACCGTGCCACCCAGGTATTGGCTCAAAAAGGCAGCCAGTATCATCAAAGCCCTGCATCACCCTGGCCATGCATTCATTTCATTCCTATCTTTCGGGAGGGAGGGGAGGGGGGGGGGGGGGGGGGGGGGGGGTGCGGAAGGCATAGGAGTCTGAAAACAATGACCATCAGTTTAAGAATAGCTTGTTCCCAACAACCATTGGGCTCTTGAATACAACACAACAATAACCTTAAGTATGAACTATGTCCTTTCTTTGGTTATACTAATTACTTGTTTTTTTTTTGCAGCAGCTTTGGAGTTATTAATTCATTTATTTTGGGGGTTTATTACATATTATTTATGTGTATTTTGTTTGCAGATCTTTTATGCTGCTTTAAACAAGTATGTCATTGTTTCATTGCCGGTATGTATGACAATCAAACGTTCTTGACTCTTGGCAAGAAAAAAACAAATTTGCCTCATAGACAAACAGTGCCACAACACTATTGAAACTGTGCAATCAGATGTCAAATACAGGCTGGATTTATAGGCTGAAATCCTTTCCTGGCTGTAAGATTATAATGCTTAATCTTTTCATTGCAGTCACGATCCAGTTCCCAGTCAGAAATCAGAATTCACAATCACTGACCTGATTGATTGATCCATAAGGACGACAGTTATGGGAAATGGATCCATAATCCGCGTGCATTGGGAATATTTTCCTACGGTCACAATAAATGTATTTAACTGCGATGGGTCAGAAAAAGATTAACCGTGTATTTAAATCATACCTTAGAATCGATCTACATCTCACCATTCGTTTCAGACACTGAAAATGTTCCATTATTGGCACTGATTTATATTGAGAAGTGAATTTATTCGACAGGGAATATCCCACTTTTAAAAAATCCAAATCAATAAAAAATACTGGAGGATGAATCCTGTACCATTTTTGGTATCCTGAGCAGTGGTTGTGTAATGAAAATAACACATTAATTCCTCTGGGAAATAAAAGCACATGCAAAAGGATTCTGTTTTCCAATGCAGACTAAATAGATGCAAAATTTGCAAGTATAAGAGACGATAAAATATTTTACGAATCTAAAAAAAATGCAAACAAAAAGTGTGCACTTTCGAGATTTGGGGGATTAATATAATCTTTCTCCTAAATAGTTTTTGATCCAGAGATTTAATATTCATTGCAGAATACATGGCTAATACATTGAAAGGATAGGGGCAGACCAACATTGTACTTTACACCCCAGTAGTATGAACATTGACTTCTCTAACTTCAGATAGTCCCTGGTTTCCCTCTCTATCCCCTCCCCCTTCTCAGTTCTCCCACTAGTCTTCCTTTCTCCGACTACATTCTATCTATGTCCCACCCCCTCCCCTGACATCAGTCTGAAGAAGGGTCTCGACCCGAAACGTCACCCCTTCCTTTTCTCCCGAGATGCTGCCTGTCCCGCTGAGTTACTCCAGCGTTTGTACTTTAATAGTTATGCAGACATGCATATCTTGACATGCATCTTTAAACAAGTAAAAATTAAGGTAGATTAAAATTCGGAACTGACAGGCAGCAAGAGCAGTGAGCAATGAGTAAGTCCTTACAATTATTCTTGAATCTCAATTGAAACTAACTGTCTGTACATCTAGATATCTTTCTGCATGGAAGCATATTGCGATTCTTGAACAATTGGCAATGGTAGCTTATTACACATCAAGACTTAGAGATTGATTAATCAAATTATAATTTCAAAGTTTGCTTTCCTGATGCTTCAAAGTTATATGTCGTCATGAAGAAGTCTTCAATATTTATAACTCCTGGCAGAAAACTGAAATCATATTAAGAACAGCTTGGTGAGCAGCTAACCAAATGTTTATAATTTTGTAGGGATTGCTGAAAATACTTTGTTGTTTTACACCAAAGGAAATAACAAACGGCTGTGTTGTATTCCCAGCTGTATTCTGCTACGTGGTTGGAATCCTGATAAGCCAGCGAAATTATCCAGGAATGTTGGAAAACAATGTGCTTCAATCAGAATTCCAAGTCGCCAAGTTAAGTTTATTTATTTCTAGCTTCTTTTTTTCAAAGCAATCACAGGTGTGTCATTGGCAAGGACTGCATTCATTGTTCATCTTTGTTGCCTTTGAGAAAGCGATGGTGAGCCCGTCATGATTTTTTTTCCAGTCCTTACAGCGATGATGTTGTCACAGCGTTGTTAGGTGGGGATTTTGATTTTGATATTAAAATAAAATAGAGGCACCAAACTTCTGAAATGATTGACATTTTGAACTCTGTGATACAGCGCAGTGTTAACTTTACACTGGAGTGTTAAAAAATACCTGTACACAAAATGCAATTTACTTCAGCTGATGTGATATCAAATAACTTCTCCAACACGAACACTTCAATCATCCTCAGACTGGGCAGCAAAACAAGTTTTAGCATGCAAAGGCAAGGGAAGAGGTGAGGAGAAGATAAAAGTGAAGGCTTGTGCTTGGGTTGAGAATTGGAGAGAGATAAGTGTTAAAAAGGAGTGTGGTTAAAAAGGTGAAATATAATGAAGGGTAGTCTGAAGTGAAGAGGAATAAACATGTGAGATTAACATACAAAGACGGGAAAAATACAGTGAGTGCTGGAAATGTAGTTATAACGTGTGGAGATGCTGATGATCCGAAATTATTCTGTTTGTTTCAGGAGGATGTGGCTAGTTGAAAAAATAAGGCATTGTTCCTCATGCTTGCATTGGGCTTCATTGGAACACAATGGGAATGGGATAGAAAATTACAGTGTTTGTACGATTCATCTGCCTCATTCAAAAATACCTGTACACAAAATGCAATTTACTTCAGCTGATGATAACATTTGTTATCATCTAAACTGTAGTCGATGAACAAACATATTCTTATTGCCCAAGTGGCCCAGTACAGAGTGAGGGGCCAGTGAAATCATGTCCAGTGTAGATTTGTTGTGGTGATAGGGACACTGTAGTGGGTCCAGGTCCTTACTTAAGCTGGGGTGGAAACCTTCCAAACTTTTATACAAAATGGAACAGTTCCTGCAGAAGAAGGTGTTGAACATTACTCCACTGTTGTAAAAAAGGAGGGAGGGAGAAAACAGGAAATTACAAAGTTATCCAGATGCAAATCACAACTTTATTGCCAACTCGCCTCCTCTCTTTCCAAGGTTATCACAAAGTCAAGTACATTCAAAGTAGTGCAGTGCCAGCAAAACCTTCCGCCAACTTTGCCTAACGGAGTTAGAAAACATGACAAACGGCTGCCCAGAAGTTGGCCATAAGCCTGAAAAGACATCATGGGCGGATATTCCTCTCACACAGTGTAGGAAGGAACTGCAGATCCTGGTTTAAACCAAAGATAGACACAACAAGCTGCAGTAACTCAGTGGGACAGACAGCATCGATGGAGAAAAGGAATAGGTGACGTTCAAGTTGAGATTCTTCTTCAGACTGAGAGTCTGGGGAAAGGGAAACATAAGTGCTGATGAAGAATCCTTCCTAGCTTTTATCACTGTGAAATGATGGACATTTTTAAGCTCTTGGTGAGTCAGAGACTGGCCCATACCAAAATAAGTTTTGCAACATATCAGGGTCCCAGATTATACAATTTATTAACTGCTGCAATATGTCACAGTATGTCGCTCAAGATGGGGTGAGGTTTGAACCTATACATTAGACTCCAGAATATGCGTGACTTTCAGCTCACCACCTTGATAGCTTTTGCATCCGTTTAGAGTCTAAAACGTGATTATGGAAAGATGTGATTTTTAGAACATTGTATTTGAAAGGGTTAATGTTCAAAGATTTTGCTTTAGGAGAAAGCTGGGAAACCTATGAAAAATACAAGCTGTTATGTAGATGCGGCAATTATAATCTCATAATTCATTCATTTGTCTCACAATATGCATATCAAGCTTTTTCAATCTAATTATTTTGATAGGAAAGATAAATGGTATCTCTCAGATGAACTATGAAACAATGTTAATTTTGATCGCTCCCTGGAAGAGATGTGCCACTTCAGCTTGTTTTATCCTCCATGGGTTAAACGGCGCACATCATTAGTTAGACATTATAATTAACCCCTTCAAAGCCATGGGATTGTCTTTTTTTGTTGTCAAAAGTCATTCTTTACAATTCAGTGCAATGGTTAAATGGGAAATACACTTACCTTTTTTTGACTTTTCATGTTTGTTTAGCCACTCCATTGTTTAATTTTGGTCCCCTCAGAAATGAACACTCATCTTTCACGTATTCACTGTCCATTCTTTTTGTAGATCCTCAGGTAGATAGCGACTGACTTAAAATAGTCATCAGTGAGAAATGGTACATAATACTACCCTTCGGCCCAGCAAATCCTCAGTTCCTGATGACAGTAGTCCAGGGAGGGGGAAGAACAATGGAGGACCTGGCGAGGGGGGACCGCCGTGAGGGAGGGGGAAGGGGGAAAACTGAGGGGGACCTGGCGCAGATGCTTTGTAACTTCATACGCGCCCTTTATGGGTGACTATTTGCATACCTTGGGTATGCAAGCAAAGACTTTCACTGTGACTAGACAAATGTGGAATAAAATATTAATTCATTCTTCCTATTTTATTCTCTTCACAACCTCACCAATGGTACCCAGATTTTACCATTCACTTGCACACTAGGGGGAATTTACAATGATCAAATATCCTATCAACCTACACATCTTTAGGATGAGGGAAAAAACTAGAGATCATAAGGTCATAAGATCATATGTGATAGGAGCAGAATTAGGCCAGTCGGCCCATCAAGTCTACTTCGCCATTCAATCATGACTGATCTATCTCTCCCTCCGAACCCCATTCTCCTGCCGTCTCCCCATAACCCCTGACACCCATACTAATCAAGAATCTATCTATCTCTGCCTTAAAAATATCCATTGACGGCCTCCACAGCCTCTTGTGGCAAAGAATTCCACAGATTCACCACCCTCTGACTAAAGAAATTCCTCCTCATCTCCTTCCTAAAGGAACATCCATTAATTCTGAGGCTATGACCTCCAGTCCGAGACACTCCCACTGGTGGAAACATCCTCTCCACATCCACTCTATCCATGCCTTTCACTCTTTGGTAAGTTTCAATGAGGTCCCCCTTCTAAACTCCAGCCAGTACAGGCCCAGTGCCATCAAAGGCAAATAGTACCCAGTGGAAACACCCATGAGCATTGCGAGTCTCTTTAGTCTCATCAAACTATTCATCAAATGGAGTTAAAAAACAGAAAGCATTGGTGAGACTCAACTGATCAAGCAGCACATGTGGAAAGAGAATATTTCAGTGACCTTTCAACAGCCTGAAATAGGGTCTGTTTCACTTTCCTCATAAACTGCCATAGTGTCTGAATATTTCCAGCATTTCATATCTTTACTTAATTCTCAGCATCTGCAGTTTTTGTTTTGCTTGACCGTCCAATTGATTAACCAAATTGATGCAACAAATATTCCCAGCACATTGTTAACTTCAGAAGCAAAGATAAAGCATAACTGGGAACATCTGTATTTCTTGTTTAACTGAGCATGATGCTATTGGAATATGCATGGCATTACTGAATTATTACAGTATGAACAGAACTTATGAAGTATCCAAATGAGCTGAAGTTGAGTGGGCTCAATTATGCTGAATCATAACTGACATACTTGTTACTCTCCCCCATCCTCATCAGGTTGAAAACTGGGCTTGAGCCAAGATTTGAAATGAGCTATGATAAGGTATTCAGGACAAACGCAGAAAGCTGAGAGGAGTAACAAATATTGGGGTGAACAGAGAGAGGGAGAGAGAGAGAGACATGAGAGAACAGTAGATGTACACGAGAACACATTGACGAGTAAAAGAAAAAGAAACCCTGATTAAGAATATAAATGATATAAATGTTTGAAAACTATGAGAATGACGAAGGAAAGAAAGTGTATATGAGAGTGATGGACCAATTTGTACATGAAGGTAGAATATACCATAGAGCTGTATGCATATGTGAAATATACAGTGTAACATATACAGCAAATCTAATTCTTCATGAAAAATGGGTAGTTGAGGAAAGGTGATATTGAGTGGGATTAAGAGATATGAAAACATATTAAGAAGATTGGCATCTTTGTACTCATGTGTGAAATGTATTTTTAAGCGGAACTCAAAAAGAAATAGCAGAAGTAGTGACCATCATTTTCTAATCTTCTGGCAATATTCCAACATTGTTTAAACTGTGAGAATGGAATAGCCTAGTGATTGTAGGACCATCACCCTAACTAATTGAGTGCAGATTAGTTAAGGACAGACACTATAGATTTGTTAGGGGAATATTGTATCTGATCAATATGATTTAATCTTTTGAGGTAATAAAAGGCTTCGATTAAGTGTGGGTGTTTTATCTTCTTCCATTGCATGGCTTTAATCAAAACTGTTTTAATGTTAAAACCCCTCATCCATAAAATGTTATTCCAGAAATGAGCTATAACTTCAAGATGTCATCCTGAAAATTCTGTTGGGGGCAAGATAGGATGGATAGATGAATAGGTACGGATTATGTGCAGGCAAATAAGAATAGTTCTAGGCATCAGGTTCGGCACAGACTCTGGGGTGGCAAAGGGCTTGTTCCGGTGCAGTACTGTTCTATGTTCTAACCATCAGGTCCTTGATCCCTTATCCTACCTCAGCAATGGAACACAATGGGCCACCTCTTGTATTACCATGGACTAGTTTTTCCAATTATATTTTGCACTGATGTCTTTCTTATTATCATTTATTAGCAGTATTCTGGTTTGACCAGGGAATGTAGTTGATGTGAATTTTAGAACGACCTTTGATATTGTCTCATGTAACAGATGGGTTGATTTTTAAAATGGTAACAACTCTTGAGATCCATATTTAAATTATTCACGTATGTCACAATTCACCACCTTTTGATAAACTTTTAACTCGGGTTGGGTGTAATGTCATCTGTACAAATACGGTGAGGTCCAGGTACAGCATCACAGCAACATAGGCTCAGACAACACACATACATAAATTGCACATAAAATTATGCAAGTCAGCAAAATGTAAAAAGACTGGGTTGAAAAAGACAAGACATCAGTTCAAAACATAATTAGAAAAAACAATCTATGACAGTTCAAGAGCCAGCCTGTAGTGTTCCATTGCTGAGGTAGGATCAGGGTTGTGTGAACAGGATCCTAAAGAGTAAAGCACAGGAGTGTGCTCTTCACCCCACAGAATATGTGCCAAAACATGATGCCTAAGTCAATTCTTATCTGCCTGCACATAATCCATATCTATTTTTTTTAGTTTAGAGATACAGTGCAGAAACAGGCCCTTCGGCCCACCGAGTCTGCACCGACCAGCGATCCCCACACATTAACACTACCCTACACACTCTCGGGACAATTTACTCATACACCAAGCCAATTAAGCTACGTACCTGTACGTCTTTGGAGTGTGGGAGGAAACCAGAGTTCTCGGAGAAAATCCACGCAGTCATGGGGAGAACGTAAAACTCCGTACAGACAGCACCTGTAGTCGGGATCGAACCCGGGTCTCCGGCACTGCAAGTGCTGTGAGGCAGCAGCTCTACTGCTGTGCCACTATGGCCACCCTAAATTCATGTGGCTATCCAAAGGATTCTTAAATGCCACTATCATATCTGCCTTAATCACCACACCTGGCAACATGTTCCAGGCATTCACCACCCCTCTGTGTCAAAAACATGTCCCTCACATCTCCTTTAAATTTTGCCCCTCTCAACTAAAAGCTGTGCCCTCTAGTATTTGATATTTCTATCCTGGAAAAAGGTCTGACTTTTTTATCCTATCTATGCCTCTTCAAATTTTATATACTTCTATCAAGTCTTCCCGTAACTTCTGGCATTCCAAAGAAAACAATTCAAATCTGTCCAAGCTCCCCTTGTGGCTAATATCTTTTCATCAAGACACCATTCTGGTAAACCTCCTCTGTACCCTTTCTAAAGCCTCCATGTCCTTCCTGTATTGAGGTGATCAGAACTTCATCCAATACTCCAAATGCGGACCTATAAAGCTGCATCGTGACTTCCTGGCTCTTGTACTCAATGCCAGACCAATGAGGACAAGTATACCCTATACCTTCTTTACCACTCATATCGAGTTGTGGTTCACAACTTTCAGGGAGTTGTGAACTTGGACCCCAAGATCCCTCTGGACTTCAAAGGAATCAGTTGTTGGCAGATAGCTGTTTCTGAACCTGCCGGTATGCGACCTCAAGCTTCGACACCTCCTGCCTGATGGTAGCACCAAGAGGAGGTGGGGAAACTTGATGATAGATGATGCCTTTTGAAGCAATGCCTCATGTAGGTGCTTTCTTGCATTCCTGTGCAGTGGAATTACCAAAGCAATATTAATCATTGTAAATAAAACCAGAGAGTTACTTGTTTTTTATGAAGCGTTAAGTGCCATATAAGACATTCCACCTACTCTTATCCCTAATGGACTCTGCACGAGTAGTGCCTTGGTATTACTCTAGCTTCTAAACTCTGCTGTCAACAATCTGCACATTCTCGATGGTTCTAGTGTACCCTCTACAATAGGGTGATGGAATTGGTACATTAATTATTGTCTATATCTGCAGTTCAGAAACATCCTAACGCTTCTTTAATCTTATATCCTGCAGCACTGTTAATTAAAATGTGCCTTTACAGCTTTATCTATTTACTGCCTCACTTTAAAGCAATTATGCATTTGTATCTACTGGTGACAAGGCTGGGCAGCGTAACTTAATCTTGTTTCCAGTGCTGCAGTTGCCAATTTACTTCTGACTTTGTGAGCAAATAGGAAATGTACATCTCAAGTGTGACTTGTGCCAGTGAACAAATTGGAAAGTGCGTGTATAACAGGAAACGCAGAGTACAAAGTACACTGCCAATTTAACACCAACTCTGCCAGACTGGGTCATGAAAATCCAGCTACTGCCATGTGTCAATAATGCATGGTAAACCTGGGTACAGGGAGGATGCTTCCCCAGGCTGCACAGTCAAAGGGTTGCGTTATCAAAAAAAGGGGTTGACTTTCACACTGAAGTGGGGGAAAAATGTCCCATACAGAAGACAGCAAATCTTTGGAATTATCTACCGCAGAAGTCTATGCCGGCTCACCTGCTGAGTACATTCAGGAAATAAATTGATATTTTATGGATATTAAAGGATTCAAGGGATCCGAGGATGCTGCTGAGGTAGAAGATTAACTACGGTCTTGATGAATGACAGCGCAGGCTCAGTGGATCACATAACCTAATCCTGCTCCTATTTCTTATGTTCTTCGTGCGTTTGTGTACTTGAAAGAGGTGGAATGCTTTTATAATCTCTGCTTTTCCAGGTTTTTGATAGAGATTTTGTCACATACTCTATTTGCCAAGAGCAGAGTTGTTCCTGGCTTAATCTGCTGCAGCTCTAATGGTCAGACTGACCTTTATTTTTCCCCTCAGAGTGATCCCCAGAGTAATGCTGGGAGCAGTAGCAATGGAAAGAAGAAAGGTACAGGATAAAGTCATAAACAGAGGAGTGGGTACATCTACTCAACCTCCCTAGCAACTGACCCTTGCCAAGAAACCCTCAATGATCAATCACCCATATCTGTGTCTTCCCTCATGATCTCCCCCTCCCCACATCCTCCAGTTTTCCCCAGAGTTACATCTGGCCCACATTCAACTGACTTAATTTGCTGTTTATATGTTCTGTAGTGGCAGAGCAACTGATAATAGCACCATGAATAGTCTTTAGCGAATTATTATGGCTCCATGTGCGATTGAATATTCCAGGCTCAGTGGAAATGGCGGCGCCTAACGGCTGCGGCTCGCTTGCAGTCTGTTCATCTTTTTTCCTTTTTTTTTGTTGTTGTGTGTCGGTGTTGGGATGGTTTTTTTTTTGTTTTGGTTGTGTATGTGTGGGGGGTGGTGGTGTGGGTGGGGGGGGTGGGGGAAACCTTTCTCTTTTAGGTCTCTTCCTCACGGCGCGGGGTGCGGCTCGGCCGCGGGGCCTTCCATCGTCCGGTGCGGCTCGGCCGTGGGACCTAACATCGCCCGGCGCGGCTCGACCGTTGGACTTAACAGTGCCCGGTGCGGCTCGGCCGCGGGGCCTAACATCGCCCGGCGCGGCTCGGCCGCGGGACTTAACAGTGCCCGGTGCGGCTCGGCCGTGGGGCCTAACATCGCCCGGCGCGGCTCGGCCGCGGGACTTTTCATCACTGGTGCGGCTCGGCCGCTGGACTTAACAGTGCCCGGTGCGGCTCGGCCGCGGGGCCTTCCATCGCCCGGTGTGGCTCGGCCGCGGGACCTAACATCGCCTGGCGCGGCTCGGCCGCGGGACTTAGCTGCGCATGGCTCGGCCGCGGGGCCTTCCATCGCCCGGCTCGGCCGCGAGACGTTTCAGCGCCCGGTGCGGCTCAGCCGCGGGGACTTCCATCCCCTTGCGGGGACTGTGCGGGTCGGTCGGGGACGAGCTGTCTGTCCGTGGGCGTGGGGAAGATAGTGGAAGTTTTGTTGCCTCCATCACAGTGAGGGGGTGTTTGGAGTCACTGTGATGGACGTTTGTGTTGGGGTCATGTGTTCTTTTTTTTTGTGTGACTGCTATGTAATTTCGTTCGGTACCTTGGTACCGAATGACAAATAAAGCTCTGTTGACTGTTGACTGTTGAAGAAGGGTTTGGACCAGAAACGTCACCCACGCATGTTCTCCAGAAATGCTCCCTGACCCACTGGGTTGCTCCAGCACTTGTGTCTTTTAAAAAAAGGAAAGTAAAGGAAAGTAAAGTAAAGTAAACTATTTTGCTGGATATTGGCACTGTTACAAAATACGACACAAGGCCTAATCAAATCAATCAATATGAGTTGTTACTAACTTACTCTTTCTGGGGCCTTCAAGAAAGATCTTAAAATCAAACTAACCTCTTTTAATCACAATGTGCAGGAAAGAACTGCAGTCTGAAGAAGGGTCTCGACCCGAAACGTCACCCATTTCTTCTCTCCAGAGATACTGTCTGTCCCGCTGAGTCCAGCATTTTGTGTATATCTCTTTTAATCACTGTTAAGTTTATAACTTTTTAAAATATAATGTATTATGTTTGAAATTTATTGAATTCAATGTATCTCGTAAATGTTTTGATGTATCTTTCCAAATAATTGTTTCATACTTTTTACTCGCTGAGGTTTTGTACATCTGTGATTAAAAATGTCTTTGTTTTGGTGATAAAACACATGGTCAAATCTCAACTGTGCTGGACCTCAAATGATTAAAAACAATTTCTTCCATGAATTGGATAGATGGTTGTAGATGGGTAGCTCATGTTTGTAAAGTCCAATCCATTGAATCTTTGACAAACACCTCAGATGGAGAATCAGACCACTGATGT
Source organism: Rhinoraja longicauda (assembly GCF_053455715.1). Taxonomy (NCBI): domain Eukaryota; kingdom Metazoa; phylum Chordata; class Chondrichthyes; order Rajiformes; family Arhynchobatidae; genus Rhinoraja; species Rhinoraja longicauda. The sequence continues at coordinate 24,199,706 of NC_135970.1, read as the reverse complement.
TTGGGTCTTGTTACTTTTGGAATGGTATTAATAGAATAGTGCCAGGCTATTTTCAAGAAAAATATATATTGTAGCGACCATAGAGAATGGTCCAGGTCGTCGAACCCTCGGATTGGCCAGCGAGGTCACGTGGGAACGCGACCATGGGGATTGGTCCAGGAAACGACATCGCTGATTGGCCAGCGATGTCAGGTGCGCGTTTGGCGCCCGATTTAGCCAGTTCGGCGAAGTCTTCAAGGAAGACAGTAAGTTTATATTGGTTGTCCTGTAACTTGTTGTTTTGACTCTGTATTCGTGTATTGCGGCTGCAATAAACTTCGTCTACAACTAGCAAGTTTCGGACTCGCCATATTGGTGACCCCGAACGTGATCTGGACGATCACCAACTGAGCAGGAACCCGACGCCTCGTTGACGATGACCGAGCAGGGCACACCGGAGTCAAGCGCGGCAGGCGTTCATCTTCCGTTATTTTGGACGTACGCACCGCAAGCTTGGTTTATCCACGCCGAGGCTCAATTCCACATAAAGAAGGTGTCGGACGATTCCACGAAGTACTTCTACCTCGTCAGCGCTCTATCGCCGGACACAACCAAGCGCATGATGCGGTTTATCATAAATTCACCTGCGGAAGACAAATACGAAACGATGAAGAAGGCATTACTGCGAACCTTCGGGTTAAATAAGCATGGTGGTGCGGCAAAACTTCTGCACCTACCGGAGCTTGGAGACCAACTGCCTTCCGTCCGCATGGCTGAAATGATGGTGCTAGCCGGTGAGCATACGGATTGCCCGATGTTTGAACAGGCATTCCGCGAGAAACTTCCCGAGGATGTCCGACTGCTGCTTACGGATTGTTCTTTTAAGGACCCCGAAGCATATGCAGCGAAAGCGGACGCGCTCATAGCGGGAAAAAACAAGGCAAGTGATTCCATCAACAAAGTCTCGACATCGGTGACCACGCCACAGCGACGGCAAGATGGCGCCACGTCTCCCGCCAATTCTCCGAAAGCCCGCCAAAAAGATCCGCACAAGCGCGGCTGGTGCTATTATCACCTACGATGGGGTAACGAATCCCGCAACTGTCATTTGCCTTGTACCTTCGCGGGAAATGCCTCGGCCGATTGTACATAGGGGCAGTTACGATTGGCCAGAACCGGCGCCTCTATGTCCATGATCGATTCACGGACACAGAATTTTTGGTAGACACCGGAGCCATCGTCAGCATAGTGCCGCCGACCGACCTCGAAACCAGATCGGGTAAGACAGGTCCCACCCTCATCGCGGTTAATGGCAGCCCAATTCGCACTTTCGGCACACGGAAGATGTCCCTTGCGTTAGGCCTCCGCACGTACGAATGGCCATTCATCATAGCCGACGTCAAACAAGCGATCCTGGGCGCAGATTTTCTCTGGGCTTTTTCACTGGTTCCTGATGTCCGCGGTAACGACCTCCGACCCGCTGCTGAAGACGAGCACGTCGCTCCGGCAATCGCCTCCTCGCCCAGCCCTACTGTCCAGGCCGTCGTCGCGGCCCCCGACTCGTATGCTGCGATTCTGGCAGAGTTCCCAGAGCTGCTCGTCCAACGTTTTGACGCACCTTCAGCTAAGCACGGTGTGGTCCATCACATCCGCACCGAAGGCCCTCCCGTTTTCGCTCGGGCCAGGAGACTACCGCCAGACAAACTGGTGGTGGCACGGGCGGAGTTCAGGAAGATGGAGGAAATGGGAATTGTTCGTCAGTCTTACAGCCCGTGGGCCTCGCCGTTACACATGGTCTCCAAGGCATCTGGGGGGTGGAGGCCATGTGGCGATTATCGGCGTCTCAATGCTGTCACCACGGCTGATCGCTACCCCATACCGCACCTACAGGACTTTTCATCTGGACTGGAAGGAGCGGTGGTGTTTTCCAAAATCGATTTGGTGCGAGGATACCATCAGATTCCGGTGCGACCGGAGGACATACAAAAAACTGCAACTATTACTCCGTTCGGGTTGTTTGAATGGTTGCGTATGCCTTTCGGTTTAAAGAACGCGGCACAGGCTTTCCAGCGACTGATGGACCGCGTGGGCAGGGGTTTACCCTTTGTGTTTATTTATTTAGACGACATCCTGGTAGCCAGCCCCTCAGTGCAAGAACACCAGGCCCATTTGCGGACCGTGTTCCAGCGGCTCCAAGACCACGGGCTCATTATTCAACCCTCCAAATGTCAATTCGGCCTGCCTGCTCTCGATTTTCTAGGACACAGAATTACCCCTGCCGGCGCTGTCCCTTTGCCAGAGAAGGTGGAGGCTATCCGGGCTTTCCCCAGGCCCACCACAGTAAAAGGGCTGCAGGAGTTCGTAAGCATGGTTAATTTCTACCATAGATTCGTTCCGGCAGCGGCGCGAGTCCTGCGCCCACTTTTCCAATGCCTTGCAGGTAATCCGGTAGAGTTGTTGTGGTCCCCAACCGCAGAGTCGGCTTTTACGGCAGCTAAGGCAGCCTTGGCAGACGCCACCATGTTGGTCCATCCGAGCCCCTCCGCCCCCACGGCCCTGACGGTTGACGCCTCTGACGTGGCGGTGGGCGGGGTTCTGGAGCAGCAGGTTGGTGGCCGTTGGCAGCCTTTAGCGTTTTTCAGCCGGCAACTAAATTCGGCCGAGCTGAAATATAGCGCATTTGACCGAGAGCTTCTAGCTCCCCATTTAGCTGTCCGTCATTTCAGGTATTTCCTCGAGGGCCGCCCATTTGTGGCATTTACGGACCACAAGCCATTAACATTTGCTTTTTTGAAATTGTCTGACCCATGGTCGGCCCGCCAGCAGCGGCACCTGACTGCTATCTCAGAATTTACCACAGATGTCCGTCATATCGCGGGTAAGCTGAATGCCGTTGCTGACGCCCTGTCTAGACCTGCTTTTCCCCCTATTTCGGCGGTGGACTGCGAGGTGGATCCCCAGGAGCTCGCGGAGGCACAGCTCCTGGCGGATACCGTTTCGACGTACCAGTCCACCACTTCGGGATTGAAGCTGGCCCAGGTAGCTTGTGGGTCGGAGGGCACGAAAGTCTGGTGCGATGTTTCTCTTCCTCGCCCCAGGCCGGTAGTACCGCCCTCCCTTCAGCGCCGGGTTTTCGATGCCATTCATGGGCTGGCGCACCCGTCCATCCGCTCCACCTCTGCCTTGGTGGCATCGAGGTTTGTCTGGCATGGCCTGCGGAAACAGGTAGCGGGATGGGCACGTTCCTGCGTGCCCTGTCAGACCGCTAAGGTCCAGCGCCACGTCCAGCCCCCCGTACAGGATTTCGAAGTCCCGGCTTTTCGTTTTTTCCACATCCACGTGGATTTGGTCGGGCCTTTGCCTTCCTCCCGGGGCTACACCCACCTCCTCACGGTGGTGGATCGGTTCACCCGGTGGCCAGAGGCTTTCCCATTGTGTGATATCTCGTCAGCGTCTTGTGCTAGGACTTTGGCTCTTCATTGGGTAGCTCGTTTCGGGGTCCCGGCAGTTATTACAACTGACAGAGGACCACAGTTCACTTCGTCCCTCTGGGCCGCGCTGGCGGAACTGTACGGGTCCAAATTACAACCCACAACTGCATATCACCCCCAGGCAAATGGACTCGTAGAAAGGTTCCACCGCCAACTTAAGGCGTCCCTCTGTGCAAGGCTTGAAGGCCCAGACTGGGTAGACCAACTCCCTTGGGTTCTGTTGGGCATCCGGACGGCTCCTAAGCCAGATCTCGGTGCGTCGTCCGCAGAGCTGGTATATGGCTCGACCCTTCGAGTACCTGGAGATCTGTTTCCGGACACTTCAGCCCTGCTCCCTACAGTCCCATCAGCGTTAGCAGCTCTCCGGGAACGGGTGGGCTCCCTGGCTCCAGTGCCGACTTCACGTCATGGGTGTCCCATGGTACATGAACCGTCTTCCCTGAAGGACTGTGAGTTTGTTTTTTTGCGTAAAGATGCCCATCGCGCCCCGTTGCAGAGGGTCTATCAAGGGCCGTTTCGGGTTTTACGTAAGGGAACGGCTACTTTCACCTTAGACATGGGCGGCAAGAGTGAACTCGTCTCGGTGTCCCGGCTCAAACCTGCCCATTTGGACCCGGATCAACCAGTCCTGGTCGGTCAAACCCCTAGAAGAGGCCGACCTCCGTTAGTTCCGCCCAGTCCACAAACCCCCATTCCGACAGTTCCTCCGGGACCCCCAGTTTCGGCAGTTCCCCTAGGACCCCCCGTTTCGGCAGTTCCTCCAGGACCCCCCGTTCCGGTAGTTCCTCCAGAACCTCCCGTTCCGGCTGTTCCACCAAGTCCGGAACCTCCGGCTCCTGTGGTTCAGGCTGTCCCTCTCCGTACTCGTTATGGTCGCGAAATCCGGCTCCCTGCTAGGTTCCGCACCTCGGGTTCTGGGGGGGGTCATGTAGCGACCATAGAGAATGGTCCAGGTCGTCGAACCCTCGGATTGGCCAGCGAGGTCACGTGGGAACGCGACCATGGGGATTGGTCCAGGAAACGACATCGCTGATTGGCCAGCGATGTCAGGTGCGCGTTTGGCGCCCGATTTAGCCAGTTCGGCGAAGTCTTCAAGGAAGACAGTAAGTTTATATTGGTTGTCCTGTAACTTGTTGTTTTGACTCTGTATTCGTGTATTGCGGCTGCAATAAACTTCGTCTACAACTAGCAAGTTTCGGACTCGCCATAATATAACAATTTAAGAACATTGCCTTACTCCTGTGGTTCATGGAAGATTTTAGGTTTGTGATTATGCGAACAGTTTGAATGTAAATATGAAGCATAAATTTGACTTTGAAAAATACTGCAATTTTGAGAGCAATTTTCACCTAGCCAGAAGCTGAAACATTATCTTGGGTCATAAATTATTTCAGCTCAAAATGGAAGGATATATTATTTAGGAAAAAGCCACTAGGACTGTGTTATCAGTATGTCTGTAGCAGATTAGTTATTTTCCAAAATCAATAAACAACACAGTATGAATGTACTTTACATTCAGTCAGGAAAAACAAATACAAAAATAATGTCATTGGAAATGCCTTCATAGTTGTGAGTTGTTGTTTTAATATTTAAGATTTTTACATTTAGATGGAACATGTACATAAGTTGTAAATAAGTAAAATTCCATGTTTAGAATAGAAATCCCATGTCTGTCAATTTCATCTGACATTAGTAGCAGACTTGGAAATTGTTGGGGAATCCTTGTGGCAGGCTGAGTCATTTTGGCTTCGAACCTTCATTTGTCGGGCTCGAATTCTCGCGTGGACTGGGCGTGATCTGGGCTGACCAATCACGGGGTATGGAGGGTGGGCCGTCGTGTGTTGGCAGAGAAAAAGGAATTGCCGTTAGACCACGTCCACGATGACATCATGGAACCGCTGCCTCCATCCAGAGGTGTCACCCACCTTTTCACCATCATGGACCGATTCACGAGATGGCCGGAAGCCGTCCTGTCCTCGGATACCTCCGCTGCGACGTGTGCACGTGCCCTCACTGCCCTCACCCGCTTTGGTGTGCCAGTGGACATCTCCTCTGACAGAGGCTGGCAGTTCACTTCCGAGCTGTGGTCAACAATGGCCTGGCTGCTTGGCACTAAAGCTAAACCACACTACGGCCTACCACCCGCAACCAAGCGGTCTCGTGGAGCATTTTCACCGGCACCTGAAGGCATTCCTAAAGGCATAGCTCACGGGCCCAGACTGGATGCCGTGGGTCCTGCTAGGTGTTCGCACTGCCCCACAGGAGGACCTGACAACTTCCTCGGCCGAGCTGGTGTACGGTGCCTCGCTTACGGTCCCAGTGGACTTCATCCTGGCAGCACGTAGTCATCAGAAACCGCCAACGACCATGGTGACATGCCTCCGTGAGAAGGTGGGCACGCTCTCTCTAGTCCCAACATCCCGCCACGGACTCACCACCACGTACATCCCACCCACCCTCCAGGACTGCTGCGATTTCCACCATACGCCACTGCAAAGGCCTTACGAGGGACCCTTCCAGGTACTGCAACACGTCACCATGACTTTTGTCATCAACATGGGCGGCAGGCACGAGACTGTCTTATGCTGGCGCACTTGGACATTGATTAACCACCGCAGGTGGCACAAGCCCGTCGCAGAGGGCGTCCACCGTCACGACCACACCCGCCCTCAACTCTGGCAGCCGCAACCCCGGATACAGGAGACATGCGTACGAGATCAGGCCACCTCACTCGTCAGCCTAACCGCCTCCATTACTCCGGTTCTGGGAGGGGGGCCATGTGGCGGGCTGAGTCATCTTGGTTTCGAAACTTCGTTTGTCGGGCTCGAACTCTCGCGTGGACTGGACGTGATCTGGGCTGACCAATCACGGGGTCCGGGGGGGCGGGCCGTCATGTGTGGGCGGAGAAAAAGGAATTGCTGTTAGAATTTGAACACGGGCACGAGCGACGGGGCTGTATCGGTTAATGATTAAACGGAATGTTTACACAATGCGTGGACCTCCACACCTTCTTAAATAGTTGCTAACACAATTGCAGCAAAGGTTTTCCTGACAGACAAACTGACAGTTTGTTGTTACTTGTAGACAGAATAGTTTGTTGTTACTTGTAGACAGATTCTGCATAAAACACAAAGTGCTGGGAGAACTCAGCAGTTCAGGCATCACCTGCGGAAGGAACGGATGGGCAACGATTCGGGTCAGGACCCTTCTTCAGACACAGCCGCTTCTGTGTAATTGTTCAAGAACACCTTTTTTTCCAAATTGCATTTTGCTCTCCAAAATCACATTAAAATGGTCCAGTAAAGAAAATAGATTTTTACATAGACTTTAGTATTTTAGTAATGTGAAAAATTGACTGGGAATTTTAATGAAATAAGTTCCTGAAAATTGAAGTAACTTGTGTTTTTATTGAAAGCTGAGGGATAAGGATTGGTCAGGAGGTCTGAGGAGGATCCCTCTGCTTTAGTTCAAGTTGGGTCATGAGTTATTTAACACAGGGCCGTCTTAACGCATGGGCCTGATGGGCACTTGCCCGGGGGCCCACGAGCATAGGGGCCCCATGCTGATCTGTGTATGTTAAGTGACTTGCAATAAATAAATACTACTTAAAAAATGTAGGTTCAATAAGTGCTTTTTTCGCAACATTTTCGGTCCCTAAGTGCTTCTCACAGCGATCTGTAAGTGCTTTTCGCAACAATGTAGCACCCTAAGTCCATCGCTAAGTGCTTTTCGGTAAGTGCTTTTCGCTGGCACGACAGGGGGGAGCTGGTAGGGAAAGGGGGGTGGGGGAGAGTAACGGTAGGGGCCCCAGTACACTGCTTTGCCCGGGGGCCCATAATGCTGTAAAAACGGCCCTGATTTAACATCAATCCAAGAAAGCAGAGATGGTCATCCACGTGAGTGCATTCTGGATGATGCAGCATTTTTTTCCATAGAATATGCAACTTAGTTTTCAAAGGAATTAAGTTACAAATGTCTCTATATGAAGTAACTTTGCTTCAAACCACAGAATCACATATTTCCACGATAGCAGCATGGGGTGCCAGGCTGCTGCATTTCAAAGAAGTCAATTTCAATCTAACACTTGATTTGAACTGGGAAAAAGCAAATCCATCACTCTCAGTTTGTGCCTTAGAAGGAAACTTATCAACACTGATAGATGGGAGATGCAACCTTAACTAAATTTTCCCTTTTATGCTTTCATTAAAAATGAATGCCCTCTTTTCAGTGAATCGAGTTTCAAAACAATGGTGGGATAAATTATTTAAGTTATTTCCATGAATGATGCTACAGTTAAATATGCCTCACAACCTCATTACATTGCTGTTGGCAAAACGGTTACACCTGCAGATCCTTCTGTTGTTGGAATAAATGTAGGAACTTGGAAAACTGAGTTGCCATGTGAGTAGATGTAGAGAGAGCCTCCCTTCAATCATCTGCTATAACTTTGAAGGAAGAACCAAGGAAATGCAGGGAAAGCTCCATTGATGTTTTCACTGAGGATTTTATATCTACTTTTACACTGGTGCAACCTCTGCTTTAGAAGGAAGTTATAATAAGATCCATGTATCTGTCCACGTGTGTTTTATATGTTGTTATTGTGCCTGCCTTAACTACCTCCTCTGGCAGCTCTTTCCATATACCAACCATCCTCTGAGTAAAATGTTACTCCTCAGATTCATGTTAAGTCTTTCCCTTCTCACAAACTGTCCTCTCGTCCTCTGTCCAACCGCAGGTGATGCAACACCTGTCCCTTTACCTCCCCCCTCGACTCAATCGAAGGACCCCAACAGTCTTTTCAGGCGAGGCAGAGTTTCACTTGTACCTCATCCAACCTCATCTACTGTATCCACTGTTCCAGGTGTGGACTCCTGTATATTGGTGAGACCAAGCACAGGCTCGACGATCGTTTCACTGAGCACCTCCGCTCAGTCTGTCTAAATCTACCTGAGCTGCCGGTTGCTCACTTTAACTCCCCCTCCCATTCCCACACTGATCTTTCTGTCTTGGGCCTCCTCCATAGTCAGAATGAGGACCAGCGCAAATAGGAATAAAAGCACCTCATATTTCGATTGGGTAGCTTACACCCCAGCGTTATGACTTCTCTAACTTCAAGCAGCTCTTGCTTTCCCTCTCTCTCCACCCCTCCCCCTTCCCTGTTCTCCTACCAGTCTTACTGTCTCTGACTACATTTTATCTCTGTACTGCCCACTCCCCTGACATCAGTCTGAAGAAGGGTCTCGACCCGAAACGTCACACATTCCTTCTCTCCAGAGATGCTGCCTGACTGACTCCAGCATTTTGTGTCAAACAACCTTCCTATAGCAGGGTAATGTGAATAGGAATTAGCCATTTTTTTCAGTAGATCAGAAATACTTAGTCCAATTGCCATGCCAGCCAAGAACAACAAAGAATTCAGAGTTTAAATGGAACATTTTCCTGTTATAGAACAGTATTTAAAAGTGACCAAAATTGCAGACATCTTTGAAAGGGTGGTTTGAGAATAAAATCCAGAGAGAATGAATTCATACCATCCAATTTTAAACAATGGTGTAGATTTCAATAGTAATGCTTTAGAATGTTTAGTGAGAAGGAATTTTCCTGGAAAGCATATTTTCAGTTGTAAGCAAGTTTGAATTGTGTGCTTGTTGCTAATGACAAATCATAATGATCTCTGCTTTTTAATGAGGTTCAAAGGTTCAAAGGTTCAAAGGTTAGTTTATTGTCACGTGTACCAATTAAGGTACAGTGAAACTCGAGTTACCATACAGCCATACTAAAAAACCTTCAAGGTTCTCTAACGTCTTGGAGTGGGTTGCCTCCCAGAAAAGCCAGCATGAGATTGAAGAAGAAGAAAAACAGAAAAAACTCAAGATATAAACAAGCTACCAAGTCAATAGAAATGCCCCAGGTGGTGAGAATTGGCAGCCACACCTCTTCCTCACTGATCCTCAACACAGGCACACCACAGGGCTGTGTGCTCAGTCCTCTCCTGTACTCCCTGTTCACGCACGACTGTACTGCTAAGCACAGCTCAAACAGCATCCTAAAGTTTGCTGACGACACGACCATCTTGGGCCTCACCACAGACAACAATGAGACGGCCTACAGAGAGGAGGTAAAGGCACTAAACAGTTGGTGTCAGGAAAATAACCTCTCTCTCAATGTCAGCAAAACTAAAGAGATGATGGTGGACTACAGGAGACAGCGGGGGAATGGACACCTCCCCATCCACATCAGTGATGCTGAGGTTGAAAGGGTCAGCAGCTTTAAGTTCTTTGGTGTGCACATCACTGAGGACCTTTCCTGGACACTGCACACGGACACAATAACAAAGAAGGCCCACCAGCGGCTCTTTTTCCTGAGAAGACTGAGGAAGTTTGGCATGAACGCCATCCTCACAAACTTGTACAGATGTACTATCGAGAGCCTGCTGACGGGCTGCATTACAGTCTGGTACGGGAACTGTTCTGCCCACAGCCACAAATCACTACAGAGAGTGGTGAAGAGGGCACAGCACATCACTGGCAACTGTCTCCTGGCCATTCAGGACATTTTCTACCGGCGGTGCCTGCGGAAGGCACGCAGCATCATCAAGGACCACAGCCACCCAGCACGCAGGCTGTTCTCCTTGTTACCGTCAGGCAGACGATACAGGAGTATGGCTGCGCGTACCACCAGACTTAAGAACAGTTTCTACCATCAGGCCATCAGGCTTCTGAACTCATAAACACATTTCAAATCATATATGTTGATTATTTTTAATATTGTCTTTTTACCTATTTTTAATATTGTCTTTTTACCTTACTAATGTCATTTGTTATCTTTTTTATCCTTGGAATATTACTGCTGAGGTGACCCGTTGTCTTGTCAAATACATTTCATTGTACCCTTGACCCTGTGCCAACCTACATATGACAAATAAATACATTATTATATGAAAGAGAACATGGAATCAGGTGAAAATGTAAATGGAGTACAATCTAACCTGATTCAATTAATCAAGGAAGCAATGGTAAAGTCACCACTGCCTGAAGATGAGCTCGAAAATCAAAATCAGTGGATTCACCAACTCTCAAACTCTAAATTGATCTTCAAATCTCGTTCTTCATCTCGTGCATCTTGGACGCACGTATGAAGGCTAAGGCAGACTCGAGCGTTCTCACAGAACAGGCTGCCTTCATGGCAAACATGTATGAGATTGAGGTGAAAGAAGAATGGAAGAGAATGGAGCTGGACAAGAAGAGAAGACAATTGGAAATGGAGCTCGAATGGGAGAGCCAGAAGGAACAGCTGAGAAGATGGAAGGAACGATTGGAACGAGATGCTGCAAGACTCCATATACTTGAGGCTAGGAAATCAAGATACAGCTCGACAGCAGCTGATGGGATGAACTCTTAATTGAAAGAAGGAACAGTCAAATGCCCTACTTTTGCTAAGGCACGAGAAAAGCCACAATGACTACAGAACCAGTAGAAGCACATGTGCAAGAAGATCATCCTGAATTACTCCATATTGAACAAAAAGAGAAGGCAAAGAAACCAGAACAGAACGAATAGGCAAGTGCGAGTGATGCTGCTCTTCCCTCTCAGATGTGTGACCATATCGGGGCCAGTGATGAAACCTGCACCTCCTCCAAAGCTGTCCAAGCTGATCCATTGGATGGAGAATCTGGTCCTGAAAATACTTGCCTGAGCACAGAGATGACTGAGACTAACTCTGAACTAGCACCAGAAAATCGTGAATCTGGATCAAGAAATGATAGAACTGGAAACTTCAGGGGATCCTGCACTAGAAAACCTAGCTCACCTTGAAGATGTTTCAACCAAAGTAATTGTTGAAAAAAACGAGTTCCACAGAGAACTCTACAGTTTTTGCGATGATGGAAAACTAAATGAATCCATCACCAGCGAAACTGAAGTTGACCATCCAAAAATCTCTGTTACAAATGAAACTACCCTGGATGGTGAACTAAGAAGAGACCACGACAGCAGGGATGGGAATGGCTGCCCTGCCGTTGCTGTCAATCGAATATCCATTGCAAGCCAAGAGAAGCTTCTGGTCAAGCAATACAATCACAACTTCATAATGGGAAAATCCAGAGTTGACACAATGCTGCAAAAGGAATTACAGCTTCAACTGGACAAATCCATTTTCTGCACCGATAGCACAACAGTGCTTAAGTACATCAACAATGTAACCAAACGCTTTCAAACATTTGTAGCTAACAGAATCTCTTTTGTAAGGGATGTTACTGACGTATATAAATGGAGATATGTTAGCACAAAGGAAAATCCTGCAGGTGAAGCATCAAGAGGACTGACAGCAGACCACTCCTTAAGTTGGAAGAGAAGAAGACCGAAGAAGATTCTGTCTAATGGGCAGAATATTGGAGGCTGTAACAGATACACAAGGTTTTGCGCGCGCTGTTCGACTTCAGACTAAGAGCAACATCTTGGAAAGACCGATAACGAAGATATGTCTGTTCCTAGAAGCTGATACGTGAGTACAGCAAGAACTGGAGGTCTTGAAGATTGAAGGATCACTATAGTAGATTAGATGCCAATATATAGTGCATGCTTTTTTGATTATGTATGAAGTTTTTATGGCTCCTTTTAATGTTTAATAATTGTTGCGTTATACACTTAGAACACTTAGAGGCTGATGTGTAGGAGCCATGTTGGATTTATTAGCTATCTTAGCATATTACTATATTCTTTGTATCCTGCTGTATTATTTTTGGACACCAGCGGGTTGTCCTGAGATGAATGTTGGAGTTACGTATATGGACTGGGAGGTGCCACTGGCGGGGCCAGAATTATGAGTAGAACTTGCCCAGCACTGACGTAATGCTTCAGTGCGACATGCCAAGAACCTGGTGACTTAAGATTAGCAGGCCATACCAGTCTTGCCTGCTAAGATAATAGGGTTTTAGCAAGTATAACAGGATACGAAGGAGTGTCAGTGAGAAACTAAGTTCTTACTATAAACAAACAAGTTAACGACGGGAGATATACTAATCTGTTTTGTATTTTGCTTCAATAAACGACTAACTAACTGCAATGTCGTGAAGATCTCTTTGTTGTTGTTATTTGAGTCAAGAACCACTGCTCCCATGCCTTCGTCAAATAGTAAGCTTTGGGGTTTTATAAGGCAGCATAAAGCTGACCGCTACAGAATGTACACTTTGGGACAACATACAGGACTGGTTTGACTGATGAAAATGACAAAGTAAAACTTTATATACAACATATACAACTGTAGTTCAATTACATTATCCCATGTATTTTACTCACTGAATTAAACATTATATGTTTAAATATTCAACAAAACTTGCTTTCTAATCGCTCTCTGTGTTAAACAGTTCCTTCATTTTTATTGTTGTTATTTATCTTATGCCAATGACCACTAGTTCTGGTCTCCCTTGTAAATGGAGCAATCACAAGTCTTAAAAGATATCTGGGTCTCAGTCACTCGCTTTAAACCTGTGATGAGATTAATGGGCAATTAATGTACAAATACAAAAACGTCATCGAAATCATGAGGAATTTAGGGGGAAGATGTTGACTTCACAAAACTAATGATGCACATCAGCTAGCAACTGCTGAGAATTTGCAATTCATGGTATATTTATGGCTCTGCACAATTTACTGACTGATTTGCACATTAATTATTTGTGCTTTTTTCAAAGTCTCTTTTTTTCAGTATGAGCTGAGCCATTATTTTTACATCAGTATGCTTATTGTCCTCAGTTATGGAAAAACATGTAAGCACCAAAAGACAAAGTAACCAACCAAATCTCTCTGATGAGTCACTTATGATGTGACATTATCTCTTTGTTTAGTTGGGCCCAAAAGATTCATGAAAATCCTTTGGAACAAACACTGTTAATTTCTTCCAAGGTGTAAGGATTTTTTGCAGATGTTAATCTCGTCCCAAATATACATCCCAATTCCAATTACATGGTTTTCTCCTTGCAAGTCCCCTTGATGTTGTGATATTTTCTATAATCATTCATCATCTGGGTTTCCAAACACTCATTGTAGGTGAAACAGTAGTTGTACTTTATTTTCTAACTTGGAATATTGCATTCACTCTTCAAGACTCTTGGGTCCTCCACAAATGCAATTTTACAACACTATTTATGTTGAGCACCTTCCTTCAGTCAGCAAGAATAGCCACAGATGTCTTGCCCATCTCTTCAATCCTCCATCTATTCCCATTTTTACCTCTTCATTTTCAACCTCATACATTGTTCTAACAAGGACTAATGTAAGCCCGGGAAATAAAGAAGGGTCTCAACCCGAAACGTCACCCATTCCTTCACTCCTGAGATGCTGCCTGACCTGCTGAGTTACTCCAACATTTTGTGAATAAATACCATCGATCTGTACCAGCATCTGCCGTTATTTTCTTACATCTCATCTCCCAATGAGACATGAGGTCCCAATAATGAATTCAACAATTAGCAATTTCAGGTTTTTTTATCTTATGTTTCTAGCATTTGTGATATGATGCCAGGAATTCTAGATATTTATTCATCATCTCTAAAACACATTCATTCAGAATCACCCTTCATTATTCACTGATGACTTTGCCTCACTTTTTAATCTTGCTCCATTAACTCTTTTGCTACTTAATCTCTCCTGTTCTCAGCCCAGGCACAAATATTCTCTATGACCTACATTTTTGCTAAAGCTTATAATGTGCTTTGCTTTTAACTTTTCAAAGCACTGATGCTTCTCTTCCCACAGATGCTGCCTAACCGGTTGAGTAGTCACTGTATTTTCTGTTTTATTGTCTATCAACAAGGTACTATCTGCTCGGTTGAAAATATCTGGGTAATGTGGTGCGAAAGGTCCCACTTTTGAAAGCATCAATGTATACTTGAAGGCAAATTAATCAGGTAGAAAGCCACCCGATGATTGGTAAGGTGCTAGACATCGAGATACTGGGTGAATAGATCCTTGGAACTAACTTTCTTCCAGTGTGGAGTGAAAGCATAGATTTTGCAGATGCATAGATTGTGAGTCTTTTCATGGTAGATGAAGATAGATTCTTCTTTGGCAAGGAGGTTAAAGGTGATTGCAGCTAGAATTAAATCAGGCATGATGGAGCAAGCTAGACTGGAGCAAGCTAGGACTGAATGTCCTACACCCTTCCCTAAATCATATATTCGTATGCTAGTAATCACTTATGCCAAGCACACACAACATGAATATGCAAGAAGCTCACAGTTTCAGCCCTTCATCAGTAAACTAAACTTATCTGGAACTAAGCAATATTTGATAGCTCAATATTATTTGTATTTGCTGCCTCACCAAACAAACAGCAATGATTGTGTGTTCTGTCGATGCTTCATTGTGGTTGAGTGGCTCAAATCGTTGTGAGGTGGAAGTTAGCTAACAGTACAAAATCCCTCTGAGATATGAAGCAATCAATCTTGGGCTCCATTGGCTGGAAAACGTATTCTTTCCCAGCAAGCAGGCAGTAATGTATATTTGACTCTATTCTGCTTCATGTGACTATTTCTCCCACTCAACATACGGACTGATGTCATAACCATCTTTTCAAATGCTTTAAAGAACAGTCTTCTTCACCATAACCTATGCATGAAAGAAAGTAGAAGAAAATAACTGCAGATGCTGGTACAAATCAAAGGTATTTATTCACAAAATGCTGGAGTAACTCAGCAGGTCAGGCAGCATCTCAGGAGAGAAGGAATGGGTGACGTTTCGGGTCGAGACCCTTCTTCAGACTGATGTCAGGGGGGCAGGACAAAAGAAGGATATAGGTTAGGACCCAAACAGTCCTTCCAGGTGCACCTCCTCCAACCTCATCTATGGCATCCGCTGCTCCAGATGTCAACTTATTTACATCGGCGAAACCAAACGCAGGCTCGGCGATCGCTTCGCTCAACACCTGCGCTCGGTCCGCGTTGGCCAAACTGATCTCCCGGTGGCCGAGCACTTCAACTCCCCCTCCCATTCCCAGTCTGACCTTTCTGTCATGGGCCCCCTCCAGTGCCATAGTGAGGCCCACTGGAGGAACAGCACCTCATATGTCGCTTGGGCAGCTTGCAGCCCAGTGGTATGAACATCGACTTCTCCAACTTTAGATAGTTCCTCTGTCCCTCTCTTCCCCTCTCCCTTCCCAGATCTCCCTCTATCTTCCTGTCTCCACCTATATCCTTCCTATGTCCCGCCCCCCTGACATCAGTCTGAAGAAGGGTTTCGACCCGAAATGTCACCCATTCCTTCTCTCCTGAGATGCTGCCTGACCTGCTGAGTTACTCCAGCATTTTGTGAATAAATACCTAAATATGCATGAAAGGAACCTCAGCACACAGCCTCCATCAATCCTGGTGCTCACCCTTTTAGCCATTATATTTCCTATTGTATATATATATATAAGAAACCAGGAATGGGTTCTGCAATATCAATATCTTTGTTGAAGTTTGTTGAGGAGAATCCAGAATACTTGTATCTCAATAGCATGAAGTGCGTCACATTTTTACAAAAAGTGCCCTTTGATACTTTTTTGAAGGGATTTTTGGCTTGAAATTTAAACTCTGTTTTTCTACCCACAGAATTTACTGACCTGTTGTGTTTCCGGCATTTTTTGATTTTATATTTCTGGGCGATCTTAACTTTCTAAATACCAGGTTCTAATCAGTAGCTGGAATTAATCTGTCCTTTGTACTAATTAAATATTTCTAAACAAATAATCTCTGTGTGATTTTGCAATATTGTTTCTGGACGAAGATCACATAATGTCTCTAAGCCGCCATTATTACCTTAAGTGCTGGCAACTATTCAACAGGAACAATGACTGATCAAGGTCAAGGCCAAGGTCAGTTTATTGTCACGTGTACCAGTTAAGGTACAGTGAAATTTGAGATACCATACAGCCATACTAAGTGAAAAACAACAAGACAACCACATAAAAGTTAACACAAACATTCATCACAGTGGATTCCACATTCCTCACTGTGATGGAAGGCAATAAAGTTCAATTTTCTTCATCTTTGTTCTCCCGTGGTCGGGGCAGCCAACCCATCCGCAGTCAGGGCCATCAAAGCCCCCGCAGCCGACGATCAAAGCCCCCGTCAAAACCTCCGCATCGGGGTGTTTGAAACTCGCTCCGCAGCATGGAGGTCCCGAGTCGGCCTCTTCTTACCAGAGACCATGGGCTTCACGATGTTAAAGTCCACAGGTTGGAGCTTTGATCCCCAGCAAAGGTTCCACGATGTTAAAGTCCCACAGACTCCCGTGGCTTGGAGCGCCCGTCGGTCTCCAGGAAAGGCCACCAACTCCACAATGTTCGGCCGCAGTGGGGACGGAGATACAATACGGAAAAAATCGCATCTCCGTCGAGGTAAAAAAAAAGTTTCCCCCAACCCCCACCCCCACACCCCCCTCATAAAACAAACCAAGGAAGACTAAAGCATTCTTTTAACACAGATGAAAAATAACAATAAAGAAGAAAGGACAGACAGACTGTTGGCGGGACATGTAGAGAATGTATGGTTAAGAGAAGGGTACCTGAATTATCAATTTCCCACAGAGGCAGTATAACCAGAGTTTCATCAGTTGGTAGGGAGTAAAATAGGACCAAAATATGCTTGCGTTAAAGATTCTGACTTTCCCATCTTGGCTTCAAATAATCCTCGCAGAACTGTTTATTTAGTTGACAACCAGTGTCCTTGTGGAGCTACAACTACCAGAGTATGGTCTGCTCCTATCTTAAAAGTTGTAGCATGTTTTAAAACTCCCCACTGTATGTTGTTACAATGTTTTATTGTAGAATGAGGGGGGACCTCATTGAAACATGCATAATAGTGAAAGGCTTGGATAGAGTGGATGTGGAGAGGATGTTTCCATTAGTAGGAGAGTCTGGAACCATAGGTCATAGCTCAGAATTAAAGGATGTTCTCTTAGGAAGGAGAAGAGGAGAAATGTCTTTAGTCAGAGGGTGGTGAATCTGTGGAATTCTTTGCTGTTGAGGCCAAGTCAGTGGTTATATTTAAGGCAGATATAGATAGATTCTTGATTAGTACAGATGTCAGAGGTTATGGGGAGAAGGAAGGAGAATGGGGTTAGGAAGGAGAGATAGATCAGCCATGATTGAATGGCGGAGTAGACTTGATGGGCCGAATGGCCTCATGCTACTCCTATTACTTATGACCTTATGACTTTAAGATTCCAGAAGCTGTCTGACTGGAGATAAAGCCAGTAGAAGAAATGTGGCTCTGCTTTTTATAAATGATGTACCTTTGTTTATTTAAATTACTCGCTTTATTGAAGTATTTGAGGGAATAAATAAGGAAAGGTAAATGAGATTGCCAAGGCCTGAGACACGAGGTGAGCTTGTGTTATCACCATGCGAATAGTTAGCAAACTTTCATTAGGTCAGTGAACTGGCTGTCAGGTGAATACAAACTAGGGCCAAAAAAACACCAGGAATCAAGTGCTCTCCAGCAGCATGATAAACTATACCACGAGCCACCTCATTTGAAATGTATAGTGGTCCCACATCATGCAAGGCCACTTGGAAATGTGCAGTGAAAATTGGCCTTCTGTGCATCTGGATTTTGCATGATTTTTGATCTTTTTGTCACACGCCTGCCTAATGTATGGGACAAACTGAAGAAGGACACTGTACCTTTCAATGACTTCAGTGAAATTTCAAATGATATTTTGGGCATATATTTCAATGACCAATTTTAGAACCATGAGCAAAAATCATTCTTTGCCTCAAGACTTTGGCATCTAACAGCTTGGTGTTAACAGCATTTAATGAAATGTTCATGTGTTTTAGATCACAGTTGTCTCAGAGCTTATTTACTACTTCACATTGTTTTATCTTGTATTTATTGTGTGTTGTCAACATTTGGACATAGTAGGAGTCAGTAGTTGCCTCAGCTGAAGTTTCTGGAAGTCAAATACTATATTAATATTCCAGGCTGGCTTTTCATTATCGAGAGAACAATTAATATTTGCTTGGCAATTTCATAGTGATTCTGTACTTCAGATAAAAAAGACAGATTGTTATTTCAAACGATACAGCTTTTCGAATGAATTTAAATAATTTTCAATAGAATGACGATCGTCTAATTTTCCTCTCCTTGAAAATCAGTGAAGCCTCTTGGCCCATGAATTTTTATCTTGTTTATTGTTGTACAATAAATAGGCCTATGATATATTGAACAAATGCTGCAACACAAGAATAGTCCTTAATATATTGAAACAATATTCATGCAGTCAAAATAAATTAATAGATTTTAGAGTTTGGAAAAGTATACTGATTAATATCTAATCCACTTTCAATGTTCATAGATACATAGATACATAGACAATAGGTGCAGGAGAAGGCCATTCGGCCCTTCGAGCCAGCACCGCCATTCAATGTGATCATGGCTGATCATCCACAATCAGTACCCTGTTCCTGCTTTTTCCTCATATTCCTTGATTCAGTTAGCCCTAAGAGCTATATCTAACTCTCTCTTGAAAACATCCAGTGAATTGGCCTCCACTGCCTTCTGAGGCAGAGAATTCCACAAATTCACAAATCTCTGTGTGAAAAAGTTTTTCCTCATCTCAGTTCTAAATGGCCTACATCTTATTCTTAAACTGTGGCCTCTAGTTCTTGACTCCCCCAACATCGGGAACATATTTCCTGCATCTAGCATGTCCAATCCCTTAATAATTTTATATGTTTCTATAAGATCCCCTCTCATCCTTCTAAATTCCAGTGAATACAAGCACAGCTGTTCCATTCTTTCATCATATGACAGTCCCGTCACCCCGGGAATTAACCTCGTGAACCTACGCTGCACTCCCTCAAAGGCAAGAATGTCCTTCCTCCAATTAGGAGACCAAAACTGCACACAATACTCCGGGTGTGGTCTCACCAGGGTCCAGTACAACTGCAGAAGGACCTCTTTGCTCCTATATTCAACTCCTCTCATTATGAAGGCCAACATGCCATTAGCTGCCTGCTGTACCTGCATGCTTACTTTCAGTGACTGATGTACAAGGACACCCAGGTCTCATTGCACTTCCCCTTTTCCTAACCTGACACCATTCAGATAATAATCTGCCTTCCTGTTCTTGCCACCAGTGGATAACCTCACACTTATCCACATTATACTGCATCTGCCACACATCTGCCCACTCACCCAACCTATCCAAGTCACCCTGCATCCTCATTGCATCCACTTCACAGTTCACACTGCCACCCAGCTTTGTGTCATCTGCAAATGTGCTCCTTTTTATTCCTTCATCTAAGTCATTAATGTATATTGTAAATAGCTGCAGTCCCATCACCGAACCTTGCGGCACCCCACTAGTCATTGCCTGCCATTCTGAAAGGGACCCGTTAATCCCAATTCTTTAGTTCCTGTCTGCCAACCAATTTTGGGTAGGGTATTGACATGGATAATCTATCCATGTCAATACCCTACCCCCAATACCATGTGCTCTAATTTTGCCCACTAATCTGTTTCTGAAAGTCCAGGTACACTACATCCACTGGGTCTCCTTTGTCCATTTTACATGTTACATTCTCAAAAAATTGCAGAAGATTTGTCAAACATGATTTCCCCTTCGTAAATCCATGCTGACTTGGACCGATCCTGTTACTGTTATCCAAATGCATCGCTATTACATCTTTAATAATCGACTCCAGCATCTTTCCCACCACCGATGTCAGGCTAACTGGTCTGTAATTTCTCTCTCCCTCCTTTTTTAAAAAGTGGGATAACATTAACGTTCATGAGAGTAATATAGCCTTCAAGCTGGCTTTTATAAAGCTAGTAATATTTCTGAATAAACCTTCTAACAGAACAGCAATGTCCATCTGTTACTTAAACTGTTTATTTTATAGCAAATGGTTTTTGCTGATACATTTCTGATAATGTTCTGATAATTTTTGCACAATTACATTGCTTTTAGTAAGTTGGAAAGCTTTTGTAGACATGTAACCTCAAATTGTTCTGTTCTAGCACTTTAATATTTAAACGTGAATTTACACATTACTCCTTTGGTTCCCATCTGCAGTTGATTTTTTTTTTAAAGTGCCTTAAGAACGCAAATAAAACAAGTAATACTTTCAAATAAAGACACCAACTTAGCAAGTCAGGCAGCATCTCTGGACCCTTCTTCAGAATCAGTCCCAACCTGAAACATCACCTGTCCATGTTTTCCAGAGATGCTGACTGACCCGCTGAGTTTTGTGTCTTTTTTTTGGAAACCAGCATCTGCAGTTCCTATGTCTCCATAACACTTTTAGTTTGAGTAGCATATTATCTTATTGAGACACCAGGTGGTATTCCTCCTCATGTTACATGCCATGAAGCACGTGTGAAACAAAGCAGACAGGCTGGGCTGGTAATAATGGGTAATAATAATAAGCTCCCATTTATCACTTTTGGTATTTATTGTAATCAGCAGGACATTATCCATGGGCAGTCATTTAGGAAAATAAATTAGTCCATGGGTGAAAATTCCTTTCCTCAAATTGCCATCCCCGTATTCTTTAGCTTACCTTCAGTCCAATGCCAGCTGTAACTTTCAGTAACCTTCACCTGTTTCTAGCCTTTCAGATTCCTGAAGCAATCAATGGTTGCGATTTTTGACTCGGTATTGTGATGAGTTTGACAGCAACTTTACAGGAGCAAACCTCTCCCCATCAGTATTATAATAATTTGTATAAACATGAAGTAAAGTTTTTATCTTCAGTTGAATTCACAAGGGTTGTCTTGGATCTCAGCTTTTAACCGCGTAATGTCTTTGCAAAAGGCATTCAAACACAGCATAATCTTTAATTCCTCTTCAGAGTCTTGGTGTTGCTGGCATGTTCACCATTTATTGCTCATTCCTACTTGCCCTTGAAAGGATTCTGATGAGCTGCCTGCTCGAGCCATTATCTGAAGACCTTGAAATTATTTTCTGGTGAGGATACTCTCACTGTATCTACAAAGCTTGTGAATTATTTAACAAGACTGAGCACTGAAACTATTTGCACGCTCCGTCTGTAGCAAAGACTTTTGGACTCACTGCATTGCTGCAAAGAGGGCAGACCACATGACTCTCCTGTGCAATAGAACCACATGATGAGCAGAATATCATTTGCAATGAGTCACTTGAGGATGGATCATAAACTGTAAATCTGGCCTCGTCCTTTTAAGCCCAGATACATGTTAGCCAGACAAGATGAAAATGGCAGATTTACTTTAGCAATGCAGCAGTTTCTCGATCGCACTTATTGAGATTTAATTCCAGATTTATTTTATTTACTGGAATTTCAATCCTCTTGATGCAACGGTGGGAATTTGAACTTTATTTGAATGTTGGAAATACGCAGCAAATCAGGCCACAATTGTGGAGAAGTAAACAGAATTAATCTTTTAAATGAAAGCAATTCTGGCATTTTTTTATTTTTGGTTAAAATGTCTAGAATGTGCAGTGCTTGGCTTTGTTGTTTTAATCACTGCTTCCAGCACAATAGTTGAGATCTCCTGGTGAGAATCGACTAACGTAACCACTATCTATACATAACACGAATCACAGACTAATATATAAATACCTGTCAAACAACTTACAATGGGGAATTAAAGTGGTTTTAAACAAAAGTTTTGCCATTTTGAAATATAACATTGATATGATGCTTAAAATACACTAAATGCCTCAAAATCTTTCAATAAATAGATATGATTTTAATTTTAAACAATGGAAAGAATTTTAATAATAAATATAATTTTCATTTTGCAGATATTCATACCATAATCATAATGTTCTTTTGGGACTGTTGGAAATAGTTAACACTACCACATTGATAATTCTCCTCATAATCTGTCATGTCAATGTTCTATAGATTCCGGGTCAGTTCCTGTGGATTGGAGGGTAGCTAATGTTATCCCACTTTTCAAGAAAGGAGGGAGAGAGAAAACGGGAAATTATAGACCAGTTAGTCTGACATCAGTGGTGGGGAAGATGCTGGAGTCAATTATAAAAGACGAAATTGCGGAGCATTTGGATAGCAGTAACAGGATCGTTCCGAGTCAGCATGGATTTACGAAGGGGCTTGACTAATCTACTGGAATTTTTGAGGATGTAACTAGGAAAATTGACAGGGGAGAGCCGGTGGATGTGGTGTACCTCGACTTTCAGAAAGCCTTCGACAAGGTCCCACATAGGAGATTGGTGGGCAAAATTAGAGCACATGGTATTGGAGGTAGGGTACTGACATGGATAGAAAGTTGGTTGACAGACAGAAAGCAAAGAGTGGGGATAAATGGGTCCCTTTCAGAATGGCAGGCAGTGACTAGAGGGGTACCGCAAGGCTCGGTGTTGGGACAGCAGCTATTTACAATATACATCAATAACTTGGATGAAGGGATTAAAAGTACCATTAGCAAATTTGCAGATGATACAAAGCTGGGTGGCATTGTGAACTATGAGGAAGTTGCTATGAGGTTGCAGGGTGACTTGGACAGGTTGTGTGAGTGGGCGGATGCTTGGCAGATGCAGTTTAATGTGGATAAGTGTGAGGTTATCCACTTTGGTGGTAAGAATAGGAAGGCAGATTATTATCTGAATGGTGTCAAGTTAGGAAAAGGGGACGTACAACGTGATCTGGGTGTCCTAGTGCATCGGTCACTGAAAGGAAGCATGCAGGTACAGCAGGCAGTGAAGAAAGCCAATGGAATGTTGGCCTTCATAACAAGAGGAGTTGAGTATAGGAGCAAAAAGGTCCTTCTGCAGTTGTACAGGGCCCTAGTGAGACCGCACCGGGAGTACTGTGTGCAGTTTTGGTGTCCAAATTTGAGGAAGGATATTCTTGCTATTGAGGGCGTGCAGCGTAGGTTTACTAGGTTAATTCCCGGAATGGCGGGACTGTCATATGTTAAAAGACTGGAGCGACTAGGCTTGTATACACTGGAATTTAGAAGGATGAGAGGGGATCTTATCGAAACGTATAAGATTAATAAGGGGTTGGACACATTAGAGGCAGGAAACATGTTCCCAATGTTGGTGGAGTCCAGAACCAGGGGTCACAGTTTAAGAATAAGGGGTAGGCCATTTAGAACAGAGATGAGGAAACACTTTTTCAGTCAGAGAGTTGTTAATCTGTGGAATTCTCTGCCTCAGAGGGCAGTGGAGGCCAATTCTCTGAATACATTCAAGAGAGAGCTAGATAGAGCTCTTGAGGATAGCGGAGTCAGGGGGTATGGGGTGAAAGCAGGAACGGGGTACTGATTGAGAATGATCAGCCATGATCACATTGAATGGCGGTGCTGGCTCGAAGGGCCGATTGGCCTCCTCCTGCAATTATTGTCTATTGTCTATTGTCTATTGTCTTATTCTGGAGAACTGTTTGTGTTTGCTTAGCACATTTTGAAACTCAAAATTCAGATGTTTTACACTATTATGCTATTTTACTGCAGTCTCTGATGATACATGACAGTGTTGCCTTAAAATGATTTAATTGAACAATGCAAACATTGCATTGAGGCATGATGGAATTCAAAGTTACAAGTTAACATTCGTTTGGCAGCAAATGGAGAGGAAAAAAAAACCTAGAATGGAAAGAAAGAAGGAATTTGGACTGAGTCAAATAAAACAGTTAGTTTAAAAGACATTAAAAGAATGTTAGGTAGACACAAAATGCTGGAGTAACTCAGCATCTCTGGAGAGAAGGGATGGGCAATGTTTCGGGTCGAGACCCTTCTTCAGACTAAAAGAATGTTAGTTTATTTTGAGTAATATTGGTTTGAACAAAAGTAGAAATTTCTTTTAAATTATCCAGTGCGTTGTCCAAACTGGAAATTCTAAGGTAGTTAGAGTAAATAGAAATGCTTCCTTCAATGAAGCTTAATGCCATGGCATAACAATTGCACCAGAAACAAAATTATCTATAAAAGTATAGACAATAAACAATAGGCAATAGGTGCAGGAGGAGGCCATTCGGCCCTTCGAGCCAGCACCGCCATTCAATGTGATCATGGCTGATCATTCTCAATCAGTACCCCGTTCCTGCTTTCTCCCCATACCCCCTGACTCCGCTATCCTTAAGAGCTCTATCCAGCTCTCTCTTGAATGCATTCAGAGAATTGGCCTCCACTGCCTTCTGAGGCAGAGAATTCCACAGATTCACAACTCTCTGACTGAAATGGTATTTAAAGTATTATAAAGCAATAGGATTGCACAAGGACGTTTTCCTGTATTTTGTTCCTTTCAGAGCATAGAAAAAATTAAACCTTTTGGCTTTTCTACATTCTTAAATCCTAACCACATGACCAAAGACATTTTACTCAAAATTAATGTCATTGGGAAATTCTTTTTCTTGACGTTTGTATCATTTGTATGCTTTGCAAGTTATCATTGGGTTACTAACCCTTAAGCCATTCAACAAAGAAACTGATTCAATGTATCTGTGCAGATTACAAATTATTATGGACATCTGCCAAGTTCAAGAAATGTTTGTATAAATGATTAGATAACACATATAAATGACATGCCAGTGCTCTGGTCTTCTGAGAATG
The DNA here is from genome assembly GCF_053455715.1 of Rhinoraja longicauda. Lineage (NCBI taxonomy): Eukaryota > Metazoa > Chordata > Chondrichthyes > Rajiformes > Arhynchobatidae > Rhinoraja > Rhinoraja longicauda. The sequence continues at coordinate 24,174,689 of NC_135970.1, read as the reverse complement.
GATAGAGGAAAATAAATAAAACATAATGGCAGCTTAATTAGTAATGATTCACACCAAATACAACAGCAATGATATTATCACTCTACGTGTAAATACTTAATGTCATTACAACAATTATTTGTCTTGCACATTTTTAACTTGTGTTAAGTTGTGTCACATGGCACATTCAGTGTACATGGAAGAGATCTTAATCAGTTCTGAATATTGCACATTTAAAGGAAAAAAAATATATATGTTTTTTTAAAAGGTTCTCTGCACATGCATTCCAGACTTTAGTTTTCAGTTGTGGTACTATTCTCTGACATGTGGCACATCATTCTACTTTGAAATTGTATTGCCATTCCTTGATGATTGTTGAGGGTAATTTCTGGAATTCCTTATCCGGCAACACTGTTTTCGAAGACCGTCATCACAAGGGTGATATACAATACACAACTCAGGAAGGCAGCTCACCATGACAAACTCAAGGGAAATTGGAGAAGGGCAATGATTTTTGGATTTACCACTGACAGCCTCATAAAATTTAATTTTAAATGGAAGTACAAGAAAAAGTGACCATACTGACATGGTCAGCCATATGGCTCACGTATCTAATGCTGTTGCAACTCAGCTGCCTATTGAATAGACATAGCAAACCATTATTGTTTTTTTTGGCAAGGGCATGTCTTCCAATGAGCTGAGTAAGCACCAGTTCAGTAAGTATCACAAAATGCTGGAGTAACTCAGCAGGCCAGGCAGCATCTCAGGAGAGAAGGAATGGGTGACGTTTCGGGTCGAGACCCTTCTTCAGACTGAAGAAGGAATGGGTGACGTTTCGGGTCGAGTCCTTCTTCAGTCTGAAGAAGGGTCTCGACCCGAAACATCACCCATTCCCTCTCTCCTGAAATGCTGCCTGACCTGCTGAGTTACTCCAGAATTTAGTGATACCTTAGATTTGGACCAGCATCTGCAGTTATTTTCCTACACCAGTTCAGTAACAATTTTTTCAGTGAGAGGAAGACTGAAGTTTTCCACATTTCCTCTGCGCATTTTGGTGTGAAAGTTAATATTGGCTAGACAGCAAATTATCAGTCTGTTGTGCAAACTGTTTGATGTTTAAGGGATTGCATAATTACATTGAAAAAAAATCAAAGCTATGGATTTGTGAGAGATAGGGGATAGAAACAAAAATGTGAACTGAAGCCAGCCAGTGACATCGTCCAAAAATAGACGCTTAATGGTGGGGTAACTCAACAGGTCAAGCAGCATCTCTGGAGAAAAGGAATAATAGGTGATGTTTCGGGCCAAGAGAAGGTCTCGACCTGAAGCGTTGCCTATTCCTTTTCTCCAGAGATGCTGCCTCACCCGCTGAGCTACTGCAACATTTACCGTAAAGCTACCATTAAATAGCTACTGAGAAAATGTTTGCAGCAAAATTTAAAATGCAAATTTTAAGCAGCAGGAGAAAAACATCTGACATAAATAAAGAGCTTTACATGCATTATTTATGTACCACCATACGTTTCCAGGCACTCCAAGGTTCTTTGAAATCAAAATACTTTTATAAATTAAGAAAATATTATGAGCCGATTAGCATGCAGTGAATTTTCATTGATAGGAGTGCGGGGAACAACCAGATATTCTGTGTTATAACGACGCAGATGCTTGAAATATTTCATTGCTAAAGCCACAAGATCTTGGAATGGTCTAGTGTTTTGTTGCGGAAATTTTTTTGGTCAAACTTTTTAGTTGAAATAGTGAACTTCAAAATATGTATAATGTTAACCCCCAAGAACAAATGTCAGATAATAATATGGTACAATTCTTGGTGAATTTATGATACAAATCCCGTGTTCAATTAAATCACTCACATGTGAGTGATCAACATCACAAACCCCCTGCTGGACCCCTTGCAGTTTGCATACAGGCCCAATAGATCGGTGGATGATGCAGTCAACCTAGGCATGCACTTCATCCTCCAGCACCTAGACCACAAGGGGACCTATGCCAGGATTCTGTTTGTGGACTTTAGCTCTGCTTTTAACCCCATTGGGCCAGAGCTACTGCACTACAAACTCTCTCAGCTTACTGTGCATGAACCCCTCTGTCAGTGGATCATCAACTTCCTGACAGGCAGGAAGCAGCATGTGAGGCTGGGAAAGCACACCTCGGACCCGCAGACCCTCAGCGTAGGAGCACCACAAGGCTGCGTACTCTCCCCTCTCCTTTACCCTCTCTACACCAATGACTGCACCTCCACAGACTCCTCTGTCAAGCTCCTCAAGTTTGCGGATGACAATACCCTGATTGGACTGATCCAGGATGGGGAGGAATCTGCCTACAGATGGGAAGTGACACAGCTGGCGTCCTGGTGCCATGGTAACAACTTGGAGCTCAATGCTCTCAAGACAGTGAAACTAATTGTAGACGTTCGAAGAGACTCCCCTCCCCCCACTCACTATCAACAACACCATAGTCACATCTGTGGAGTAATTTAAGTTCCTTGGAACCTTCATCTCCAGGGATTTTAAATGGGGGGACACCATCGACTCCACAGTCAAAAAGGCTCAACAGAGGATGTACTTCCTGCGGCAACTGAGGAAACACAATGTGCCACAGGCAATGATGGTCCAATTCTATACTGCTATCATTGAGTCCATCCTCACCTTCTCCATCATGGTCTGGTTTGCCTCAGCCACCAAGCACGACATCCGGAGGCTGCAACGGATCGTTCGCCCAGCTGAGAAGGTTGTTGGCTGCAACCTTCCCCCCATTGACGAACTGTACACTGCAAGGGCCAGGAAGCGAGCGGGCAAGATCATCTCTGACCCCTCTCACCCTAGCCGCAAACTCTTTGAAGCACTTCCCTCTGGAAGGCGACTCCGGACTGTCAAAGCAGCCACAGCCAGACATAAAAACAGCTTTTTTCCACGAGTGATAGTTCTACTCAATAACTAGACTGTAGTCTCTTTTTTGCTCTGGCTTATTTCACCCACATACTTAGACCGTAATGGTGTATCCTTATTCTTTTGATGTGGTTATGTTTTATTCTTAATTGTTAACTGTATGTTTGTGTTGTCATTTGTGAGCGGAGCACCAAGGCACATTCCTTGTTTACTCGGCCAATAAACTTATTCATTCATTCCTTCATTCATTCCTTCATTCATTCATTCATTCATTCATTCATTCATTCATTCATTCACTCATGTTGTGTTAGTGTTGAATAGTTTGGTCTGAACAATTGAAATAGATTATTGTCTTCTAATTTAATGATATTTACTACCTCTTTTGTATTCTGTGCTTGTAAGCTCAGGGCACTCATGAGGGAATGGTGTTGGAGAGATTGATTTATCCTCAAGCACAGTACTGCAGACTCCAAATACCTAACAATGTCTACTTACGTATTCTGGTCAGACAGTCTCAAGGCATTGTTACTTGGGTAATTGCTAATATGGTTTGTAATTTCCACTTCAAACTTTATTTCCGCATGGACCCAGGGAACTTTCATATGACCTCTGCAAGTGTTCATTGTTCTCTGAAAAGCACATCTTTGCAATTTTCCAATCAATGCAAAATACTTTTTTTTGTTTTTTACATTACAAATATTGCTGTCATATCTTTTTTTTGGCACTGAATGTCAGTACTATCCTCCCGACTTTCTTTTCCATGTTTATTATTTTGCAGGCAATGCACTTTTAGCTATCATTTAAATGATGAACGTGTATTGTTGCTGCTCAATCTTTCTTATACAAGTCACTTGGAAGAACATAAAAATATTTTAATTTTTCAAAGTGATGGGAAGAAAACATATATCATACTGGCCATGTGGGTAGTGCTGGGATTATTAACAGAAACAATGAGTATAAAGTAAAAGGAAATAAAATCTGTCAATTCTTCTACAAGTCCAAAAATCTATATAATTAACAGTAAATTGATTGGGACGAATTTGGTCTCATGCGGAAATAATTACTGGGCACTGTAGGAAAGCTTTAGGGATAATTGAATATTTGGGACCATAGACATAGACATAGACATAGACATAGACATAGACATAGAAAATAGGTGCAGGAGGAAGCCATTCAGCCCTTCGAGCCAGCACCGCCATTCATTGTGATCATGGCTGATCATCCCCAATCAATAACCCATGCCTGCCTTCTCCCCATATCCCTTGATTCCACTAGCCCCTAGAGCTCTATCTAACTGTCTCTTAAATCCATCCAGTGATTTGGCTTCCACTGCCCTCTGTGGCAGAGAATTCCACAAATTTGCAACTCTCTGGGTGAAAAAGTTTTTTCTCACCTCAGTTTTAAATGGCCTCCCTTTATTCTAAGACTGTGGCCCCTGGTTCTGGACTCGCCCAACATTGGGAACATTTTTCCTGCGTCTAGCTTGTTCAGTCCTTTTATAATTTTATATGTTTCTATAAGATCCCCTCTCATCCTTCTAAACTCCAGTGAATACAAGCCTAGCCTTTTCAATTTTTCCTCATATGACAGTCCGGCCATCCAGGGATCAATCTTGTGAACCTTTGCTGCACTGCCTCAATTACAAGGATGTCCTTCCTCAAATTAGGAGACCAAAACTGTACACAATACTCCAGATGTGGTCTTACTAGGGCCCTATACAACTGCAGAAGAACCTCTTTACTCCTATACTGAAATCCTCTTGTTATGAAGACCAACATTCCATTAGCTTTCTTCACTGCCTGCTGTACCTGCACGCCAACTTTCAGTGACTGGTGTACAAGGACACCCAGGTCTCGCTGCACCTCCCCCTTACCTAACCTAACACCATTGAGATAATAATCTGCCTCATTGTTTTTGCCACCAAAGTAGATAACCTCACATTTATCTGTATTATACTGCATCTGCCACGCATCTGCCCACTCGCTCAACCTATCCAGGTCACCCTGCAACCTCCTAACATCCTCTTCACAGTTTACACTGCCACCCAGCTTTGTGTCATCCGCAAACTTGCTAGTGTTGCTTCTAATTCCCTCTTCCAAATCATTAAGATATATGGTTAACAGTTGCGGCCCCAACACCGAGCCTTGTTCAATAAAGATAATTTTCATAAGAGGAAAGCAGTTTTAAGATTACAGACCGGCCACAATCACATTGAAGAGCAAAGCAAGTCTGAGGAGTCCACTCCTTCTATTTCCTTGGTTTTTATCACACTTTTCATTACATCCGGATGTACAAAATGCTTAACTGTCCATATAATTTGTGCATTGACACATCCCAAATCTTACAGTATTCAGAAAATAATGGTCATAAGATGCAGTTTGATGTCTTTGACTAATACTCAACAGAACAGATGAGGTTACGAGTGAATAGCAGCAGGCATAAAAGGGGGCTATTAAATACATCTGAAATCTAGAGCACATTAGCGCAGTGGTAGAGTTGCTGCATTACAGCCCCAGAGACTGGGGTTCGATCCCAACTACGGGTGCTATCTGTAATGAGTTTGTACGTTCTCCGTGTGTTTGCCTGGGTTTTGCCTGGTGCTCTGGTTTCCTCCCACACTCCGAAGATGTACAGGTTTTTCGGTTCATTGGCTTCAGTAAGAAGTGTGTAGTGTGTGCTGGTTGGGAGCAGAAATAAAACTATGCATGAACACCAAAGAATTAATTGGTAAAGATTGTTTCCACCAACTTGTAATAGGTGCAAGAGAATGAAAATTTAGGATTCTTATTGGAGACATCTGAATATTCTGGATGAAGGGGAAGAAGGCATTTTGAGAAAGTAAAGCAGAGACTTGAGAAGCAATATTCTTATAACTGATTTTGGATTGCATCTTGCATCAACCACAATAACAAAGATGTTTAATAATTAACTAGCACCCTGTTAAGATCTGCATACATTTTAATAGTGGCTTGAATAAAGTTAATAATATTTCAGGATTGGAAACAAAGCCATTTAAAAAAAGCATGAGCCTTCTCCGCGGTGTTGTCATGGTGACCACTGTACTCTGAATAGAATGGACACCAGTGTCAAGGGATTTAGAGTTGGGACCAAAAGGAAGAAGAAGGAGAACAGATGAAGAGATTATTATCGCATTGCCCAACATTCACATTCTGGTTCCCACAGTGCATAAAATCGATATGATATCAGACTGATCAGATGCCATCAGAAACATTGCCCTCCATTCCGCCTGATCAAGACATTCCAGCTTCACATTTTGTGGTGGAAAATGCATCAGATATCAGTGGGGCCCTTTCTGACACCATTGGTCTTTTAATTTAGAGCCAGTGATTCTACTTCCATTTGACACTTGGCAGAATTAGTAAATTAACACTAACAGGTTTAGCATATCTCTCTCTCAATGTGAGGGATGACATTGGAGATCCATGAACAAATAAATAAACATGGACGGCATGGTGCTGCAGCAGTTGAGTTTCTGTCTTCCAGCACATGCAGCGCCAGAGACCCGGGTTCGATCCCGACAACGAGTGCTGTCTATACGTAGTTTGTACGTTCTCCCCATGACCGTGTGGGTTTCTCCGAGATCTTTGGTTTCCTCCTACACTCCAAAGACGTACAGGCTTGGTATAAGTGAAAATCATCCCAAACGTGTGCAGGATAATGTTAATGTGCGGGGATCGCTGGTCGGTGTGGTCTTGGTGGGCCGGAGGCCTTGGTTCCGTGTTGTATCTCTAAACTAAACTAAACTAAACTAAACTAAACTAAACTAAACTAAACTGAACTGAACTGAACTGAACTGAACTGAACTGAACTGAACTGAACTGAACTGAACTGAACTGAACACGCATTTTGTGAGAGGAAGATGGTTTCATTTTTCATTATATCCCTTCCCATACATTCCTTCTCTCACACACATAATTAAGCACAAATATGATACAAATGACCAATTTTATTCAGTCACAAGATTATTTCATTGATGCTAGGATATGCCTGTAAGATAAATAGTTAAAATGGCAGATTCAAACCCTCTCAAGAATAATTTCATGTACTTGTCGTTTTGTCTCGACCGTGAATACAAAGGGGCACAAACAAAATGTTCCTTGTTTTTGTCTGGAATGGTATTTTGTTGCATGTTTTGTTGTATATAACTCTGCCTCCTGCCATCTGTAGAAGTTTTCAGATGACTCTGCAATTGTGGGCTGCATCAGAGAGGGAGGGAAGCTGAATGTAGAGGTGTAGTCAACGACGTTGTTGAGCGGTGTGGGGTGAGTCACCTGCAACTCAACACCGACAAGACTGAGGAGTTGGTGGCGGACCTTAGGCGGGGAGGAACGTCCCTGTCCACTCTCTCCATCAAATGGTGTGGATGTCCATTTAACCAGGGAGTACAAATACCTGGGAGTGTACCTGGACAGTAAACTGGACTGTTCCAGGAACGCTGGGGGCTTGTACAAAAAGGGCCAGAGCCGCCTGTACTTTTTGAGAAGCCTCCGCTCCTTCAACGTCTGCAGTGAGATGCCGCAGATGTTCTACCAATCAGTGGTAGCCAGTGCATCTTCTTCGCTGCTGTGTGCCGGGACAGCAGGGCGAAGGTTGAGGACGCCAATAGGATCAACAAACTCATCAGGAAGGCTGGCTCTGTCCTGGGGGGGGGGGGGAGTTGGATTCTTGGGAGGTGGTCTTAGAGGGGAGAATGCTCCTCAAACTGCGGAGCATCCTGGCCAATACAGCTCACTCCTTGCATGACACACTGGTCAACCTGAGGAGTACCTTCAGCAATGGACTGGTTCCACCAAGATGCAGGACAGAACGTCACAGGAGATCCTTCTTTCCTGTGGCTATCAAACTTTGCAACTCCTCTCCCTTCTGTCGGGGGGTAGGCTCAGACTGATTCCCTTCCCCCCCTCCCCCCCCCCCCCCCCCCCCCCGCCACTTCCTCAATCGTTGCACATCCCCAAAGCCTTACCACTCATCACTTTAATTTCATGTATTTTGTGTTTTTTATGACTGTTGGAAGATTAATTTCCCTCCTGGGATAAATAAAGTTCTATCGAATTGTATCGTATCATTCTTCTCCTGGAATGATATCATCACATTGAAGGATGTTCTTAAAATGTGGGTGTTTCTTCCTTTAATAGTTTCTTAGAGTTGTTGAGGAGCATACTGGAGGTTTGCAAATAGGGAGGACGTAATTGAAGGTTTAATACAAAAGTGTTCATTGTAACACAATCTGTCACAGCAGCTCAAAGGCGGGCAAACATCTTGCGTCATCTATTCTTTCTGTTCTTTTTTTAGAAATAGATTTTTTTTTAAAGAAGCAGCATTATTTAGGATGCATTCCAAATGTCGAAATTTAATGGTGATTAAAGTTCAATGCACAAAGAATCAACTGTCAAAAATGTTGATGGCATATATAACAAACAGCTATTTAAATATAGCAGGACTGATATTCCTTTTCTTTCGAACCTTTAATTTTCTAAGTGTAAAGTTTTGCTTGAGATGTTTCTGATCTCTGATGACTAATCATGTAGAAGGAATGACTACTGATTATAACACAACCTACACGATCTCAGAGCTTTTTGGAGGATTTTCCAGGCAGTTAACTTATTTTGCATTATAGACAGTCCAGCCTTGCACAGAAATAGGGAAATCAATATGTGCTATATTTACACAGTAGAAAAATCTAAGATTGTGTCTCTGTTTTGACTTATCGGCTGGTTACTGAGGGAATTTCCAAGAATGACTGCAGTCCATTGGTGCATGTTATGCACAAATCCTGCATAAAATCACTTTAGATTATGCTGGTAATCATCTATTCGTCACTTAAAAGTCATTGGGAAATTGTTCTTGCTATACCCACAGACCATTTTTCCTGCACCATTAGCAGAAATTAGGACTTTGAAGGGATATCTAAAACCTTACAGTCCACTCCCCTGAAGCTAGGAGCACCATGGACAGAGTTTGAGAATGAGATGAAAATGACAGGATCTGAAGAAGGGTCTCGACCCGAAACATCACCTATTCTTTTTCTCCAGAGATGCTGCCTGTTCTGCTGAATTAATTCAGCATTTTGTGCCTATCTTCGATGTAATCCAGCATCTGCACTTCCTTCCTACACATTAAAGAGTCTGCGTTCTATCTTGATATGCTGCACATAGTTTCTCCCAGCCTCGATCTCCCATATATAGTATTATGGCAATCTAATCAATGGTGCTCCCTTCAATGATTGCAGAATTTCTTTAAAAAAATCAATTGCGAGCAGCAATCATCGACTCCTCCATCAACCTATGAAAGCTTAGGTTCAGTCATGGACTGAGAATTAATCAGATGAAGAGTCCCCAGAACAGTGGAGAGTAGAGAGCCGTTCCCCAACCATCCTTCCTCCCCATGTCTTCTCTTACCTCCATGGATACCTTTTCTGCTATTGTATTGTGGCTATTTTGGGGAGAGTTCTTTGATTTGCTGAGGGTGCTGCAGAAAAGATGTCCAATAGTCCACAGTGAGTAGGGAGGAACAGCAGATGCTGGTTTACACCAAAGATAGACACAAAATGCTGGAGTAACTCAGCGGGACAGGCAGCATCTCTGGATAGAAGGAATGGTGATGTTTCGGGTCGAGACCCTTCTCAGAAGAAGGGTATCGACCCGAAACATCATCCATTCCTTCTATCCAGTGACGTTGGCTTGTCCCGCTGAGTTACTCCAGCATTTTGTGTCCAGTGTGTATCTACAACTGTCCACATCTCACAGTGCTAGCTGCATAGGTCCTACTTTAATGTATGAATTTGTGTACTGAGTGCTATGGTGCTGCTTTTGATGTACTTTTTGCCGAATTTCATAACTTTTTTGGGAGATGTGTGTAGGCGTTAGCACTATATGTAGCAAATATTTAATGCATCAATAGAGTGTGAAATCCATTTTCAGGCACTTGATCTTGCCTCAACAAAGGCCTTGTAGCTGAAATTGCCGTTGGGAACAGTGAGTTGGTAACTATTGAAACATCTCTGAAAATCTCATTAAAAGTTGATGGTTATTATGTTTCTATTATTTATATGCCTGGATGTCAGACCAGAAGAATACACAATAGGACACAGCATGTGATTCTCTATAAACCCTGTTCCAGTCAAAAAACTGTGAACTTTAAGTTCCTTATCTGTTAGTAATAAGGTCTGGCATATCACTCAGACAAGAAGCGCTGAGATTGACATTTAAAAAAACATCTATGTAAGCTTGGCATTAAACTTCTGTCAGTGGCACTTATCTTTTATGGAGAGCACCATCTGTTTGGAGCTTGAGACGACTGATATTGCCATAAAGTTGCTAATGTGTTCTTTTTTATGCACATCTTTTTAATTAAAGAATTTATATCAATAAAGGTACATTTATAATATTCTCCAGTTAATTTTAGTTTAATTTAAATTTAAATTTAAATTTAATGAAAGTACTTGCAAAAAAATCTGGAAATTGATCTTTCACCTCTGGACCCGGTTTTTGTCTAACCAAAACTATTGTGCTAAATTGTAGAAATGTGAATAAATAATGAACTTGCTTTTAATAGATCCTTTCACTGTTGCAAAAGATCCTAACAAGCTTCACAGAGCTGTGCAAAGTTTGCCATTGGGGTAATGAAGGCAAAATCTTTCTATTCAGCAATGTCTCTGGATTTATTTGAACAGAACTACAAGAATCTCACTTTAATTATTATTGAGCATTGCCACGCAAGCACAAGGCAGTTTGCATCTGGCACTGAATGGTCATTTTTATGAGAGGGATCATTAAAATTGGAAATGGAAAGGTTCACAGTGGAGTAATTGGACATGATGGCATGTCCTTCTAATGGGAAGAACAATGGACTCTTTTGGATCTGACTTGCATAATTGAATTAAGAGAATGAGATTCTAAGAGTGGTGGAGAAAATGCTGCAGGTACAATAATGATATCCTTTATCTTACTGAGTGTCATAACTCAAATGAGTATGGTCTTAGTCAGCATCTGACACGTTTTCACAGCTTACGTTATGGAATTGATCTCCTAATAATTGTATTGCGACTATTTCCAATAAATATTTTGAGGGATGTTCAATGTTTACAAATGCTTTAAATTAGAATGAAATGAAAGGATTTTTGAAAAGACTTCTCCAATCTTAATATTGTAATATTTTGCCAGAAATTTTTAAACAAGGTAATTGTCAGGCCTGAAGAAGCCATTTACCGCAGGGGATATTCCTTTGATAGCTGCACATTGCCTCAGAGATCTTTTATTGCTGTGCTATTTTTGTTTTAGCTATCTGACTCATGGTTTTGGTGGAAGTGGTTCATCCAGTGGATGAATTAGGGATTATTTACTCAGTTCTACTTCAGCCATTGACAATGATCACAGCGTAAGTGACCTATTTACGAGGTAAGATTTTGCAATTAGTGTTTAAATCTTCAATATTTGATTGAGAAATTGAAGAATGCCCACAGTTGTCAATAGATTTTGTTTTGCTTTATACTGGTTGCTAACACTGCCTGAGAGGAACTGATTGTAAATTATTATTTTGTTTAATAACTTTCATTGATCTAAAGTGCGGGTGAGTGAATTGTAATAATACCATTGTAATAATTTTTTTAAATGGTACCTTCAATGTAGCAAAACATCCAAATATACTTCAAGGAGGTGCTCTCAAACAAAAACCCATGTTGTGACTCATAAAAAAAGATATTGGTGCATGGACAAAAGTTTGTCCAAAAATATATGATTTAAGAGACAGTTTAAAAAGAGGAAGAAATACAATGAGTTTTAGAATGGGAAATGTGGAGCTTAATTTCCTGGCAATTTAACATTCAAGCACTGCTGATGAAGCAATGAAATTTGGGGATGATCATAAGGCAAGACCTGGAGGACACAAATATTTATGGATGCAAGAGAACTGGAAAATAATGCAGTGAATGCATGGAAGTTAAAACTCTAAACTCCTCAATAGGCCAGAATCTATAATCATAACGAAATGCAGATGGTGCTTCACACAAAAACCCCCCACAAAATGCTGGAGTAACTCTGTGGTCAGGCAGTATCTCTGGAGAATGTGGATAGGTAATGTTTTGGTTCTGGACCCTTGTTCAGACTGATTGTCGTCAGGGGGAGAAAGATGGAAAAGTAGTGGGGGTGGGACAGAGCATGGCAAGTAATCGATGGATGTAAGGGAGATGGGTTTTGAGGCCAGAATCAATCTATTTATTTTCTGAGATGTACAATGAGTCAGCTTCTACAGCTCTCTGATGCATAGACATCCAATGAACCACAGAGAACAGATATTCCTCCTTATTACCATGGTGTCCCTTTATTTTGAAACTAATTTTAGATTTCCTAACGGCGGGACACATACAGTGCATTCAGAAAGTATTCAGACCCCTTCACTTTTTCCATATTTTGTTACGTTACAGCCTTATTTTTAAATGGATTAAATTCATTTTTTAACTATCAATCTACACATAATGAAGATGGGAGAACCTTCCAGAAAGACAACCATATCTGCAGCACCCCACCAATTAGGTCTTTATGGTAGAATGGCCAGAGAGAAGCCACTCCTCAGTGAAAGGCACATGACAGCCCGCTTGAAGTTTGCCAAAAGACACCCAAATGACTCTCTGACCATGAGAAACACAAGAAGTGAAAACCGGAGTTTAAACATTTTTGCAAAGTAATTAAAAAGAAATAACTGAAATATCACATTTACATAAGACACTTTGCTATGACACTCAAAATTGAGCTTCATCCTGTTTCCATTGATTATCCTTGAGATGTTTCTACAACTTGATTGGAGTCCACCAGTGGTAAATTAAATTGATTGGATATGATTTGGAAAGGCACACACCTGTCTATATAAGGTCCAACAGTTGACAGTGCATGTCAGAGCAAATACCAAGCCATGAAGATAATAGACAATAGACAATAGACAATAGGTGCAGGAGTAGGCCATTCAGCCCTTCGAGCCAGCACCGCCATTCAATGCGATCATGGCTGATCACTCTCAATCAGTACCCCGTTCCTGCCTTCTCCCCATACCCCCTCACTCCGCTATCCTTAAGAGCTCTATCCAGCTCTCTCTTGAAAGCATCCAACGAACTGGCCTCCACTGCCTTCTGAGGCAGAGAATTCCACACCTTTACCACTCTCTGACTGAAAAAGTTCTTCCTCATCTCCGTTCTAAATGGCCTACCCCTTATTCTTAAACTGTGGCCCTTTGTTCTGGACTCCCCCAACATTGGGAACATGTTTCCTGCCTCCAATGTGTCCAATCCCCTAATTATCTTATATGTTTCAATAAGATCCCCCCTCATCCTTCTAAATTCCGGTGTATACAAGCCCAATCGCTCCAGCCTTTCAACATACGACAGTCCCGCCATCCCGGGAATTAACCTAGTGAACCTACGCTGCACGCCCTCCATAGCAAGAATATCCTTCCGCAAATTTGGAGACCAAAACTGCACACAGTACTCCAGGTGCGGTCTCACCAGGGCCCGGTACAACTGTAGAAGGACCTCTTTGCTCCTATACTCAACTCCTCTTGTTATGAAGGCCAACATTCCATTGGCTTTCTTCACTGCCTGCTGTACCTGCATGCTTCCTTTCATTGACTGATGCACTAGGACACCCAGATCTCGTTGAACTCCCCCTCCTCCTAACTTGACACCATTCAGATAATAATCTGCCTTTCTATTCTTACTTCCAAAGTGAATAACCTCACACTTATCTACATTAAACTGCATCTGCCATGTATCCGCCCACTCACACAACCTGTCCAAGTCACCCTGCAGCCTTAATGCATCTTCCTCACAATTCACACTACCCCCCAGCTTAGTATCATCTGCAAGGAATGAAGGATGAAGGAATTGTCTGTAGATCTCCGAGACAGGATTGTGTGGAGAAATAGATCTGGGGAAGGTTATGAAACAATTTCTGCAGCATTGCAGGTCCCAAAGAGCACAGTGGCCTCCTTCATTCTTAAATGGAAGAATTTTGGAACCACCCGGACTCTTCATAGTGCTGGCTGCCTGGCCAAACTGAGCAATCGGGCAAGAAGGGTCTCATGACCCTCCTCACTCCCATGGTCCCAAGAACCCCATGGTCACTCTGACAGAGCTTAAGAGTTCCTCTGTGAAGATGGGAGAACCTTCCAGAAGGACAACCATATCTGCAGCACCCCACCAATTAGGTCTTTATGGTAGTGGCCAGAGAGAAGCCACTCCTCAGTAAAAGGCACATGACAGCCCGCTTGGAGTTTGCCAAAAGGCACCTAAAGGACTCTCTGACCATGAGAAACAAAATTCTCTGGTCTGATGAAAGCAAGATTGAACTCTTTGGCCTGAATGCCAAGCGTCACGTCTGGAGGAAACCAGGCACTGCTCATCACCTGGCCAATACCATTCCTACGGTGAATATGATGGTGGCAGCATCATGCTGTGGGGATGTTTTTCAGCAGCAGGAACTGGGAGACTAGTCAAGATCAAGGGAAAGATGAATGGAGCAAAGTACAGAGAGATCCTTGATGAAAACCTGCTCCAGAGCGTTCTGGACCTCAGTCTGGGGCGGAGGTTCACCTTCCAACAGGACAATGACCCTAAGCACACAGCCAAGACAATGCAGGAGTGGCTTTGTGACAAATCTGTGAATGCCCTTGAGTGGCCCAGCCAGAGCCCGGACTTGAACCCGAAAGAACATCTCTAGAAGGACCTTAAAATAGCTGTGCATTGACGCTCCCCATCCAACCTGACAGAGCCTGAGAGGTTCTGTAGAGAAGAATGTGAGAAGTTACCCAAATGCAGGTGTGCCAAGCTTGTAGCATCATACCCAAGAAGACTTGAGGGTGTAATCGCTGCCAAAGGTGCCTCAACAAATTACTGAGTAAAGGGTCTGAATACTTATGTAAATGTGAGATTTCAATTATTTCTTTTTAATTACTTTGGAAAAATTTCTAAACACCTGTTTTTCACTTTTTTATTTTGGGGTATTGTGTGTAGATTGATGATAAAACAAATAATTTAGTCCATTTTAAAATAAGGCTGTAACATAACAAAACGTGGAAAAAGTGAAGGGGTCTGAATGCACTGTACATGCAGCATTTACCTAACAGAAATTTGTATGTTTCAATATGTTCACCTTGTACTCATCTAGATCAATGAGTGCAGGCCTAACCAGCTCAATCTTTCTGTAGTAGACCATTCCTACATTGCAATAATTAATCTAATGATATTTTTTCGAAAATGCCTCCTAAGTACTTTTTATGTGCACCTGTTGTAGGAAATGTGGAAGCTAATTTCTACACAAGATCCCACAAACAGCAATGTAAAAGTCACCAGATAATTGGCTAGAAACTGCATGTAGGTACCCTAAAAGGTCATTGTGTTGAATATTAGAGTCAGATTGGGTACCTGCTGAAAAGAAAATGAGATTAGTTGCAATTACTCTTGTCCGAGTTCAACTGCAAAAAACAAAAGTCTGTAAGTCTCGAGAGAGAGAGAGAGAGAGTCAGTGCCTGTGTTATTTGCTGTGAGCTATCTGGGAACTATTCCCACTGCTGTATCTTTCCCAAACCATATGCAGGAAACTCGGTGAACCTGAAGAGGGCCACATCCATTGCAGCTGTAGGCTACCTGCATGGAAGATTGCAAAGACATGAGCGGAAGTATGGGTTGTGTGTGCAATGTAAACGTCAGTGTTTGTGCCCTCACTACACAATCCATTTTCGTGATGGAATCCCAATCTGTAAGAAGTCTGATTCCATTGGTGCATGTGAGCAGAGACTGTGCAAAATGCCCTAATGTGTATTAAACAGAATGGTGCAAGTAAACATTTTTTCTACATATATTGTGACCATTGGAATATAGATTTATTAAACATTGTGAAGGGGCAAGGTGGTGCATTCGTATCACTGCAAAAATGATAGCAAAATATTCAGACGGAATAAGTTACTGATGCTGGAATCTACAGCAAAAAAACAAAATGCTGGAGGAATTCAGCGAGTCAGACAGCATCTGTGGAGGGAATGGTCAGATAGTGTTAGATAGTAAAATAGGTGCAGGAGGAGGCCATTTGGCCCTTCGTTATGGGTCGAGACTCTACTTCAGATTGCAAAATATTAAACACGGAGTGGAGACGATTAGATATTTTAGAAGTTTGTCTCCTTTTATTTTGAGACTATTGGTCATCCTCCAAAAGGTCCTGTTTTTCTGAAATGGAGTGAAAGATGCAATGCCAATGATGTGATGCGATTGCACATGAGTCTCACACTATACACAGCTCAGTTATGCTAAATCTGCTATAGCTATATCTATAGCTATATCTAAAGCTATATCTATAGCTACTGTATATGCTATAGATACATCTCTCCACATCACCATCTACATCTTTTGTTTCCCTCTCCCCTGACTCTCAGTCTGAAGAAGGGTCTCGACCCGAAACGTCACCTATTCCTTTTCTCCGGAGATGCTGTCTGACCCACTGAGCTACTCCAGCTTTTTGTGTTTATCCTCAGTTATGGTAGCACAGGGCCCGGCTGAAAATGATTGCTACTCCAATTCCACCTGGCTAATTTGGGTTTGGATGACGCAGGTGTGCATAAACATGCACTGTGTGATCCAATTACAAGGCACATTTGGCTTTAGCAGTGTGTTTCATGGGATCTTTGAAATAATGCAATGGGATTCTTCATTGCTTCCCAAAAGAGTGGAAAATAAAACTCGGTTTAGTGTCTCACTTGACTATTAATAAGATTTAGATTTTAGATTTTAGATTTGGAGATACAGCGCAGAAACAGGCCCTTCGGCCCACCGGGTCCACGCCGCCCAGTGATCCCCGCACATTAACACTATCCTACACCCACTAGGGACAATTTTTACATTTGCCCAGCCAATTAACCTACAAACCTGTACGTCTTTGGAGTGTGGGAGGAAACCGAAGATCTCGGAGAAAACCCACGCAGGGCACGGGGAGAACGTACAAACTCCGTACAGTACAGCACCCGTAGTCAGGATCGAACCTGAGTCTCCGGCGCTGCATTCGCTGTAAGGCAGCAACTCTACTGCTGCGCCACCGTGCCAGTACTTTGAATCACACCGGAGTGTCAACCTAAATATTTGGGCTCAAGTCACACAAATAAAGATTTAAACCCGCAAGCTTCTGACTCGGAGTCAGGAATGCTACCAGCTGAGCTGTGTTACTCTGAAAAGAATAGTGGGACCCTGGCACGTGCCAGTATAGCTTTAACTTCATTGTAGTGTATTAATTACATTAAGATTCAAATTGAAAATCCTGTTGAGTATGTCCTACTACCTCACATCGAAGCTGATGTATTTTGCACATGTAGTTCTCATAAAAACTGTTATAGCGATAGAGCCACAGTTTCAGTGTTCTTCAGATTCCATTTTGCAAAATAAATAGCTATTTTGAATGTACCTTGCCTCCTTGAATGGTTTCTTACTTTACCAGTGCAGGCTGTGGATCACAGTGCCTTCAATACCTTTACTTTAGCTTATTATCAGTTGGGTAGAAACAAGCATGTAAATATCAAATTCATTTTCACTGAGGTTGTTTTGATAATTGAACTAACTGTGTTCAGATATCCATGGGTGTCATTTTGTGAATTTGGTTACGGCTGTTTTGAAGTTCTGGTGGAATGGAAATTTGATGGAAGAGAGTCACGCATGCGATTGTTGGGGAGAAAAAATTTAAATTCATCCTAATTCGTACGTACAGGTATCAATAACGTATTTAAGGATATTTGAGAGGAAGGAGATAGGAGATTAGATAGGTGACTAAGACTAATTTGGGGAGGCATATTTTTAAAGAGAAGTGGAGAACATGAGGAGTGAGAGCCATTCTATGATAGCCCACCAGCATGGACCTTATGAATGGAAACCAACTGGTCTTCACTTCAGTGTGAAAGATATCAATGAAAAAGGAAATAGGTCACTTGCATTAGGTAAAGTCAGCAAGAATGAAAATGCTCAAAAGGAAAATTAAAGAGGAAAGTATTTAGAAAAAGAAAATCTTTCATTTGTCATGGAAAAGAGCATGTTTGGATAAGATTAAGGGAAGCCTAGATAGATGCTTCTAAGTCATCTTGTATTGATAATAGCATGGACCCTTTGAGAGATGCTCATGCTGTTCTGAGAATTAGACCATGTGTGATACTTTAGCAACTTCTGAGCATCCCCTTCATTGACCACACTGAGACATGTAAGTGTTTGAAGACAGTCACCAAGGACATCTCTGTGTCCTCAGTGAAAGACCAGCAGTTTCATTGTACTGGAATTCAGCAACAGGGGAAAAGCTTTAGGAACCATGGAATTGAGTTGAAACATTCCTATCTATTTGCAAAAACTGTCTATTATTTCAGATGACAGCATCACAAAAGAGAAAGCAGGTAAGAAGTTAAAGGTATTGGTTATCTTTACAACTCCAACAATGCTCTGGCAGTCCTGGCCTTGGAGGCATTTCTAGCACATTAGGTGTCTGACAATTACTTTCCCTCTGTTGCAGTGCAATCTCCTCTGGCACTGTTCGTGTTTAGGTAAGAGTCCAGGACACTTGCATCTTCCCGAGCTATTTCCTTGTTCATCCCCTTCTTTAACCTTCATAGGTTTGTGCTGTTTGTTTGTTGCTGCAGCCATTTAACTTTTTTTGTTATTCCCTTGAAGATAACCACAGCAATATCCCAGTATTTTTGAACAGTACTGCTGTATCTGAAATAAAAGCTGTACCCAAAGTGAGTTGCATAACAACTCTCACCTCTCAAAAACTCACGCCACAGCCAAATAGATAACTCAAAAATTCCCTAGCAGCTTAATCCATTGTCTTCACACTTATTTTAATGGGTGTGGAGGATCATTTTGAATGTCCTACTTCAGCTTGCTTTCTGAGTGATGTTGCCAAATTTAATTGTAGTTTTTTATTCATTCAGAGAAGATAGATAGCACTAGTAAAGGCAAAATTTAGTGGCCATGCCCAATTGTTTCAGAGAATGTGGTGGTGAACCACCCAGTTGGATTGCTGCAAACCACCTTCAGTTTAGAGATACAGTGTGGAAACAGGCCCTTTGGCCAACCGAGTCCACGCCAACTACCGATCACCTAAGCACTAGTTCTATGTGATTCCACTTTCACATCTTACACACTAGCGGCAATTTACAGAAGCCATTTAACCTACAAACCTGTACGTCATTGGAATGTGGGAGGAAACTAGAGCCTTCACAGGGAGAACGTGCAAACTTTGCACCCGAGATTAGGATTAAACCCAGGTTTCTGGCACTGTGAAGAAGCAGCCCAACTGCTGCACCACTGTGCCTAATGAAGGTATTTCAAATAATGCTGGTAGCAAGGGGGATTCATGATTTTGAATCATCAACATTGAAAAATAACCAATAAGCTGCTAAGTAATATGCCATTTGGTGAGGAAATGGGAGATGGTGGTGTTCCAATGTTCCTGTTCCCTCCTCTTTTGAGGAAGCAGATATCATGAGTTTGGGAGAAGCAGCATCTTGGCAAGATGCTGCAATGCTTCTTAAAGGCGAAGGATGTACACTGCAGACACAACAAACATGAAATGGAGGAAGAGAATGCTTAGTTTGGAGGATTGGGTGCTGATCAAGTGGAATGCTTTGACTGGATAGTATTGAACATCTCGGGTGTCTTTGAAACTGCTCCAGCCAGACAATGAGAGAGCATTCTATCATGCTTTTGTTGATAGTGAAACAAATTTGGGGAGTCAGCAAGCTACTTATTCATTATGGACTATTAACTTCTGATTTCTTTCAGATGAAATACTATATTCTTGGACAATTTAATTGACCTCAAGATAGGGAGTCGATGCCATTGAATATTGAGGGAGGTGATTTCAGTTTCAGAACTCGGCAGATCAAATGCTATCAAATGCTATGCATCAGTTTTTGGAAAGACAATATTTAAATATTGCAATTATCCCAGCATCCCAGGACATCTCACACCCTGAAGGACTATTGGAACCAAAACGATGGGCACGCATTCAGAATGTTCTTTTTCCATATGAGATCCAACTGCAAAACCAGAAGGTTGAACATCCACTTCACACCAAAAAAGCTAGAAATGCCATGGATTTTTATCTACGTCTTAGTAATTGAATTTGATTTGTTGCAGCTAGGCTAATGGACTCCTCAAGGAGTTAAATGCCCCAGGAAGGAAATCATTAGCAGTATTATGTTTGAAATGTCATCATTTCTTGTTAGAACAATAAAGGCACATAGTTAAAGAGGCTAATTGCATAATTGATTATTTTCCTGTGCATTTAGGGTTAGATTAGTGATAAAGATTGTAATGTGGGTATATCAGTTAAAAACTGTGTTTATATTTTTTCTGTCGGTGACCCTGAGTCTGTGCAAGTGAGGGTAATGTGGGTCAACCACAGAACTAATTAATCTTCAGAGTCCAGCCTTCAGCGGATGTGCTGCGACTAATGAATTCTGACACATAATGCTGTGGGGATAGTGCTTAAAACTGTACACTGCTAGTATTTATTTCTAGGTTATCATGGTTATCATTCCAGTTCTCACTGGTGCATTTATGAGTGCTCTTTTATGGAAGTGAACGAGCAAGTGAGTTAATATATTTTTTCTACATAAAAATGAAAATCACAGCAATAATTAAAATAGTTCTCCCCCGCCAGCATGTTAAATAATTGATTCTAAAGTTCATATTTAAAGAGCCTCTGCAGGTTTTGTCATTGTTGACATCAATAGATGGACAATGTTGACATGATAAACACCAGAAGCAATGTGTGCTCCATCAGATTTTTGCAATTGGTAGAGATGATCAAATGTTAGGTAAAAGAACATCGCAGTTCTCGTATCATTCTTTTTGGTAACCATGCTAATTGCCCGAATTGTCCCTGGGTGATAAACATAAAGTGCAGGTATTTATTCACAAAATGCTGGACAGCAGGTCAGGCAGCATCTCAGGAGAGAAGGAATGGGTGATGTTTCGGGTCGAGACCCTTCTTCAGTCTAGAGTTAGGGGAAAGGGAAATGAGAGGTATAAATGGTGAAGTAGAGAGATATAGAATAAATGAATGAAAGATATGCCAAAAAAGTAATGATGATAAAGGAAACAGGCCATTGTTAGGTGTTTGCTAGATGAGCACGAGAAGCTGGTGTGACTTGGTTGGGGGAAGGATGGAGAGATTGGGAATGCAGGGGTTACTCAAAGTTAGATAAATTAATATTCATATCACTGGGTTGTAAACTGCCCACGTGAAATATGAGATGTTGTTCCTCCAAATTGCGTTTAGCCTCTCACTCTGTAGTGAGGCTTGAACAATATTATCATTCAGGTGTCATTAATATGCCACCTACAAACAGCTTGACCAAATACACCAGGATGTTGGAACATTGGCCAATTTACTTGGGCAGGTAAAAGTGTTACCAGGAATCTGTGGAATGATCTTCAACTCAAGAACATTGTTCCAAGAAAGGAATCCCAGTTAGGGAAAGACCAAGGTGTTTTTGTGGACCCCAGTCCTAAATGTGTGTCCCTAATATTGAAATGGAAGAAGGAGTTAGAATCAAAGTGCAGAAGTACATTATTCATGTTACGTTGAGTGACAGCCTACTATTATTCACAAATACTTGCTCAAGTAATGGAATTATCTTTGATTAAAAATTTTGATAATATTTCTAGATACCAGCGCTAAATTATTGCAATAAATAGTGCTTAAAACCCTCGCAAAAGTTGTATTTCTGAAGAGGTTGATAGAGCATTCAAACACCTGTCACGGACCATTGACAAAGGTTAGCATTTGTGACGATTATTGCAAGCAAGGGTAGCCAAGCAACTGATCTGGCAAAAACTTTCAGTCATTTGTCAGAATGATTCTCTAGTTTAAAGCTTCAGTGCCACTGTAACCTTTTCTCCACTTTGGTGTTGATCTCGGAAGAATATGTTGCAGCGTTGGACGGAGCTCTACCCCTTAGATTAATAGCTCAAGTAAAGTCTATTGAAAGATGACCGAGAAGATGACCACTACGGAATCCCAGTCGGGGAAAGACCAAGGTGTTTTTGTGGATCCCAGTCCTAATATGTGTCCTTAATATTGAAATGGAAGGAGTTAGAATCAATTTGCAGAAGTACACTATTCAAGTTACGTTGAGTGACAGCCTAAAAATGAACTGTTTTTGGTAATGGGCCGGATAGAATGGAGAGAGAGGGTATGGTGTGAGGGAAATGTAAGGGCATATAGCTGTTTTTTACTAATTTGAATCACCTATTATTCCTTTGCCATAATTATCTCTTAACTTTAAGAAAGCAGATATTAATTCAATTGAAACTAAAAGCTTCAGTGCCACTGTAACCGGTTCCGGAAGTGGCTGCGGCTTGCAGCTGCGACTCACCGTCAGTCTGTCTGCCTTTTTCTTTCTTTGTGTATTGTTAGCGTTTAAATGTATGTAATGTAACGACCTATTTTTAGCCGTGTATATGTGGGGGGGGGGGGGGGGGGGGGGTGGGGGTGGGGGAAACCTTTTGTTTTAAATCTTCTCCTCAACGGAGATGCGACCTCTTTTCATGTCGTATCTCCGTTCGCGCTATGGCCAAACACCGGGGAGTTGGTGGCCTCCAGTTGGGATCGACCTTGAAGGCTCCAGTCGCAGGGCCTGGACTTACCCTGTGGACCGCAACATCGGGAGCTCGCAGGTCCCTGGCTGGCGACCGGCTTTCGGCAGCTTCGACCGCCCCGAACCGCGAGGCTCGATCGACCCGTTCGCAGGACCTTCATCACCCTGCGTGGCTCGGCCGCGGCACTTTCCATCGCCCGGTGGGGGCTCAGGACCTTCATCGGCCTGCTCGGCTCGGCCAGGGACTTTCCATCGCCCGGCGGGGGCTTCGGGAGTCGGGAGCCTCGATCGCCTCGAGGCAGCAGTTTGACTCCTGACCGCGGGAGAGGAACGGAGGAGGAGATAAGACTTTTCATGCCTTCTATCACAGTGAGGGTGTGCCTGGAGGAATCACTGTGATGGTTGTCTGTGTTACACTTGTGTGGTTGTGTGTCTTGTGCTCTGTATTGTTTGTGACTGCGTGGTAACGCCAATTTTGTTCAAATTTATTTTTGAATGACAATAAAAGCAATTTGATTTGATTTGTTTTGATTTGAAAAGTTTCCAAAAAGGAGGAAAGTGAAATTCAGAAATGTATTATTGCAAATTCCTTAACATTATTATCCACTTAACGTTAATAAAATCTATTATTTTCATGTGATATTATTTTTTCTATTTGACTCTTTACTTGCACCTTCTTAATGTTAACATGCTCTATAATATCAATTTACGCTTCTTTAATCTCACCATCATCCATGACCTTTGCCTTGGTGAATAACAATGTAAAGTACTCATTAAGGACCTCACCCAGTTTCTTTTTTTCTACTCATGAATTTCTTTATTTTTGAGTACTCTCTTACTCCAAATAAACATCTAAAATGCTTTAGGATTCTTCCTTATCCTACTTGCCAAGGACATGTCATGGCCACTGTTAACCCTCCTAATTTCTTATTTAAGTTAATTCTTGTTCCCTTTATTTTCCTCAAGATTCTTGTCTGATTTTAGCTTCTCAAACCATAAATGTGGCTCTTTTCTCTTTAATGCTAAACTTACAATATCTCGTGCCATCTTATCTTTCATTCTCACAGAAACATATCACCTCCATCTCCCAAGCAAACATCACCACCATTGAGGTTGAGCTACACTCATTTGCCTACATTGGGTTTGCTTGCCTGACACTCGATTACTGAATACTCTGTTCTGAGTTCTGACGTTGGAGGGCAGAGAAAAGGATTCAGGGATGCGATGAAAGCCTCCTCGAGGAAGTGCAACATTCCAACTGGGAAAGTCTGGCTCATGACCACTCAAAGGTGGGAAGGAACAAAGGGATCACATAGGGAACTGCAAGACCATGCATCAGGGACATACAGAAGCCCTGCTTAAGTAGTGGAAGAAGTGCACCATCTCACAAACCACCTGATCCCTCTGTGGAAGAATCTGCAGTTCCCATTATGGCTTGATTGTCCACCCCGGAATAAACCAAGCTAAAGTGGAAGCAAGTCTCCTCAATTCTGAACAACTGCTTCAGAGGAAGAATGGTACTTTGTTGCTGGAATTGCTGGGCTGTACATGTAAAAGTAATCAGATATCAGATAGAATGTTTGCGTACTCATTCTACTGTTGTCAATCAGAGAATATACTGCAGGTTTGAAATTGCCTTTTAAATAAATAATTCTGTAGGATTACATAGATTACACTAGACCTGGCACCGAAACAGGTCACTTGACAATTAATGGCTGTGTTTCACTCGAGCTCCTCTATTTTTATTTAATCTAAATCTGGCAGCAAAACCCTCTGTTCTTTGTCTCTGACTTGTCAGCTTCCACTTGATGTATCTACGCTTTTCACTTCACGTATTCTCAACAGTGGCGGATTCTGCTTTTCAACAGTGTTTGGGTAAAGGGGTTTCCTCTGAATATACTGGATTAGGTTACTGAATTTCCATGTTCAATTATTATAAAATCAATCTGTTGTTTTTATTGATTAGTTAAAAATTGCAATTCCATAACACGTGAAACCAAATAACTAGGTGGATTGATTAAGATGTAATAGTAAATTGTAAAGTAATTCAATGAAAATTGAAAGCAATAACACTATAGTTTTGCTACGAATAGACATCAACATTTTAGCTGCGGTCACAGAAATATTAAATTGTTACAAATTGCATTATTAGATACTTTTTGGAACTTGGGGAATATTTTTAGAATGGTTCACTTTGTAATTACCATTCTAAGCGAGCATAGGGATTCTGTCCAGTGATAAAGTAAGAAAGGAGAACGGTATCTCTCGAAGGAAGAATTTACTTAATTAACAGATAATCAAAGCAATGAACTAGACATATAATTTGGAGATAGCATCTTTGACAAAGGTATACTGCTCCTAACACTGCAACTTTCATTTAATTTAGTAGTGTACCAGGTAAAGTAAATTGGCTGTTAAAACATAAAGGAAACTAATGGAGTAATTAAAAACTACAAACCATTATATCACTTGAAACTTTAAGTGGTTATTAAGGCACTCACAACCATACTTTAAGTCTGGGTCTCCATATTTATGAAGACATCACATGACAGAAATTGGTTACAGCAGTTTTGAACAGATTAATGGGAGGCCTGGGACTAGCCCAAAATTGGACTCTGTGCCTCATTTGGATTATTTAACCTACACCTTGACAGGCAGCCTGCTCACATTAAGATTTTACAATTACTGGCAATGCTCCAAGTTAAGCAGTAGGAGGGGGAGGATGGTGGAGCCGTGGTGTGACCAGGGGGTGGGGAAGTAACTAATATTTTGAAGATAAGGGAGTAATTGTGTTCCCCCTGGCAGTCAATAACTGCTTATTTCAAAATGAGAACTTCATGATGGTTTCTACTTAGGCCATATACCCAATAATTAATTTGAAGTGGAGTAGGATCCATGTCTATCAGAATCCAGCGAAGCAAATAGAGACCTGAAGTAATGAAAATTGATCTGATCTATATTCATAATTAAATTTACGTCTGCTTCAGGCAGTATCAATGGATGGCTGAATTTTGATTACTATCAAGTGGCTGTTCAAGTGCCTCCACCAAGATCCTGCATGGTCGATGAGTCTGGAAGGTTAGATCACATGGAATCCAAGGTGAGCCTTCTAATTCCATTCAAAATTGGCTTGAAGGAGTCAAAGGGTAATTGTGGAGGTAGTTTTTGTTTTCTGATTGGATGCCTGTGACCACATCTATTGGTCTGAGTCTGCAGTTCTTTGTTATCTACACTAGTGATTTAGATGACAATGTAGTTAGCATAATTAGTAAATTTGCATACGACACCAACATTGCTGGCATTGTAGACAGTGAGGAAGAATATCAAGTCAAGTCAAGTCAAATTTATTTGTCACATACACATACACGATGTGCAGTGAAATGAAAGTGGCAATGCCTGCGGGTTGTGCACAAAAAGAATTACAGTTACAGCATATAAATAAAGTTAATAAGTTACTATTATTGTCGACAAAATTTTAGTCTTTGGGGTTATAAAAGTTGACAGTCCTGATGGCCTGTGGGAAGAAGCTCCGTCTCATATCATATCATATCATATCATATATATACAGCCGGAAACAGGCCTTTTCGGCCCACCAAGTCCGTGCCGCCCAGCGATCCCCATACATTAACACTATCCTACACCCACTAGGGACAATTTTTACATTTACCCAGCCACTTAACCTACATACCTGTACGTCTTTGGAGTGTGGGAGGAAACCGAAGATCTCGGAGAAAACCCACGCAGGTCACGGGGAGAACGTACAAACTCCTTACAGTGCAGCACCCGTAGTCAGGATCGAACCTGAGTCTCCGGCGCTGCATTCGCTGTAAAACAGCAACTCTACCGCTGCGCTACCGTGCCGCCCTCTCCGTTTTCACAGCGTGACAGCGGAGGCGTTTGCCTGATCGTAGCATCTGGAACAGTCCGTTACTGGGGTGGCAGGGGTCCCTCATGATCTTGCTTGCTCTGGATCTGCACCTCCTGATGTATAGGTCCTGCAGGGGGACGAGTGTAGTTCCCATGGTGCGTTCTGCCGAACGCACTACTCTCTGCAGGGCTATCCTGTCCTGGGCAGAGCTGTTCCCAAACCAGACTGTAATGTTGCCGGACAGGATGCTCTCTACAGCCCCAGAGTAGAAGCAATGAAGGATCCTCTGAGACACTCTGAATTTCCTCAGTTGTCTAAGGTGGTAAAGGCGCTGCTTAGCCTTACCCACCAGTGCGGCAATGTGCGTTGCCCACGTCAGATCCTCTGCGGACTCCCAAGTATTTGAAACTGCTCACCCTATCCACAATAGACCCATTTATCTCCAGTGGCGTGTACGTCCTTGGATGTTTAGCCCTTCTGAAGTCCACAATCAGCTCCTTTGTTTTAGTGACATTCAAGAGGAGGCTATTGTCCTGACACCAGAGTGCCAGATCAGCCACCTCCTCCCGGTAGGCCTTCTCATCGTTGTTGGAGATCCGGCCCACCACCACAGTGTCATCAGCAAACTTGATGATGGAGTTTGAGCTGAACCTGGCCCCACAGTCATGTGTGTACAGGGAGTACAGTAGGGGGCTAAGGACGCAGCCCTGGGGGGATCCTATGTTCAGGGTGAGGGAGCTAGATGTGTGTTCCCCCATCCTGACCACTTGGGGCCTGGCAGTGAGAAAGTCCAGGACCCAGGCACACAGAGGGGTGCTAAGCCCCAGTTCCAGCAGCTTCTCAACCAGTCTGCTGGGGACTATTGTGTTGAATGCTGAACTAAAGTCAATGAACAGCATCCTCACATAGCCCCCCTGGCTGTCCAGATGAGAGAGAGCGGTGTGTAGAACCTGGGAGACCGCATCATCCGTGGACCTGTTCGGACCGTATGCGAACTGTAGTGGGTCCATGTTGCGAGGAAGGAGGGCGCAGATGTGCTTCTTGACTAGCCTCTCAAAGCATTTCATGACAACCGAGGTGAGGGCCACCGGTCGGTAGTCATTTAAACACGCTGGAGAGGCATTCTTTGGCACCGGTACAATGATGGATCTTTTGAAGCATGCAGGGACCACGGACTTTGCCAATGAGAGGTTGAATATTGTGGTGAGCACTGGAGCAAGCTGAGTAGCACAAGACTTTAGTACTCGCCCAGATATACCATCTGGGCCTCCAGCTTTCCTCGTGTTCACACGCGTCAGAGCCCACCTCACCTCATGATCGGACACCGAGAATGTGTGCACATCCCCGGCGGTGGATCCCCCTCCAGCCTCGCTAGCCAGCGCCCCTTCGGTGCTGTTTTTAGACGGCGAGCTGGTGGTGTTACCCGTCTCAAACCGTGCGTAAAAAGAGTTCAGGTCGTCAGCTAAGGAGGAGCCGGCACTTCCGGTTGAGGGGGTGCTGGACCTGTAGCTAGTTATAGTCCGTAGCCCCTGCCAAAGGCGCCTGGTGTCCTGCTGCTCCATCTGTGACTCCATCTTGTCCCGGCACCTCTTTTTTGCGTCCTTCACTGCCCTTCGCAGTCGGTATGACTCTCCCTTGTAGTCGTCCATGTTGCCGGATGCCAGGCCGGAGTTGTAAGCAGCGGTGCGAGCATTCAAGGCCACGCGAATAGACCTGTCCACCCAGGGTTTTTGGTTAGGGAAGATACTGACCCTTACCGTGGGGATGATGGTATCGGCTATTGTGGCAATGAAGTCCGTAACCGCTTCCGCAAACTCATTTACGTCTCTGGAACTTTCTTGGAACATGTTCCAGTCGACTTCGCTCAGTGCATCCTGCAGCATGGCCTCTGAATGGTCAGCCCACCGCTTTACGTCCCTCGTCACTGTCGCTTCCCGTACTATCCGTTGTTTGTACTCCGGCAGCAGGAAAATGGCAGCGTGGTCAGATTTCCCAAAAGGAGGGAGAGAAACGGCCTTGTAGCCTTTCCTGAACGGCGTGTAGCAGTGGTCCAAAGTTCTTTCCCCCCTGGTGACACACGTGATGTGTTGGTAGAAGTTGGGCATGACCTTTTTGAGATTTCCCCTATTGAAGTCTCCAGCCACCAGCACAGCCACATCAGGGTTCTTGTTTTGGTGTTGACACAACACATCGTGTAGGGTGGACAGTGCCACGTCGGTGTCCGCATGCGGTGGGATATAGACGGCTGTGATGATCACCGAGCTGAACTCCCGGGGTAGGTAGAATGGTCGGCATTGGATAGTTAGATGTTCCAGGTCCGGCGAGCTGGAACGAGAAAGCGTCTTAATATTTCCAGGATTACACCAGTTATTATTGGTCAAGAAGCAGACTCCTCCGCCCTTGGATTTCCCGGATTCTTCCGTTCTGTCCGCCCGGAAAACAGTGAAGGACTCGGATGGGCAGATCACCTGGTCAGGCACCAGCGGGGTCAGCCATGTTTCGGTCAGACAAAGGATGTTACAGTTCTTTATGTCCCTCTGGAATCTGATCCTTGCCCTCAGGTCATCCAGCTTGTTCTCCAGGGACTGGACGTTGGCCAGAAGGATGCTGGGCAGAGGTGGACGTAAGGCTTGGGTTCTCAGCCTGTTCCGAATCCCCCCTCGCTTCCCTCGGTGTTTTTTCCGACTTTCCCACTGACCTGCGCTCCCACTGCTGCTGCCGCGGTGCGCTCCTTTGATGATCTCTATCGGTATATCGGTATATCTAAGTTAACATCACAATCTCGATCAGTTGGGAAGATGGGCCATGGTATGGGAAATGGAATTTAACTCTGACCAGTGTTGCATTTTGTGTATAAAGGAACTGCAGATGCTGGTTTAAACCAAAGATAGACACAAATTGTTGGAGTAACTCAGCGGGACAGGCAGCATCTCTGGAGAGAAGGAATGGGTGATGTTTCGGGTTGAGTCTGAAGAAGGGTATTCTCTCCGGTGTTACATTTTGCTATATTAAACCAGGACAGGACTCACACAGTATATGGTAGAGTCCTGGAAAGTGCTGTAGAGCAGAGACACCTGGGAGAACATGTGCATGGTTCCTTGAAAGTGGGAGTCAAGTGGACAGGGTGGTGAAGAAGGCATTTGGCCACCTTGCCTTCAATGGGAAGGGTATTGAGTATATTTTGCTATATTAAACCAGGACAGAACTCACACAGTATATGGTAGTCTCCTGGAAAGTGCTGTAGAGCAGAGACACCTGGGAGAACATGTGCATGGTTCCTTGAAAGTGGGAGTCAAGTGGACAGGGTGGTGAAGAAGGCATTTGGCCACCTTGCCTTCAATGGGAAGGGTATTGAGTACAAAAGTGGGACATTGTGGTACAGCTGTAAAAGTGGTTGGTCAGATTGTGTGAGGTTCTGGTCACCCAAGGATGTCATTTAGTTGGAAAGGATGTAGAAAAGATTTGCCAGCATTCTACCTGGACATGTGCTTAAGTTATAGGGAGAGGTTAGTAGGCTGGGACATTTTTATTTGGAGCACAGGAGGCTGAGATGTGATCTTATCGAAATAAAGAAAATAATGAGGGGCACGGATGAAGTGAATACTGATAGTCTTATCCCAGGGTAGAGGATTCTAAAACTAGATGTCATAGGCTCAAGGCGAGAGGGGAATTATTTAAGAGTAACTCAGGGGCACATTTTCACTCTGAGGATTGTCCATATCCGGATTAAGTTGCCAGAGGAAGCTATGGAAGTAGATACACTGCAACTCTCAAAAGACATTTGGACAGAGAAATGGATTGCAAAGGTTTGAAGGAACATCAGCGAAATACAGACAAAGAGGACTACCCCAAAATGCTAACTTGCTTGGCATGGACAAGGTGGGCTGTGTAGATCCATGTCTGGTTTTACTGTTGTGCACCCGGTCCGTAATCCAGGCCGGGTTTTGTACTGTGTTATCCTGGTGTTAGCTGGGTAATCATGTTGGGGTCTGGAGGTAATGGCAGCCAGCATCTGTACTATAAGGACCCGCTAATAAAGGACTTATATATATACCTGAGTGCCTCTCAATGAACACACTCACAAACATGGTGTCAGAAGTGGCCGTTATTTAGCTTTTGGGTCACCACAATTTGTTTCCTCAAGACTTTTGACGTCTCTAACCATGGCTGATTCTTTTCGGAGGCCTGATCCACTTGTCTTTGACGGCAACATCGGTGAGCGTTGGTGCACCTTCGAGGAAGATTACGATGTGTTCATTGCTGCTGCACACCACGACAAGACTCCCCACGTACAAGCATCCATTCCCCTCAATCTTGCAGGTTTGGAAGCAATCCGTCGGGCGAAACTCTTTGTTTATGCTGAGGCTGTGCTGGATGCGACTGGTGCAGTTATCACAACTGCCGAGACGATTCACGACCCTGTGTGCCTTAAGAATAAATTTCGGCAGCTGTGTGATCCGCAGACTAACCTTATCTTGGAACGGCACAAATTCTTTACATGTTCCCAGAAACCGGGTGAGCCGGTTGAAGCCTATATCAACTCTTTGAAATACGCCGCGTCAAGTTGCAGATTTGGTAACCTCTGTGATGAACTCACGAGAGACAGGCTTGTGTGTGGTATCACTAACGACAAATTGAGAAGGGGCCTTCTGCGTGATTGCGATCTTACTCTAGCTAAAGCAATTAGCACCTGTCGGATTTATGAATTGACAGATGTCGACACAAGGACTTTGAGTGCCGTGCCTCAGCCTGTTTTCCGCGTTGACTCGACGGGACCATTTATCAGAAAGGAACGTCGACCGTTCAAAGTGACACAAGCCCAGCCTGGCAGGGCTGGCATCAGCCTCGTTAGTGATTGTACTAATTGTGGTTACTCTCATATAGCCAAACGGGAGAACTGCCCGGCTTTTGGACAGATTTGTCATGGCTGCAAACGAAGAAATCATTTCTTGAAGTGCTGCAGAAGTTCCAATACGATTGGGACAAAACAAGCTGTACATTTGATACACCCAGAGCCTTCACATGACTTATCAGATAGTGATACTGTAAACTTCAGTACACCTTCAGTGGATGGAATTCGCCTCAATGCACACTCTGTCCGGGGCCAGTTAATTAAGCACAAAGATCCCATGGTCACATTAAAGATAAACAATGTGCCTGTTGTTGTGAAAATAGACACAGGTGCGGCGTGCAATGCCATATCTGTTGCCGAGTTTTCAAGGCTTCGTAGAGCTGAGGAGTTAAAAACATGTGACGCAACCCTCCAGGCATACGTGGGGAACGAAGTGCTTCCTCTTGGTGTGGTGGAGCTATGGTGCCACCTCGCGGCACAATCGTACAATTTACAATTTTACGTCGTTGATTGCACAGTCGTGCCTCTCCTTGGCATTGAAGCATGTATCGACATGGGACTGATTTCATTCGGCAAGGCCGTGCATCAGCTTGCGCCAGTCCCAGACTCCACACAATGTATCCTCGCGAACTATAAGGATCTCTTCAGCGATGAACTGGGCAAGCTGCCTATCACTTACTCAATGACTATTGACCGGGATGTGAGACCCGTGGTCCGCCCTGCTCATCGCGTCCCAGTCGCCATGCGAGACCGGGTCAAGGCAGAGCTTGACAGGATGGAAGCTCTAAGAGTTATTACTCCTGTTATGGAGCCCACTGACTGGGTATCCTCGATGGTGGCTGCGACCAAGAAGGACAAGCGGGAGATACGTATATGCATCAACCCGAGGGATTTAAACACTGCACTCAAGCGATCTCATCACCCGATGCGCACTGTGGAGGAGGTGGCCGCACACATGGGCAAGGCCACAGTGTTCTCCGTTCTCGATGCCAAGACCTCGTTCTGGCAAATTCCCCTGGACCACAAATCATCTCTGCTCACTACTTTCAGCACATCCTTCGGACGCTACAGATTCTTGCGGATGCCGTTCGGGATTAACGCGGCCAGTGAAGTGTTTCAACGCTCTATGGAGCAGCTCTTCGACAGATGCCCATGTGCGATTTTTGTCGATGACATTATCGTGGCGGGTAAGGACGTGCAGGAGCATGATGTTAACTTAAGGAAGGTACTCAATCGTGCCAGGGAGATACACTTAAAACTCAACCCCAACAAGTGCAGGTTCCGTGTCAACAAGGTAAACTATGTAGGACATGTTTTCACCAGTGAGGGCCTCAAGGCTGATCCTGAGAAGACAACAGCCATCAGTGAGATGGCAGTTCCGACTGACGTCACCAGCCTGCAGAGGTTCCTGGGCATGGTGAACTATCTTGGCAAGTTTATTCCTCACTTTAGTGAACTCTCCGCTCCACTGCGACAGCTATCTCACAAAGACATTGCATGGACGTGGCATGAGCAACAACAGCGGGCTTTTGACGCTCTCAGACACCTGATGTCGTGTCCTCCCACCCTGGCATATTTCGACGTCAATCGACCAGTTACGCTGACCTGCGACGCATCCCAGTATGGACTCGGTGCTGCGTGCCTGCAGGATGGCCAGCCCATTGCTTATGCCTCAAGGACCATGACAGACGCGGAGACACGCTACGCACAAATCGAGAAAGAACTGTTGGCGGTTGTCTTTGCATGTGAAAAGTTCAACGATTACATTTTCGGCAAGGCTGCCATTGTGGAGACTGATCACCAACCACTGATTTCCATACTGAACAAACCACTCCATGCTGCCCCGGCGAGACTGCAGCGTATGCTGCTGCGTCTCCAAAAATACGACATTACACTAATCTACAAACCCGGCAAGGACATGCACCTAGCTGACACCCTGTCCCGTGCGCCCATGAAGACCTCTAACGAGCATGCTGCCGAGAAGGATTGTTTTGATGTAATAATGGTCGATCATCTCCCCTCGTCTTGTCTGGAATTGTTGGTGGCACACACGGCAGAGGACGTCACATTGCAGTCGCTTGCGTCCGTCATTCGACACGGTTGGCCGAGCAAATCGCATATGGTACCATTCTCTGTACAACCGTACTTCCCCGTTAGAGATGAGCTGGTTATCCAGAACGGGGTCATTATGAAAGGCCACAAGGCGGTGATCCCTGCCTCACTACGGCAGCAGTACTTTGACGCAATACATAGGGGCCACCCTGGCGCTGAGGCAACGGTTCAGCGAGCCAAAAGTATGTTTTTCTGGCCTGCTATGTCCGACTACATGCACCAGAGGGTGCAATCATGTGCGGTGTGTAACAATTTGGCCCCACATCAGCAAAGGGAACCACTTTTGCTGCACCCGGTTCCTGATTTACCCTGGTCCTCTGTGGCCACTGACATTTGTGAGTGGCGTGGCAATCAATATCTGGTTCTGGTGGATTCCTATTCCGGATGGTTCGAGATCGATTTGCTCCGCACAGTTTCCTCAGCGGCAATAATTCAAAAACTGGCGAGACATTTCTCGGTCCATGGGTCTCCTCACACCCTCATGTTGGATAATGCTGGTCAATTTACCAGTCAGTGTTTCAAGGACTTTGCCATGCGCTGGGATTTTAAGCACATCACCAGCAGCCCGGAGTATCCACAGTCAAATGGGCTAGCCGAGAGGGCTGTCCGTACAGCCAAACAGGTCATGGAGAGATCCAGAAGAGCCGGGTCTGATATATTCCTGGATCTCCTCAATCTCCGTAACGTTTCACGTGACCCGGTATTGGGTTCGCCGGCCCAACGATTGATGTCCAGACAAACTCGTACCACCCTTCCTGTTGCAAGACACCTGCTGCAGCCCCATGTTCACGAGCCCCAATTTGTTCAGGCTCAGCTGCAACATAAACAGCAGATCCAGAAGGCGTATTACGACAGGTCTAGCCATCCTCTCCAGCTTCTGTCGGGGGGTCAGACGGTCCGTCTGCAGACCCAGAAGGGTCATGATCGTCTGGGTGTAGTTAGTGGGACCTGCCAGGAGCCGTGGTCCTATCTTGTCCAATCGGAAGGAGGAACCTACCGGCGGAACAGAAAACACCTTCTACCGGTGAATGAGCCGGTGCCATCTCATCCGCGTTCACATGGCTACACGGAGGTCGCAGATGGCAGGTTACAGACCAATGGAGGCCAGGCGTCGGCAAACCACAAGCTGGTCTTAACACCAACAAAGGAGCCGGTGATGGAATCACCCATAAAGTTGCCGACACAGCCACCCATGACTTCACTGGTGCAGTCTCCTGTGCAGAAGGCCGTTGCGAGACCAGTGCCGTTTGAACCACCACCCATGGTGCTGACACCTACAATGGATACGGCGGAGGGCTTGTATTGTACTCGTGCAGGACGGGTCTGTAAGCCCAATCCCAAGTACCAAGACTGTGGCTAGACACTTGCTATGGACTCTGGTTAATTACGGTCATTACCGTTCCCCTTTTGTTTATCTTACTCGAGTTGTATCCTCCTCTGCTTAGCGTTTGTCGTAGTTGTTTTTTCATCCCTTGTATTAGGATGGGGGTAAGTTGTAAGTTGTAGTTGTTTCATATTGTAGTGGCTTTATATACTCTTATCTAGTTTGGGGGGCTTATGCTTAAGAAGGGGGATGTAGATCCATGTCTGGTTTTACTGTTGTGCACCTGGTCCGAAATCCAGGCCGGGTTTTGTACTGTGTTATCCTGGTGTTAGCTGGGTAATCATGTTGGGGACTGGAGGTTATGGCAGCCAGCATCTGTACTATAAGGACCCGCTAATAAAGGACTTATATATATACCTGAGTGCCTCTCAATGAACACACTCACAAACAGGCTGAAGGGCTTTTTTAACGCTGTATATCTCTGGGACTTTATGGCTAGTAAGTTCCTTTTAAGTAAACCAGACCACCAACATTTAAAATGGTTCAGTCAAAATCATAATATTGCACCTAAAGGTTCCTGGTTGTTTATGTTAATGAGGCTGATCCTAATCATGTATCAAGTCTTTTCTTTGACTGGATAGCAGGCAAACAAAAATCTTTTCACTGTACCTTGATACATGTGACAATAATAAACAAAACTAAATTAATTCCTTTATATTCAGCACCATTTTCTTGGCTTTCACACGTTACCCAAGGCAAGCACCATTGAAAATTTCACCCAGAGTTTTGGTTATCTATTTTAATACACTAAAACAGCGTGGTGCATAGCATTACCGCCATTCCGTTTTCATTCTGTAAAATTGGTCAGAAAGGTAATTGAAATGGTGTTATTGTGGTTTATGCCCAGAATGTGGACAGGAAGGTGATATACACAGTTGCTGGCAGAATCTCTGACATGTTAGCAGAATGACAAGTACTCAGCTTCCCCCCACTCACTAGAGGTTGTTAGATCTGAAGGCCAAACGTCAGCCAAAAAGGCAGCAACACACCATTAGCAATACATTGAGGAGTATATAGCATCAGGGGAGGTGGAGAAAACTCCTGGATTCACAGCATGATGAAAGGGACAAGGCTTACATTGGAACGCAGGAATTATGTCTTTTGTGCTGAGGGGAAAGGACCAATAAGCAAGTTTGGTATCTCGATCACACATGCAAGTTCAGTATCTTGCTTCTTCAGACTTCTAAAGAAGGGTCTCGATCCAAAACGTCACCCATTCCTTCTCTCCCGAGATGTTGCCTGACCCGCTGAGTAACTCCAGCATTTTGTGTCTACCTTCACTTTAAACCAGCATCTGCGGGTTTTTTTCCTAGAGTTTGAAGGGAGATGGGCAGAAACAGTTTCCCGTTGCAAGTTTACAGTTGTGGCTGTCACACACATTCTGCATCCACTTATTCAAGTGATACGTGCTACTCCCACAGCCCAAAATTACACAAATGTGCATGGCTTTCCCCAGTAACATATGAACCAAAATAGACAACAAAGTCAATTATATGTTAATTCAAATAGGGTCCTGTAAGCATGTCCATTACATACTGGTACGTTACAATGCGAATGAAAATGGTGCAAGTATATTGAACTAATTTATACAATCACAAGATTATACCAGAAAATTGGAATGTCAAATACTGATTAAAATTATTCAATGTTATGGGAATCAGAAGAGACATGATTACTCAGGAGACTCGTGGCTAAGTTTTGTACTACACAACTTTACTTAAACATATACATGCTGCACTCATTCAGAAGTCTATTGATTGTTATAGAAATCATACATTTCATTTCATTCTCCCTCCCTCCAAAACTAAACCAAAATACAAAATGCTTGTTATTCATTGTCACGATCTCGCTCACTCACAGAAGCACCGTAGTTTTGTACAAAATAACCATAAATACACCTAGTTAATAGTTTTGAAAGCAGTGTTTTCTTACCTTGAAGAAACAAAACTGGAAAATACGGATGAAACGCAGGTCTGTATACACGCAGCAGCTTAGCCGGCGAGAATGTTTATCGTGAATGACCTATGCATAGTCGAGATACCGAACTCACTTATTCAAACAACTAAGGAAGTAGTAACTGGAATATTGTCAACAAGGAGTGAAAATGCATGTGCGTTGCAAAATAAAATACTTCATAGGCTTGTTGCGCTGCTCATGGTGAGCTCTTAAGTTCACATGTGCATATACATTTGCACGAATGTGCTTCTGTGCACATGTATACATAAATCCAGGCATGTATGCTTGTGATCAGATACACATATAACCCACCGTTAGCCAACCATTGATATTCCATCAATTCCACTGAAAAGAAATGAAAGTTAATGAAAAAAAGTATTCATTGTTTTTTTTTCCTTTGATTTAGGTTAAAGTAGCGAGGCATAAGATGGAATCCCTCTCAAATTCAGATAGTCATCGAGTCACAGAGTGATACAGCTTGGAAACAGGCCCTCGGGCTCATAGTCCATGCCCCAACTACCTCCTCTGGCAGCTTGTTCCATACACCTACCACCCTTTGTGTGAAAAAGTCATCCCTCAGATTCCTATAAATCTTTTCTCCTTCACCTTAAACTTATGTCCTCTGAAGTTCAGTCTTCACATTTGTGGAAGATTGTCAATTTTACTGCAATAAGTTTTGATATCTATTAATGCATCATATTGTATCAGCGTGGCATTGTCATAAAGTATTCTCAAGTTAAAAAAAGCATTATCATTCAGTTCCAATACATGCTTAATGGAGCAGAGATCAATCACAGTGGTGCAGACGCTATTGGCAATGCCGCACACCCTGTGGTATCTCACCTAGAAAGTTGACTAATGGATTGCTGCCAGCAATGTCACTGCTGAGGAAGTTATGCAATGAGTTTGTCAACAGCTAAAGAGCACTTAGTTTCAGCACATCCATTGCGCTTGTGGAAAGGTTCCTGGGCTGCCTGCCTAAAGCTACCAAATCCACCAAGGTTAACCTGTGAATAGACACTAAAACATCAAGTAGCAAAATGTACTTCAAGTTACTATTCAACAATATTCCACGCACAACATTTAGATTTGTATTTGCAAGGGAAAGAATGTGCAATGTCAAACTAATGTCTGGATTTGAGTGGATTACTAAAATTGGATTGTCCTCTCTGGGGAGGCTGAGGGGCGATCTGTGGAAATATATTAAATGATGAGAAGCATGGATATGGATATGGATATGGATATGGATATGGATATGAACATTTCCCGGGGTGGAAATGTCAAATGTTAGAGGGCATAGGTTTAAGGGGAGAAGGAGAAAGTTTAAGAGATTTGCAAGGCAAGTTTTTTTACTCAGAGTGTGAAAGGTGTCTGGAATCCACTACCTGGGAACGTGGACACTAAAATAGGAGGTATTGTAGACAGTGAAGATGGTTATCAAGAATTACACATAGGTAATCTTGATCAGCTGGGCAAGTGGGCTGAGAAACGGCAAATGCAGTTTAATTAAAATGAGTGAATTGTTGCATATTGAGCAGGTATACCAGGGCAGGACCTTCCTAGTGAATGGTATGGTCCTGGGGTGTTTTGTAAAGGAGAGGGATCACAAAGAGTGGTGGGTATATATAACAAGCTGTCAGAGGAAGTAGTTGAGGCAGGCACAATAACAATATTTAAAAGATATTTGGATAAGTACTGGGCCAATGCTATAACATACAGCAGTTCAAATCCCTCTCTGATAGATTGGGAATTTAGAGAATAAGAACATAAGAATTGGCAGAAGTAGGCCATTTGACCCTATTTATCAAGATCTTGGAGACCTTCTATCCCAAATACATCAATTCATTTAATATCCAAAAATCTATTCAATATTTGTTCTGAATTAACTAAGTGGCAGAATCCTCAGAGCCTTCTTGGATAGGGAATTTCAAAGATACACTGTCACCTATGTGAAGACATTTATCCTCATCTCCATCCCAAAGGCTTATCACTTGTTCTGACACCGTGATTATTGGGCTTGGGCACCTCAGCCCGGGGAAATTTCCTACACACATCTAGCCGATTGTAAGTATTTTAGATGTTTCCAAAAGATAGCATTCCACTTTTCTGCACTCCAGGAAATACCAGCTAATTTCTTCTCTCCTCATTGCATAAACCTGTCCTCCCTCTAACCCATCTCACAAATCTTTGAATTACTCCCTCCATCGCAAGTATACTCTTTCTTTAGGTACGGAGATCAAAACTGAATACAATACTTTCCAAGACCTTATATGATTGCTATTCTTCCTCTCCCATTCAAATCTTCTCACTATACAGGAAAACATGGCTTGTGCCTTTCTAATCACTAGCTCCACCTACCTGCATATTGGCTTTCAGTAACTTTGAAAAAAGGACACCCCAGGTCCATTTGAAATAAACATCACCTCATCTCTTACCATTTAACAAATATTCTATATCTTGTTTTGAGAACCACAGAAGATAACTTCACGTTTTCCAACGTTAAATTCCATCCGCCATGTTCTCTCTCACTCCACTTTGAACTTAAAAAAGTACAGCACTGGATCTTTGGTCCACTATGTCTGCCGAACATAATGCCAAGATAAACTAATTTCATCTGCCCAAACATGATCCACACCCTCCAGTCCCAACATACCCATGTGCCCATCTATAAACCCCTTAAATACCACTATCATATTTGCCTCCCCCTCCACCCCTGGCAGCTCATTGCGGACACCCTCCACCCTGCGTTTAAAAGAACTTGCCCCGCACCTCTCCTTTAAACTTTGCTCCACTCACCTTAAAGCTATGCCTTCTAGTCTTTGACATTTCCATCCCAAGAAAAGGTTGGGAGTGTCTACCCTGCCTATGTCGTTGCTACTCTATCCTGCGTAGGACATACCATGGAGGGAAGACACAGTGTATTTGTATTTTCAGAAGGCAGTCCATTACTGTACAATATAAGAATAAATGGAGTTAGGGGTAATAAATCAGAATGGATAATGGGTTGTCTAAAGCAAGAGTCAGGATAAGGACTCTCCAGAGAAACTGATCCATGCTTATCCAACCTCTACTTATAAGTAATACTCTTGAATCCAGACAATATCCTGGTGAACCTCTTCTGTACCTTCACCAAATCCTTCCTGTAACACAATGACCAGAACTGCAAACAATATCTAGAACTATCTCAAACTTGGAATGTCAGAATAAGGGGTTATCCATGTAAGATAAAGATGAGGAAAACATTCTTCACTCAGTGAGCTGTGAATTTTTGGAATTCTCTTCCTCAGAATGTTGTGAAGGATGATTAACTGAATATATTCAAGGTGGAGATTGATAAACATTTAGTATAAGAAAATAACTGCAGATGCTGGTACAAATCGATTTATTCACAAAGTGCTGGAGTAACTCAGCAGAGAAGGGTCTCGACCCGAAACGTCACCCATTCCTTCTCTCCCGAGATGCTGCCTGACCTGCTGAGTTACTCCAGCACTTTGTGAATAAATTGATAAACATTTAGTTCAGTTTAGTTTAGTTTAGTTTAGAGATACAGCGTGGAAACAGTCCCACGGAATCCATGTCGATCGGCGATCACCCGGACACTAAACCACACACAATAAGGACAATTTACAATTTTACCAAAGCCAATTATCCTACAACTTGCACCTCTTTGGAGTGTGGGAGGAAACCAGAGCACCTGGAGAAAACCCATGCAGTCATGGGGAGAACGTACAAACTCCATACAGACAGCACCCGTAGTTAGGATCAGACCAGAGTCTCTGGCGCTGTAAGGCAGCAACTTTACCGCTGCGCCACCGTGCCGCCCTTGTAAACTACAAATAATTTGAGAGATATAGGGAGAGAGGGGGAATGTAGTGTGAGTCCGACATTTGATCAGTCATGATCTTATTGAATGTTGGAGCAGATACCTGTAGCTGATTGCCTTATTCCAGCTCTTGGTTCTTATGTTCTTGCAATCTCCATTTCAGCTTTTAGGCTATGAAACAGAACAATTGTGCGAGGATTAAGAAAGGTAACAAAGGTATTAACATTGTGGTTGTTCACATGAGATTTGAAAAGTATTTTCAAGAAAGATGCAAAGATAAGAAGGTGGATACACTCGGCTTGTACTCACTGGAATTTAGAAGATTGAGGGGGGATCTTATAGAAACTTACAGAATTCTTAAGGGGTTGGACAGGCTAGATGCAGGAAGATTGTTCCCGATGTTGGGGAAGTCCAGAACAAGGGGTCACAGTTTAAGGATAAGGGGGAAGTCTTTTAGGACCGAGATGAGAAAGTTTTTTTTCACACAGAGAGTGGTGAATCTGTGGAATTCTCTGCCACAGAAGGTAGTTGAGGCCAGTTCATTGGCTATATTTAAGAGGGAGTTATATGTGGCCCTTGTGGCTAAAGGGATCAGGGGGTATGGAGAGAAGGCAGGTACGGGATACTGAGTTGGATGATCAGCCATGATCATATTGAATGGCGGTGCAGGCTCGAAGGGCCGAATGGCCTACTCCTGCACCTATTTTCTATGTTTCTATGTGTTAGAAGCAAGAATATTTTTGTTGGTTGTGCACCAAGGGACATTACTGGTGTTTCCTAGATCTCCAAATACAACTCAGACTATGTTGAGTGTACCAATGTTTTAAATGTTTTCTTGGAAATACAGTAATGTTTTCCCTAAATGGGCTGCACACAGGAAAGATTAGTACAATATTGCTGAGAAAACCATGATTCTGCTGTTTGCAACATTTTATGGTTTGCTCACACAGTTGGGTGTTATTAGTGAGCCAGATGGCCGGCAATGTACTTGTTGACAATTATAACCATTTGCGCTCATTTCCATTTACCAGCACTTCTTCCATTGCTTTCGCGCTTAGATAATTGAAGTGCTTGTCTAGACATTTCTTCAATGTACTGAGAGCATGTACCTCCATAGCCCATCCTGCCATGCCTTCCAGACTTCAACTCCCCTCCTTTAGATCCCTCTTCCCCCTTACCCTAAACATAGGTCCTCTTGTTTCTTGAAATTGGGGAAAAATTGGGGAAAAACGTCTGACAATGAACCCTGCACACTCATAATTTTGTATATCTCAATCTGGTCCCTCTTTCGCCTCCAAGGAAAACAAACAGCATTACCCAGTCTCTTCTCAGGTCAAAGTTCCCATCCCGGACAATGTAGTGGTGAATCTATTTTTCATCTTCTCCAGCGCAATCATGTACTCCCAATAGCGTTGAGATCAGAACTGCACACAATATTCCAGTGGTGGCCCAAACAATATTTTTACAAAGATGTATCGTAGGCTTCCTACTCTTATATTCTCTACCCCGACTAATCAAGGCTGGCATCCTATATGCGTTCTGCACAACCTTATCTACCTATGCTACCACCTTCAGGGTTCTTTGGACTTATACTATGAAGTTCCTTTGTTCCTCAATGCTCTCTAAGTCCCTACCATTTATTGTTACTCCTCCCAAAGTGCATCACCCTGCACTTACCCAGAGTTGCATAGATTGTGACTAGTCAGTCTTTTCCCCAGGGTAGGGGAACATAAAACCAGAGGGCAGAGATTAAGGTGAGAGGGAAAAGATTTACCAAGGACCTGAGGAGCAACCTCTTCATACAGGCAATGGTGTGTATAAGGAACAAGTTGTCAGCAGAATTATTAGAGGTGAGTACAATTAAGACATATAAGGGCAGCACAGTGGCGCGGCGGTAGAGTTGCTGCCTTACAGCGAATGCAGCGCCGGAGACCCGGGATTGATCCTGACTACGGGTGCAGTCTGTATGTAATTTGTATGTTCTCCCCATGACATGCGTGGGTTTTCTCCGAGATCTTCGGATTCCTCCTACACTCGAAAGACGTACAGGTATGTAGGTTAATTGGCTTGGTAAGTGTAAGAATTGTCCCGAGAGTGTGTAGGCTAGTGTTAATATGCGGGATCGCTGGTCGGCGCGGACCCGGTGGGCCGAAGGGCCTGTTTCCGCACTGTATCTCTAAACTAAACTAAACTAAATAAGATACGTGAACTGGGTCATGGATAGGAAAGGTTTGAATGGATATGGACCATCTGCAGGCAAGTAGGTGTAACTTGGTTTGGCAATTTGGTTGGCTAGGAAAAGTTAGAGTCAAGGGTCTGTTTCTCTGACTTGAGAATTCCACCTGCCATGTTTTCCCAACTGATCAATATTTTCTTGTAAAGTATGATTATCCTTTTCACAATAATAATAAATAATAATAATAATAATACATTTATTTTATATAGCGCTTTTCAAGATACTCAAATACGCTTTACAAGCAAACAAGACATAAAAACAAACAAACACACCAAGATTTTGTCTCATGTGTAATCTTGCTAATCTTACCTTCTAAATTTATATCCAAATCAGCAAGGGTCCCGGCACCGATCCCTATGGATCACCACTGCTCACAGACTTCCAAATACTAATAAAACACTGCACCATCGCCCTGTGTCTCCCATTAGCAGAACAATTTTGGATCAATTTCACCAATTTGCTTCAGATCCCATGAGCTCAACCCTTTTGGATCAGTCTACCATGTGAGACCTTCTCCATGTGGACTACATCAAGCCTCATCAAAACATTTTGTTGCCACTTTGAAATATGGCAACAAATTAGTTAGGCAGGATCTCCCCGACTAAGCCATGTTCACTCTCTTTGATTAATCCCTGCCTTTCTGAGGGTAGCATTATCTTATCCCACAAGAATATTTTTCCAATAACTTCCCTACTTTGGCCTCTGCCGGTAGTCACTCTTCTCCCTGCTGCCTTGAAGTAAATCTAAAATATTTGGAAAACACCAAGTGAAGTAACATTTTACCATTGCAAAGAAAGATGCTAGTTATGAAATAGACTTGTACTTAATGAAATAGATTTGAGAATTTGTAAAACTGTACATCAGCATGTGGTCACTGAATGATTGGCAACCCATCACGTTGTTATTGTTCCACATCAGCTAAGTAGTATAAGAAAATAACTGTAGATGCTGGTACAAATCGATTTATTCACAAAATGCTGGAGTAACTCAGCAGGTCAGGCAGCATCTCGGGAGAGAAGGAATGGGTGACGTTTCGGGTCGAGACCCTTCTTCAGACTGATGTCGGTGGTGGGACAAAGGAAGGATATAGGTGGAGACAGGAAGATAGAGGGAGATCTGGGAAGGAGGAGGGGAAGGGAGGGACAGAGGAGCTATCTGAAGTTGGAGAAGTCGACGTTCATACCACCGGGCTGCAAACTGCCCAGGCGAAATATGAGGTGCTGCTCCTCCAATTTCCGGCGGGCCTCACTATGGCACTGGAGGAGGCCCATGACAGAGAGGTCAGACTGGGAATGGGAGGGGGAGTTAAAGTGCTGGGCCACTGGGAGATCAGTTGCGTTAATGCGGACCGAGCGCAGGTGTTCAGCGAAGCGATCGCCGAGCCTGCGCTTGGTTTCGCCGATATAAATAAGTTGACATCTAGAGCAGCGGATGCAATAGATGAGGTTGGAGGAGGTGCAGGTGAACCTCTGTCTCACCTGGAAAGACTGTTTGGGTCCTTTGATGGAGTTGAGGGGGGAGGTAAAGGGACAGGTGTTGCATCTCGTGCGGTTGCAAGGGAAAGTGCCCGGGGTTGGGGTGGTTTGGGTAGGAAGGGACGAGTGGACCAGGGAGTTACAGAGGGAACGGTCTCTGTGGAACGCAGAGAGGGGAGGGGATGGGAAGATATGGCCAGTGGTGGGGTCCCGTTGTAGGTGACGGAAATGTTGGTGGATGATATGTTGGATCCGCTGGCTGGTGGGGTGGAAGGTGAGAACGAGGGGGATCCTGTCCTTGTTGCGAGTGGGGGGAGGGGGAGCAAGAGTGGAGCTGCGGGATGTAGAAGTAGGCTGTTTTCCTTCTGTTTATCATGTTTTTCTGTCTATTTCTTTCACTACATCTGCACTGAAAAGATTGTGATGAAGAATGCCATCAAAATCTTTCTTATTGCATCAGAGATAATCTATCCAGGCAATTAAATTCAACAACAAGCCCTATAAGAATAATTCCTGTGATTCTTTTATGTTTCCATCTCTCCGGGAAAGCTATAGAAAGCCGTACATATTTTCTCAAAGCACACAGCAGTACAGGGTGTACCAATAAAAGCAGGGACAATCAAATAAAACTATATATTAAATGATAACTGCACAATGTTGCTGAAAGATCAGACATGGCTGAATAGTAAAATG
Source organism: Rhinoraja longicauda (assembly GCF_053455715.1). Taxonomy (NCBI): domain Eukaryota; kingdom Metazoa; phylum Chordata; class Chondrichthyes; order Rajiformes; family Arhynchobatidae; genus Rhinoraja; species Rhinoraja longicauda. The sequence continues at coordinate 24,129,767 of NC_135970.1, read as the reverse complement.
TGAATTAACTGACAATTTCCACATTCCCAGCAGATACAATTACACAACTACTCAGGTCATCTGTTCATTCAGAAACCCACTCAGGTCTCACTGAGCTAACACTGCAATGATGATGATAATAGATCCATTCAAAATACAAGGGCTTCATGGTGGCGTCGCGGTAGAGTTACAGCCTCATAGTGCCAGAGACCCAGCCGGGTTCGATCCTGACTATGGGTACTTGTCTATACAGAGTTTATACGTTCTCCCCATGTCATGCATGGGTTTACTCCGAGATCTTCGGTTTTCTCCCCCACTCCAAAGATGTACAGGATTGTAATTAACTGGCTTGCTATAAATGTAAATGTAAAATTGTCTCTAGTTTGTGTAGGGTAGGGTTAATGTATGGGGATCGCTGGTCAGCACGGACTTGGTGGGCCAAAGGGCCTGTTTCCATGCTGTATCTCTAAACTAAACAAGGCATGTTGAATTAACCAATGCTACATCATATGTGCACCCCCACCAGCCAATGCTCTAACCATTAAATTATTTGCTTATTTTCCAAATAAAAATGATTAATTTTACATTGTTTTTTAATTTAAAACTGCATTTTGGAAGTTGAGAAAACAGTTTGATAAGTGATTCGGGGCATTTACATTGTAAAGAAGAAGTACATGCTGCATTGGGAAAACTATTCTGTGCATCCTTCTGATAAAAATGTGTCTAGCACTCACAGACTGCACTGAAGAGTCAACAGCTCTTGGAACATTGCCAGCAATGAACCAATTGCTGCAGGTACCAGGAACACAGCTGGTGCACCAATGCCCCTAAACTCCAATTCAAATAAATTATCACGTGCCATTTCCCATACACCTGCATCTTCAATAATGGAGAAAAACTGTCAAAGCTGCAACAGCTGGTAAATAATGAAGAAATCACAACTTATTTGAGTACTAATTTCCTCTAATGGGAACTGAGTCCTCATGTGGACTTTCCATAAGGTTGATTTAAATTAGAATGACATTTTTTTTTAAAACTGCTGATGCTGAAAATCTGAAATAAATCTGAAAGAACTGGAATATTCAGCATGACAAAGAGCAGCTGCAGAAAGAGAAACAGAGTTAATGTTTCAGGCTGATGATGTTCAATCAGACGTGTTCATTCTGTATTATTTTCAATTAATTGAAATAGATCTATTGTCAAATTTTAGAACCTAGTCCAAATATACCTTTTAATCAGTGACACACAAAAACAAAACCACAGAATTACCCCCCAACCATTTTCCTTTTGTTGATTTGGCTGCTCGGATTTTGATCCCATTTTGTGAGAAGGTTCAATAGGTTTTGCAAAGATCAGTTGAAGCTCACAATAATGCAGAAAATTCAATTAAATGGCAACAGTAATTGTGCATTACAACATCTATATCTTTCTGTCTCACCATTACCTTAGCTCGAACATTTCTTTAGCATTAATTTCATAATTTTTTTAATAGATAGATTTAAAATTTAGTATCTCTAAACAAAACTTCTGATCGGGCTAAAACTATCATAGTTTATTTATCAAACAAAATTTTTATGGTATTCAGAATTTAAATGTGATTGATAAAAGCTTCCAGCTTTTCTTTCTGTAGTTTGACAAAGATTACCCCGTTAACATACGTTGCATGGGCAATGTTACATCATTACATCACAGCTACATCGTTAAGAGTAGCTGTGACATATTATGCCACTGCCTGCTCAACACAAGAGTTGTTTCAAATGTGCAAAATATTAAGGTTTATTTTCATAATTTTAATCAGATGTAACAGTTTTGACAACAGCTGATAAGCATTTTGATATTCTCAGACTGTAATGAGGTTATCCACCAGTTGTTACTGAGACATTCCCCAGCATTTAAAACAACCTGTTTAATCGTCTACACTCAAAATAAACACCTGTGCTCATTAGCCGGTGACAATTTAAACATGTGTTTACTATGGGCATTGGACTTTAGCATTGCCCTGTGCCAACATAATCCCTGGTGTGCTTATTGTATAAATGCATACAGTGTCATTCAGCTCTGCTTGATTTGCTCTTAAATTATTGTCTCTAATGATGATGTCCGATACTTTTTATTCCCCAAAGCTTTTCAGTTCTATTGTAGTTTTACTGATTGCTGGTTAAAAAAGTACCTGGTAAATAACTGTGACCTGATTCGCAGTCAATAGTTAGCATTTCATTGATTTAGATAAAAATGTAATCGATGTGAAATGTTTGTGCTGTGGTTTCTGTCCAATCTTTAGCATTTTCCTGGCATTAGCCACCATTGTGAATTGGTTAAGTTGCAGGCACTTGATCAATCGGCCTAGTCACTGGAACGATGTGCAGAAGGATTGTGAATAAACACAACCTGAATTTTAATCTTTAGTTGGCTTCTCCAATATTTTAGATTTGAGTGCTTGCATGTATAGATCCAGTTGGGGGAAATACAATTGCTGTTTCGGCAGTTGGAAAATAAAGTAATATAACACACGATAGGGTCTGAGGAGAAGGAAAATAATCAGTCTAGAGCTGATGGCTGAAGACAAAGGTCCTCCTCTTGTGTTCTTTCTTAATTCCTTTAGAATATTTCAATTTGTAGGATCACATTCACAACTTATAGGAGTAGAATTAGGCCATTCGGCCCATCGAGTCCACTCCGCTATTCAATCATGGCTCTGCCCCCTAATCCCATTTTCCTGCTTTCCCATAACCCTTGACAACCGTTCTATTCAAGAATAGGATGTTTGACATAACACTAAATTTTTGAATTTTAGCAGGTTTCTTTCTTGCACATTGCTTGATGAGTTTAATTGGATGATCATGTTACCGCACCAGTGGAAAAGAAGGATTTAAATTCATTCAAAAGGTCCTTAAATGCCCTACCTAACCTGGAGTGTAAGGAAGGGTCTCGACCAAAACATCATCCATTCCTTTTCTCCAGAGATGTTGTGTTACTCCAGCATTTTGTGTCTATCTTCGACTTAAACCAGCATCTGCAGTTCTTTCCTACACATGGAGTGTGATCTTTCAGCAATAGGCTTTGGAAGTAGTTTGATCACAAAAACTTCACTTTTCATGAATGGGTTTTCAACAATGGGCAGATGGTGTGATGGTAGAATCTTCTAAAATAATCTGTAAAAAAATGATTAACTCTTCAATTAGCCTTTCTTGTGTATCGTCTCTTAGGTTATAATGAAATGTATTTGTTATGGTAAATAATATTTTCAGATCAAGGCACAAAGTGCTGGAGCAACTCAACGGGTCAGGCAGCATCTCTGGAGCACAAGGATAGGCGATGTTTGTTCAGACTGATTGTGGGAGGGGGGAGAAAGCTGGAAGGGAGGTAAGCAGGACAAAACCAGGCAAGTGATAGGTGAATGTGGGTGAGGGGGGAGGGGGTTTGATGAGCAGATGAGTGGACATAGAGATGAAAAGAAGACAATAGTCGGAGATAAGGGGAGAAAAAAAGGTGCAAAATGTGAAGCCAGTGGAAGGGATATAGGTGGAGAGGGGGAGGGGGAAAGGGGGAAAGGGGCAGGATCATCGGAGAAATGGGTTCTCATCCAGGTGGGCATATTGAAGAAAGGGGGGGAAAAAGGGGGAAGGTTGTTGTTTAGTTATCTAAAATTGGACAATTCAATGTTTATTCCATTAGGTTGTAAGCTCCCCAAATGGAATAGGAGGTGCTTTTCCTCCCTTTTGCAATCAGAATGACACTGGAGGAGGCTCAGGACAGAAAGGTCAGTACGGGAATGCAAAGGGGAGGTAAGATGGTTAGCAGTTGGGAGATTCAGCAGTCCTCTGTGGACTGAGCACAAGTATTCAGTGAAACGGTCGCCTAGGCTACGCTTGGTCTTGCAAATGTAAAGGAGTCTACATACATACAGATACATACAGATACATACATATAGTACGTTATTGATACGATTGAGGAATATTACTAATTGAAAATTATTTCTTCGAAGGGATTCAGGACCAGCCAGAAGCCTGAAAGATAGTTCCTGTTGACCCTGTGACAGGAAATCTCAAGTCAGCCTTGCCACGATCAACTTTATTTATGCTTCACGTTGCCTTGGCAAAACAGCCAGCAAAACAAGGACCGTTTTCACTATGGTTATTCCCTTATCTCCATTCTTGCATTGCGCCTGAAAGTGTGTACCACGTGATTCATGAACAGCTTCTTCCCACTGTAATCATATTACTGAATGGTCCTCCCACAATCTTCCGAGTGTAGACTTTGCCTTTTTCTCTGTAACTACTATGATGCTATAACACTATATTGGGCACTCCAGTATTTTTCTCTTTGAACTATCTGTTGCATTTGTGCACAGTTTGTGTACTCATGTGTAGTGTGATTTGACTATATCGCATGAGATACAGCTTGGAAACCAGGCCCTTTGGGCCACCGAGACCACCCTGACCAGCGACCTCCGTGCATTAATCCTACCTTACATACACTAGGAACAATTTTTCATTTACACCAAGCTAATTAACCTACAAACCTATACGTCTTTCAAGTGTGGGAGGAAACCAAAGATCTTGGAGAAAACCCATAAAGGTCACGGGGAGAACGTACAAGCTCTATTATATCAAGCACCCGTGGTCAGGATCGAATCTAGGTCCTTGGTGCTGTAAGGCAGTAGATCTACCGCTATGCCACCGTGCCACCCTTTATGAACAAATCTATCTGATTGAGACCTAACAGTCAAGAAGTCCAGAAGCCAGTTGCAGATGGGGGTCCTAATATCAAGCTTCAGAAATTTAGAAATTAGTTTATTTTGTATTACGATGTTGAAGACTGAGCTGCAATCAATGAATAACATCTTTACATAGGCATTATTGTCATATGAATCCAGGACTGAATGTAATGCAAGAGAGGTGGCATCCTTCGTAGGCCTATTTTTTCTGTGCCTGAATTGCAGGGGTCTAAATTGACTGGAAGACTGGTGCAAGTGTGGGCCATTACCAGTCCCTCAAAGCAATTTGTTATAGTCGAGGTTGGAGCTACTGGGAAGTAGTCATTGAGACAGGTCACTTCATTTTTCTTGGGGACTGGAATGATTTCCCATGAAGTAGATAGGGACAGAAGTCAGAAGTCAGAAGTTAAAAATGTTGGCAAGGACTGTGGCCAGTTGACTGGCAAGTGATTTCAGAATGTGTTTAAGGCTGGGTGTAAAAGCATTAATCTCTTCCAGTAAAGTGAGGTGCATCATTGCCAGAGATAGCCCTGTTGTTGGCTTATAACATGACAGTGCTCAAGTCCTGCCACAGTTGTCTGGCGACCTCTTAATTAAACTGAGCCTCTGGCTTGTTTTGGAATTTTTTCTTAACATCTCTAATAGCCTTGTGGAAATTGACCATACTTGGCCTTCTGGTACAGAATGTGGTCATCTTTCTTGAAACCTCATCTCTGGACTTTGGCAGCGAGTGGGTCTCCCTGTTCATTCTAGTTAGGATAGACCCTAATTTTGTTGAGAGATAGTCATCAACACATTTTGTGTTGAAACCGGTGATTACTGAGATATGCTCATTCAGGCTAGATGAAGTGGTGTTGATAATTATATGATCAGATATAAGCTTTGCCAGTTGCTGCCAAGGGGCCGGTTTCCATGCTGCATCTCTCTAAACTCTAACAATTTATAGTTTCTGTCAGCGGGTGGGTGATGATGGTATAGTTCTGGGGCTAGGTCAGTGGCCAGTGATGGTTTGAGAGACGATAAAAATCTTAAGTAATTAAACACATATTCTGGATCAGGGAGTCTTTGGATAGAATTTTTTTTTCCTGAACGGGTAGAATAGTTTTTAGACTGATGGTAGCACTATGTTTGCAGAAGGAATACTCTTCATCAACCTTTCTTATTTCATGCATTCTTACCTTCTTTTGTTTTTCTTCAAAATTGTTGCATTTATAAAGATCCGTCTCATTAATCTCTCGAGCTCCTCAGCTGAGTACAGCATTTTGCAAGGGCGATTATAAATACAATCATTGTGAATTAGTTGTTAATTAAACAAAACAGAAACACAATTAATTCCTTATTAATAGAAACTACTAATTACTTATGTTACTGCTATCAAACAAAACATTGCATAAATGTTGTGTGGTATCATTCAGTGCAGCTGTTGTTGAGCACAAAACTCAACTAACCATGGCTGCAGAAAAGCTTTGGTGATTTCTAAATGTGCTTGAAGAAGGAGGTTTCATTTCAGTGACGGTTAAATTAGTTTTCATTTATCCTCAATTTGTTTCTCTTCCCCTTGTCCTATGCGGTAATGCAGTCCAGTGGGCTGAATTCAATGTTGCCGTCCTTGTTGGATTTATCGATAAGAGATTTGTGGGTCATCAACAATGACCAAAATTACAGGAGGCGTAATGCACAGAGGAAAGAGGGAAACACAAAAGACAACCTTCAAATGACTGGATCTTTATTTTAATTCCTTTTTAAAAAGCAGTAATGAAGTCCATTAAAGCCACTTGGGTAGAACAGGGACTTTAATGCAATACATATTCAACAAAACTTAAAGAGACAAATTGTCAAGACATTTTGCTCTATTATCTATCTATGTTGTGAAGCCAGCTCAAAGAAATTCTAACAACAGTAAAAAAAAACAAGGTCACAAATGAGAGTAGCATTTGGAGCTTCAGCATCAACCATCAAGTTATTGAACATTAAGAACTTCAACTAAACTCCAAACTATGAACTTCCTTGGTTACACTGGGGTCTTTATTTTGTTTTGCACTCTATTGGATTTTTTATTTATTGAACTTCTTTTTCTTGTTTGGTTATTATGTTATCTATTGAGTACCATGTTTACAAACCTGTTGTGCTGCTGCAAGTAAGAATTGCATTGTTCGAATTTGGTACAAATGACAATAGAACACTCTTGACACTTGAGAAAAGATAACTAGAATAGGGTGTTTACGAAGAATATAGATCAAAGTAATGTGGAATTGAATGCAGAAAATATAAATGCAGTTGGTTCATAAAGCAGCAATAAATTGTAATGGCTACTCTCGAAAACATTAACAATTTCTTACAAAGTTTACAGATTGACAAGCAGTCGGTATTGTGATTCTACTTCGTAAAGCAATTTTGTCCTTTCAAACAGCCTTTAATTTTATAAATTGTCCTAAAGCAAGAACTCTATTTTTTCATCTCAATATTGAGCAATACTATTCATTTGAGGAGCAATAAAAAAACTGTAATAACAGAGCAAATCCATATCCACATTTAATTTACTTATCTCTTGAAGTATCTTTGGAAGCCTTAAAGATGTTTAATGGGAAGCATGAATGGTGTTTTAGAACAACAGCAATATTATCCCCAGTGAAATAAAATCTCGCTGGCAGTCCTCCAACTGAGCCAAGGACATCTTAAAGCACTGAAAAATCTTCAATTGTTTTCGTGTCAATTATGAGTAATATTTTCTGTATCGCCAGAAAGTTGCATACATTTCTCACCTCTATTTTTCCCCATCTTTACCTTCACCGTGTCTGATCTTAATATATTTATAATTTGTACTTTTCAGGTTTTTGTTCGGCACCAGTGCCTTTAATCAGAAGTAAAGTAATTGTGTTTTGATTTGCACTTCATTTTGTCTAGTATAATATCCTCTCTTGAAGGTTGATGACGGATTTTTTTTTACATCCCTCTGCTCTCTCTGTTCTAGATACTGGTGGCTTTTTTCTAATGGAAGAGATCAAGCATTTGTGTTTGCCAGAGCCATTTTTTTGTATATAACATAAAATATATGTACATTGGTCATCATGGGACATAGGACATCGTTGCCCTTTGGAAGGGTTAACTGTATGGGTTGTTACAGCTGCCCCTTTCTATAAGTAACCATGCCTGCATTCCAAACAAATCTTTAGACTTTAGATGTTTTGGCCCACCGAGTCTGTGCCGACCAGCAATCCCCATACACTAGCACTAACCCACCCATTAGGGACAGTTTACAATTATACTGAAGCCAATTAACCTGCAAACCTGCAAGTCTTTGGAGGAAACCGGGGCACCTGGAGAAAACCCGTGGTCATAGGGAGAATGTACAAACTCGGTCCCAACAGCACTATACATACTCTACCGCTGCGCAACTGTGCTGTCCCAATCTGAGGTATCTACTTCAGTCAAAAGCAAAGTCAGATATTGCTGGGATAGTGAGCTTCCAGAACTCAAATTCTATGACAATGTCTAAGGAGGAGAACATTGACGCGTGTATTCTCATTCTGCCGTTCACATCTCGAGCAAGAATTTGCTTCATCATTCTAATGGAACAATAGTAGGTTCCAACAAAGCATTGGAACATTGCGGGATCATCATTGTGGTTGGAACATCTTATAATTAGCTATCAGCAAGCTCCAATAGCCTTTGTACTATAGGTCCACTGAAATATTAATGGGCACTCTGGCAAAACTAGCTACTTATTCCCATCAGCTGTGGAACAACCTATTTAATTATAGCCCTCAGTCACAGGTCTCAATTTTATTCAAAATCAGCAGCTGTTGTTACAACTCAGGCACTCTTCAGACATGCTTTTTCATGTCTAATGCAAAGGGTGGTTTTCCAAACTTCTTATAAATCAGATTGTGACTTGATGTGCGAACTGAACTGGGAGAGACAATGCCCGTGAACAATAAGCCATGGTGATGACAATAGACAATAGACAATAGGTGCAGGAGGAGGCCATTCGGCCCTTCGAGCCAGCACCGCCATTCAATGTGATCATGGCTGATGAGTTTAAAGAAAGGTTAATGCAATGTTGGCCTCTTGTATCTGGGGATCTGTATCCCCCCCCCTAAGGAAATAATGCACAATCCTGCAGATCCCAGGCCAGGTCTATCTGCAGCACAGGGACATGAGGATGAGGAACAGGAGTTGAACAGGAGAGCTGGAGTAACTCAATGGGTCAGGCAGCATCCCTGCGACAAAGGATGGATGACATTTTGGATCGGGATCCTTCTTCAGACTGGGTTGGAGTTAAAAATGGACTCATTTGACAACCTATTACAGATAATAAAGCTGCCGTTCGCAGGTTCAGTTCCTGATCTCTTGTGGTGTCTTTGTTGAGTTTGCATCTTCTCCCTGTGATCACCTGGGTTTCCTCTAAGTGCTCTGGTTTTGGTCCACATCTTAAAAACATGCAGGTTGGTAGGTTAATTGGCCACTATAAATTTCCCCTAGTGTTTGCCCATGGAGCATAGAACACAGAACATAGAACAGTACAGCACAGGAACAGGCCCCTTGGCCCATAATGTCTGTGCCAAACATAATGCCTAGACCAATTCTTATCTGCCTGCACATAATCCATATCCCTCTATTCTGTGCATATCTATATGCCTATCCAAAACCCTCTTAAATGCTACTGTTGTATCTGCCTCCACTATCTCCTCGGGCAGTAAGTTCTCGGCACTCTCCACCCTCTGTGTATAAAACTGGCCTGAACACCTCTTTTAAACTTAGCCCACTCACCTGAAAGCTGTGCATGGTAGGTTCTGGGAGAAGTGGATGGAGATGTGACAGAATAAACTGGGAGTTGTGTAGGATTAACATAATGGATGTTTGATGGACAGCACAGATTTGGCATGCCAAAGGGCATAATTCTACAAATTATGAGGAGATCTTATCGAAACGTATAAGATTATTAAGGGGTTGGACACGTTAGAGGCAGGAAACATGTTCCCAATGTTGGGGGAGTCCAGAACAAGGGGCCACAGTTTAAGAATAAGGGGAAGGCCATTTAGAACAGAGTTGAGGAAAAACTTTTTCAGTCAGAGAGTTGTAAATCTGTGGATTTCTCTGCCTCAGAAGGCAGTGGAGGCCTATTCTCTGAATGCATTCAAGAGAGAGCGAGATAGAGCTCTTAAGGATAGTGGAGTCAGGGGGTATGGGGAGAAGGCAGGAACGGGGTACTGATTGAGAATGATGAGCCATGATCACATTGAATGTCGGTGCTGGCTCGAAGGGCCGAATGGCCTCCTCCTGCACCTATTGTCTATTGTCTATTGTCTATGACTTTAAATAATATGACAGTATTCATTAAGATTAAAGCTGATCAGATCTTTGACCCCAAATTTCTTTGTCCTTCATATTACATGATTTTCCATGTGTTGCAAAAAAATCCACCTACCTCAGCGTTGGTCAACCCTTTGCAATGTCACTTATTTCTCCAATTTGTTTAGTTATTTAATATACTTGTGAGGGCAGAATCTCAGAAAGTGCATATTGATTTTGACCGGATGTAATGTCTGTTTATCACAGTTGTACTGAGCCTTGAAGATTTACATTATGAGCACACAGTGTGAGAAATGAGAAATCGCCCAGGTCTGATCAGATATGTCCAAGGACACTGTGGGAAGCTGGAGCAGAAATTGCAGGAGCCCTGGCGGAGATACACGAATCATTGCTGGGCATGGGTGAGGTGCCAGATGATGGGATGGAGGCTGATGTTGTGCCTCTATTTAAGATATGCTACAAGGAAAAGCCTAGGAACTACAGACTGTCGCTGGTTAAGGATTGTCTGCATGGCTTTTTATATGGGAGAATGTGTCTTTTGAAATTAATTGAGTTCTTTGTAGAAGTAACCTGGAAGGTTCACATGGGTAAAGCCATAGACATTGTCAATATGAACTTCAGCAAGGCCCTTGATAAGATTCTGCTTTGTTCTAGGCTGCTCTGGAGGCTAACCATCATCTCCATGCATCTGCATTGGTTTTGTCATGAAAACATTCCACTCACAGTTCTCATCTGAGTCTTCTGGGCCGGACAAATGTACGGCTCCCTCTCTGCCAAGTCACCACAGTGGGTAAGGTCCCGGATCTCAACCTGTTAGTGCCCGGTGTAGTTCCTGGTGAGAACCATCTCTCTGCCCCTCTCTGTCATGGTGTTGTATGTTGCCAGGTGCAGTCTTCATCATTGTCATCATGATCTGCCTCCCTCCAGTTTTCCCTGTTTGCTCTGAACATGTTAGGGAAATGGGGACCTCTCCTAAAATCTGCAAGGACGAATTAGAAGACGGTTATACATGTAAATTGCACCCAGACTATCTTTATGGTGATGCAGCAACACAGATAGTCAAATTTCCAGCAGCTGCAGATTTGATTTTCAGTTGGTCATGAGGGTGCAATGGCTAACCAAATCAAAGGGGATGTAAGATTGGGAAACATTGTTTGTCTTAAGACCCAGCAGTTTACTTTGAAAGATTCTAAGGCCTTCCTCTCATTGCAGATATAAGGACACAAGAAATTGAAATGCTGTGAAAGCTTTAATGCCCTCGCTGTGGAACTTTGAAGAGGTCAGGGCATCTCAACCCACATGGGAGAAAACAGAAATGAATGATTCAGAGTAAGTAGTCTGGCAGCCGAACACTAATCTGAATTGCTTTCAGATCTTTGTGATCTTTGCTGGAAGGTGATGTAGGAATGCAAAGGAATTAAGTTTATGGCTGCAGACTGAAGTGACAGCATGGTAGTTTGCATCACATCAGACAGTAAAAATGGTTGGGCATGTAAAGCCATGGTTATTGATTACAAGGCCATGAAAAGGTGGTGTAGGAAGATGCTCTGTTTACCTATCAGTATAAGAGGGTTATGAACAATGGCAACAACAGACAAGTAATGTGCATTGACGTGACAGTAATGCACAAAAGGCTGAATGATCTTCCCAGAAAAAGGAAAAGTGAATGTGCAAATTTAGCGCCATGTAATAATGGTAGTGTCTTAAGGGCCTGTCCTACTTAGGCGATTTTTTTGGCGACTGCCGGCGACTGTCAAAGTCATAGCAGATCGCCAAACTTTTCTTTTACCCGACGACAATGACCACGACAATGCCGAGTCAGGTCGAGGTTACACCGTCGTGGGAAACATCGCGAAATTCCCACGCTTCTCCGGCGTCCTAATTTTCGCTGAAATCACTGACGTCGGTAAGTACTTGTGAGTTTTGAACTATAACATCTTGTCTGGGTTACTTAAAAACCAAGCTTCACTATAACAAGGCATAAACTGGATTTACTTCCAGTTTACTAATAGCTGTATTAAAAAAAAAAATTTAAAAAGTGGTTAAGTGGATTTTTGTGAAAAGTGTGTGGACATTCTTTGAAAATGTACGGGAGATGCATATCTGGTTTCTGGGTTGCATATCTGGGTTGGGAGCCCACTTTAAATGTAATGGCTGATGGCCATAAACATCGCGAAAATTCCCACACTTACCCGACCGTCAAACTGTCGCCTCCAATCTACCTGTCAAATGTCCTGACGGTAAATCAATTGGTTAAACACAAGCATTTTATGGTATTTTGAAATGACTTTACTTATTTTAATATTATGTGCTTCTAAATGCATCTAAGAGAACCTATCAAACCTGGGGACAGCATGCGACAGCGCCCGCAATAAGCAACGATACCTGGCGACAAGCCAGCTGTCACTGAGAAATTTCAAACCGGATGATTTCTCAGCGATTTTGGAAGACTCCTCACGATCATGCCCACGACACCCGGCGAACTGTCGGCGACAGCCTAGTCGCCTAAGTGGGACAGGCCCTTTATCAAACAAAGATTGACTCATAAGTCACAAGTACCATCTGTTACAAGTAAATGGGTAAACATGGATGACCACATAATCAGAACTTTCATGGAAACTGCAATTACCATAGAGTGTAAAAAGGTGGTATGAAGTCATGATTACATTACAGAAGTGATTTAAATCTCCGCAGAAGTTCAACTATGGTTGCTGGATTAGTACAAAGGCACAAAGTTCTGGTTAGACAGCATCTCTGGAGAACATGGTTAAGTGATGCTTTGGGTCACTGAAGAAAGGTCCCAATCAGAAATAACCAAGTTCTCCCAAGATGTTGCCTGAGCCGCTGTTACTCCAGCATCTTGTGCCTTTAAAAAAAATTAAACCAGCATCTAGCATGCTGCTAGATTAGTTCCTGCTCCCAAACACCAGCCGATTCATGTGGAAAGAAAGAGCCAGCAATTAAATTCGAGGGAGGTGGTAACAAATTAAGGTTTGTGTGTCTTTCCTTTCTGCCTCCAGCAACCTACCAGATAATCAAGATTCCTTAACATGACTCCTCCCTCGACCTCAAAATTCAAACACTTTCCTTAAACATTGAAACTTATTTAATACTCATCATTTCTTTCTTTTTATTTTAATTTTATTCTCTCATATAAGGACTTTGGGAGAATTCTGCCAACAAACATAAGCTAAAATTAATTATGTTGGTGAAATGAAATACTGTGGGATTTATGTTTCTGGACCTCCAGCTATTTTGCTCTTTTTTTTGTTCTGACATTCTGTAGTTAACATTAGCTAATATTTCCTGCAAATTAGTACACTCGGTTTTTCAGACGCTTACGGAAGCTGCAATCAAATAGTTTGGCAATGGCACAAATGCCAGCTCGGAATTCTGTGCGTCGGCTTCTGATCGATGAATAAATGGTGCATTTCAGTCAATAAGCTATTACAAGTGTATGTTTGCAATGATGACTGAAAAATGGGCTGATTTTAGATTCTGCTGTTTACTAAGTCCTTTAATCTTTTTATATTGCAGTCGGGTGACCTTGGTCCTTCCTACAGTCACCACTACAATATGATGGCAAAAATGGATGTTATTTTCTTCAGCATAACAATGCAATAAGGATGCAAAATAACGTAGTAAGTTCAGACACTCGAGTCATAGGAAATGCATTAAAATTGAAATTGATCCACTTGTTAACTTGAAGGTTTATTTCATTTCATAGAGTGGAATAGATATGGTTATGGAGGTCAAGTAAAGTGCCAAGTTTCATTGATGTGAAACAAGCTGTGTTGTTTAATTTGTCTATAGAAAAGACATGGGAAACATGACAGCCTCAATGACAGCAGAACCTATGGGTTGTTTGACCTCCAAAAGGTATAGATTTGGAATGTGACCGGGATATATGGTGGTTCCTAAATTATCAAGCCAGGCCAAATTATGTGAAAGCATGGAGAAAAATGGACCCGCAGATGCTGGTTTATACCAAAGAAAGACACAAAATGCTGGAGCAACTTAGCGGGTCAGGCAGCATCTCTTGAGAAAAAGGATGGGTGACCCTCTTCAGACTGATTGCAAAGAGGAGGGAGGGAGGAAAAGAAGCTGGGAGGGAGAGTGGTGTTAGATTGGTGCCAGAGATGCTGCCCGACCTGCTGAATTACTCCAGCACTCTGTGTCTATCAAATAAAATGAAAACCTGGTTATTGACTATGAAAGTGTTTGAAGCAACATTCTAACACATAATAAGGTGTGAGCCTCAGTTTACAATGTCTGTGCCGAACATTAACCCAAGACCAAACCTTATCTGCCTGCACGTAATCTATATCCCGCCATTCCCCGCATATACATATGCTTATCCAAAAATCCTTTAAATGTCACTCTTGTATCTGCCTCCATTACCACTGCTGCAAGCATGTTTCAGGCACTTACCACTCTCAGTGTAAAAAGCCTTGCCCCACTCATCTCTAGACTTTGCCCCCTCACCTTATAGCTATTATTTTTATATTTACATCCTGGGAAATAGGTTTTGACTGTCAACCCTATTTATGCCTCTCATAACTTTATATACTGCTATCAGATCTCCCTACAACCTCTGGCATTCCAGAGAAAACAACCCAAATTTGTTCAACCACTCCCTGTAGCTAATACCCTTTAATCCAGGCATCATTCTGGTAAACCTTCTCACCACCCTTTCCAAAGCCTTCAGATCCTTCCTTTAGACTTTAGACCTTAGACTTTAAAGATACAGTGCGGAAACGGGCCCTTCAGCCCACCGCGTCTGCACACCCTGTACACTGACACGTCCTACACACTAGGGACAATTGTACCAAAGCCAATTAATCTACAAACCTGTATGTCTTTGGGGTATCGGAGGAAACTAGAGCACCTGGAGAAAACCCAGGAGGTCACAGGGAGAACGTAAAAAAGCTCCATATAGGCAGCACCTGTAGTCAGGATCAAACCCAGGTGTGCCACACCTCTGTATTTCTGCGCTGCGCCACTGTGCTGCCCTGTAATGGGGTGACCAGAACTGCTCACAATACTCCAAATGCGGCTTGACCACCGTCAATTAAACCTACATCATGTCTTCCTGACTCCTATACTCAATGCTCTGACGTTTGAAGAAAAGCATTGCATTTGCCTTCTTTCTCACCCTATTTACTTGTGTTGCTACTTTCACAGAGTTGTGGACTTGGACCTCAAGATCCCTCTGTACATCAATGCTGTTAAGGGTCATGTCATTAATTGTATATTTTACCCTTATGCTCGGCCTCCCAAACTGCAACATCTCACATTTGCGCAGATCAAACTCCTTCTCCCAGGTTTTCAGCCATCTCTGTAGCTGATCTATAGCCGTTGTATACTTTGACAGCCTTCCTTAGAGTCCGCAACCCATCAGTACTAACCAACCCATCTACATTTAAGTCCAAGTCATTTATATATATCACAAACAACACAGATGCCAGCACAGATCCCTGCGGAACTCCACTGGTCACAGACCTCCAGCCTGAATATCGTCCTTCCACCACATCCCTCTGTCTTCTATCAGTTAGCCACTTCTGAATCCATACAGCAAAATCAGGTTTATCATGCGTATCTTAATCTTAATCTTCTGGATCAGTTTACCACGGGGGACTTTATCAAATTACTTAGCAACATTACCTTATAGTCTTGCCAAATTATGTATGTGTTAAAAATCCAGCTAGAAAATGTAGCTTCAAACAGTTTATTTCTAAAATAACTTTATTTGATAAAAATATGAACATTCTTCCAGTGAGAAACAAAGACATAATTTTAGACAATATATTTTGATTGCTGGCTGCACAGTATGTGATCTCACATTGATAATCCAAAACTCATAGCTCCTAACAATTCAATATGTAAAACAATGTAGGTGGTGGAGAATTCTTGAGTAAGGTACTCCATACTTAAATTTATTCTGCAATGCATTCCTTTGGTCCTTGACAGTGTCTCAGCTAAACACATCTCTTGAAAATGTTATGATTGATCACTTTGGAGTGGTGCAGCTCTCCAAAGAGTAGTATAATAATAATAATAATAATAATAATAATAATAATATTCATTTATTATCATTGCAACGAGTACAACAAAATTAAAAAATAGCAATCCTGATGGTGCGTAAAAACATATATGCAATAAATGCAAAACAAATAAATACAAATATATTAAATACAAAATTTTTAACAGTGTGACCTAGTGCAGAAAGTAGTGTTCCGTTCTCGTATGGCCCTGGGGTAAAAACTGTTCTTAAGTCTGTTTGTTCGGGATTTGATCGACCTGAAATGTCGACCAGAGGGCAGAAGAACAAACAGACGGTGGCCGGGGTGGGATGGATCTTTTATTATTTTGCCTGCTCTACTGAGGCAGCGTAGGCTGAACAGGTGCTCCAGGGAGGGCAGTGAGCAGCCGATGATCTTCTGGGCCGTCGTGATGACCCTCTGAAGGGCCTTCCTGTCCTTTTCTGAGCAGCTGGCATACCATGTGGTTATACAGTATGCCAGCACACTCTCGATGGAGCAGCGATAGAAGGACATCATGAGCTTCTCCTGCAGGTTGGTCTTCCTGAGGATCCTCAGGAAGTGGAGTCTCTGCTGTGCCTTCTTCACTGTGGTGATGGTGTTGGTAGACCAGGTAAGATCCTCTGCGATGTGCGTACCCAGGAACCTGAAAGTGGGTACCCTTTCCACACAGACCCCATTGATGTAGAGTGGGTCGTGTTCTGCACTGGTTTTCCTGTAGTCTATTATAAGTTCCTTTGTTTTGGAGGAGTTCAGGACAAGATTGTTCACTGAACACCATGCTGCCAGCCTTTGGATTTCATCCCTGTAGGCTGTCTCATCTCCTCCTGAGATGAGTCCAACCACAGTCGTGTCATCCGCGAACTTGATGATGGTGTTGGTGGGATGGGTGGGGGCGCAGTCGTGAGTGTAGAGGGAGTAAAGGATGGGGCTCAACACACAGCCCTGTGGTGAGCCGGTGCTCAGTGTAATGGTGGAGGAGAGGTGAGAGCCTATTTTGACGGTCTGGGGGCGGTTGGTCAGGAAGTCCTTGATCTATTGGCAGATGGTTTGGGAAAATCCAAGGTCAGAAAGTTTGGTGACCAGTCTGCTCGGGATGACTGTGTTAAAGGCAGAGCTGAAGTCTAGGAAAAGCATCCTCACATAGCTCCCCTGGTGTTCAAGGTGGGTCAGTGCAGTGTGAAGAGCAGTGGCGATGGCATCCCCTGTAGACCTATTTGCTCTGTAGGCAAACTGGTATGGGTCGAAGGTGGGTGGGAGGCTGGCTTTGATGTGCTGCAGGACCAGTCTCTCGAAGCACTTTGCGATGACCGGTGTGAGTGCTACCGGACGGTAGTCGTTAAGGCCGCTGATGACAGACTTTTTCGGCAGTGGGATGATTGTGGCGGACTTCAGGCAGGGAGGGATGGTGGATTTTAAAAGGGACAGGTTGAAGATTTTTGTGAAGACCTCAGATAATTGGTCTGCACATTCCCTCAGCACTCTTCCCGTCACACCATCGGGGCCTGCAGCTTTCCTGGGATTCACTGCTCTGAGCACTCGCTTAACATCATACTCCTGCACAGTGAAGGTTTTGCTGTCAGGTGCTGGAGATGGTGTTATGTCTGCCACTGCAGCTTTCACCTCGAAACGAGCAAAGAAACAGTTAAGCTCCTCTGCCAGCGAGGCGTCGCTGTCGGCAGTCGTGCGGTTGCTGGTCTTGTAGTTGGTGATGTGCTGGATGCCTTGCCATACCCGCCGTGGGTCATTGTTGGTAAAGTGGTCCTCAATCTTCCTCTTGTAGGACGCTTTGGCATCCTTGATGCCTCTCTTCAGGTTGGTTCTAGCAGCACTGTATAGAGCTCTATCACTAGACCTGAAGGCAGTGTTACGGTCCTTGAGGAGAGACCTGACATCCTTTGTCATCCAGGGCTTCTGATTGGGATACAACCGGATGCGTTTGTCGACGGTGACATTGTCAACACAGTTTTGAATGTAGCAGAGTACAGTTGATGTGTACTCCTCCAAGTCCTGATCCTCAAAAATATCCCAGTTGGTCCTTTCGAAGCAATCCTGCAGCTGCGAGGAAGCTCCTTCAGGCCATGTCTTAACAATCTTTATGGTGACTGGAGCTTTCCTCCTGAGTGTGGTGTATGCAGGAGTTAAGAATATGGACAGGTGATCTGACTGCCCCAGGTGTGGTAGTGGTGCTGACCTGAAACCCTTCTTAATATTTGAATAAACCTTGTCTAGTGTGTTTTTTCCCCTGGTAGCACATCTTATGTGTTGTTCAAATTTCGGGAGAACTGACTTTAGGTCTGCATGATTGAAGTCCCCGGCTATGATGTGGGCTGCTTCTGGATATGTGCTCTGTTGTGAGTTTATTGCACCGAGCAGGTAGCCTAAAGCTGTGCTAGCGTTAGCATTCGGTGGGATGTAGACTGCTGTTACTATAACCACTGTAAATTCACGAGGAAGGTAAAAAGGCCTGCATTTAACTGTCAGGAACTCCAGATCAGGAGAACAATGGCTATCCATGATTTGGATGTTAGTGTACCAGTTGTTGTGCACGTAAATGCATAACCCCCCCCCCCCCCCCTTGCTCTTACCGGAGTCGATGTTTCTGTCCCAGCGAAACGCTGTACGCCCGGCTAGCTCAATGGCTCCGACTGGGATAAGTGGATGAAGCCATGTCTCTGTTACTAAGAGAATACAACAGTCCTCAACGAGTTTGTTTGCTGATATCTGTAGTTTTAATTCGTCCATTTTGTTGATGATGGATCTGGCGTTGGTGAGAAACATGCTAGGTAGCGGTGGTTTGTGTGGCTGTCTCTTTAGCTTGGCAAGTATACCGGACCGGCATCCTCGCTTTTGCTTCCTGTCTCTCCTCCGCCTGCGACGCCTGTTCGCGCCGACAGCTATCCATGGAGAGCCCGGTGTCCTGGCTATCTCCTCCGGTATGTTTCGTGGGTGTAGCAATTCGCTCGTAAGGTCCCGATTGCACTGGAATCCTATGATCAGAAGATCCTTGCGGTTGTAAGTAGGATTTGCCTGATTTGCATGACTAAAATTGACTAACAGACATAACACAGATAACACACATAAAAAGCACCGAAAGGGAGAGCTGTGAGCAGCTGCGTCTGTGCGCGCCGCCATCTTGCTGCTACCTTACAATGCCAGAGACTTAGGTTTGATCCTGGCCTTGGGTGCTGTCTGTGCATTCAGTCTCTGCCTGGGATCTGCTGCATACCTGGTCAACAATCAGCAACCCAAAGAATTTCTGCACAACAGGAATGGTTCAATGGTGCTTTATTGTCACATATTCACTGCACGGTAAAATCTTTTTTTCATAGATCACTTGTACGAGTTGTCGTATTGTGGCGCCATTTACAAAAAGTCCAAAGTTCGGTCCGCGTGCTCGATGTACTGGAACGACTCCTGATATAGGGAAGCCCCAGGCTGCTGCAGGGCCTCCTCCGTCGCTCTCGGCTGGCTCAGCTCAGGCCTCGCCTGGCCGCCTCTGTGTCCTGGCGGTGCCTCTGGCAGCCGACCTCAAAGACCCTCTCCTAACAGCACGGCACATTCCAGGAACCTTCTGCACCTTGGAGCATCCTGGAACTAATTAATGACCCAACATTCAAAACTGTGATCACAGACTGTCCATGAGTGATTCAATATTGGAAATGCTAGTATTGTCTTTGCTGTTGAAAGACCTCTTGGTGGAGCAGACTCAAAGACAGATGGTTTACTCCAACTCCTGCTTCTAATGTAATGAATTTGCCATCAATACATATTGCAAAAATGTATCTCCTCATCTAAACTGTCTAAAGTATTTCAGCTTTTCTTTAAAACTACTAGTTGGTCCTAATAATAGTAGCTCGTGTGTATTTTCAACAGGTATTTTGGATAGAGCTGACAAACTGATCATATTTGCCCATCTGCTCAGGTATCTATTACTCACTAGATCTCTTCATTAATGTCAGCAAGACAAAGCAGCTGATTATTGACTTCAGGAAGCAAGGCAGTGCATGCACATCCCAGTCAGTACATCACCAACAATTTGTCCTGGAAGCTACAGAAAGTGCACCAACTAATCCACTGAAAAGACTAAAAGGTTTGGCATGTTTTCAATGACTTCTACCAACTTCTACAGCTGCACTGTAGAAAGCATCTTATCAGGATGCATCACAACTTGGTTTGGCAACAGCTCTGCTTAAGACCCAAAGAGACTTGTGGATGTAGCCCAGTCGATCTCGCACACCAGCAATCCCACCATTGACTCGATCAATATTTCACACTGGCTTCGGAAAGCAGCCAATATAATCAATGACCATTTTCAACCAGGCCATTCCCTCCTCTCCCCTCTCCCGTTAGGCAGAAGCTACAGAAGCTCAAAAGCACATACCACAAGATTCAGGAGCAGCTTCTTTCCCACTGTTATCAGACTAAATGAATGGTTCTCCCATAGGGTGCAGTCCTAATCTTCCAACCTAATTCATTGTGGACTTGGCACTTTTTTACCTGCATTTTCTTTATAACCAAAACATTATAATTCTGTAACATTCTCTTATCTTTCTCTTTGCCCTACCTGTTATATTTGTGTGAGGCTTGATTGTACTCATGTATGGTGTGATTTGACAGGATAACACACAAACAGAGCTTTTCACAATATGCCTCCTCTACGTTGAGCAGTCAGGGGTCGAAGTTTTACAACAGTTAGTGAGGATGTTGCACTGTTTCAAGGAGGCTTGTGACCCAAAAGACTTATGTACCGGTCACATCGGATAACTTCATTGCCCAAAATGCCTTTTGAAGCATGCCGAGTAATGTGGACTCAATGGTCTTGGAGTAACTAATATTGTGCATTCTTGGGATAATCTGATCTTTACAGCACAGCCTGGAGACTGAAACATATGATATAAATTAAATATGCTGAATATGATGTTAACGACATTCTACTTCAATTTCCTTGGACCCTTTCTTTGATTTCACATCTAGAGTGAGTTTAGATTGCAACCTCATCAATAGATTTGTAGTCACCAATGTACTAATTTAGTTTAGAGACATTTCAGTTCAGTTCCCTGATATGCATTGATACCTTATATACCCTTGTGGAAGTCAAAAAAAGTTGTTACTCTTCCTATAACTCTGGTGGCACAGCAGTAGAGTTGCAGCCTTACAACGCCAGAGATCTGGTTCGATCTTGACTACGGGTGCTTGTCTGTATGGAGTTTGTATGTTCTCCCCATGACCTGCACGGGCTTTCTCTGTGATCTCTGGTTTCCTCCCACACTCCAAAGACGTACAGGTTTGTAGGTTAATTGGCTTGGTATAATTGTAAATTGCCCCTAGTGTGTGTGGGATCGCTTGTGGGTGGGCTGAAGGGCCTGTTTCCGTGCTGTATCTCTAAACTAAACTAAACTACAATGTGCACTGTGGCATAAATGTCTCTGGCCATTCCTGGTGTTGGCTTGGTTTATAATATTGAGGTCTGCATTCATAACATAAAATGACACATTCAAGGCTTTCTCATTTCAACATGGATCATTTTGCAGCTAAACCTAATGTTTGCACATTTCAGAGAATACTTTGTAACCATGCCAACGTCTGCAGCAGCCTCTTTGATGTGTTCAAGATCATTTTTTTCTATTTTGTCTATCCAAAGAAGGACTCTTTCAGTTACCTTTCCAAAGAAGAAAAATAGTCAGTGATAGTTGTGGGTGATTTTGAAGCAAAATCGATAGATCCATTGACAGGACAGTACAAGGAACACCAAAACTCTTAATATCCATGATCTTGCCACTTTCTTAAGCAAAGACACTTTTAGTTGCTAAAAGATTATAGCCTGGTGTTAACATTATGTGCAATTTGATTGTGTCTCTGATTGGAATGATGTTCTGCATATGCCTGGCTGTTAAATTATCGCCCAATCTACGTCGACTCACTCAGTGTCGATATAAAAATTAAATGTTCGTCATTCTGCATCACTTTGAAATGGAGCAAGCACATGCATATTGCTTTTGGTTCAAACTTTGAACTTTGTTCTATTAGCTTTACGACAGTTATGGTAAAAGACAAGACGGGTCCACTAGTTAAAATTCTAAATTGGGACAAGGCCAACTTTGAAGGTTTTAGACAAGAGATTGCTGTAGTTGTTTAGAACAGGTTGTTTGCCGAAAAAGGAATGCTTTTAAAAGTCTGCTGACAAGAGTTCAGGGAATGCGTGTTCCTGTTAGAGTGAAGGGCAAGGCAGGTGGGAGTCAGGAAACTAGGATGATGAGAGAAATTGAGGCTCTGGTTAAGAATGGGAAGGGCGCATGGGGCAGGTACAAGCAGCTGGGATCAAAAGAATCCCTGGAAGAGTTTCAGGAACTGAGGAGCACGCTAAAGAAGGATATTGGGGGGGGGGTTGGGGGTTGGGGGAGGGGGTTGGGGGTTAGCTCTGACAGATAATATTAAATATAATCCTGAGATTTTATAAGTGCATTCACTCTTGACTCTCTTGATGCTTGATTTAGCTCAGTTGGTAGTTCTCCTTCCTCCAAATCAGTAGCTTATTGATATGTCTCACTGTAGAAAGTTAAATGCCTGAATAAGTCTGAAACTGTAGGTCACTGCTGAGGGACTGCAACATTATTGGAGGTGCCATCAACTGATGTAATTTTGAACCAAGGCCCTATCTCCCAGACGGAAGCAAAGTGTATCTCATGGTACCATTTCAAAGAAGAACAGAATTATCTCTGGTAACTTGTATATATTTACCCTCCACTTGATATTGAAAAAGATCACATTGTGGTTTGTGGGATCCAGGTGCCTGAATATTTGGTTGCTACTTTTTTACATTAAAACAGTAATTACACTTCAGAAGTCTTTCTTTGGCAATAGTGCACATCCTAGAGTAATGAAATGGCACCTATTATAAATTTCCAGTGGATAAAAATGAATTCAAGGCAGTGTTCAAATCTTTCTGAAAGAAATGTAGCATCCCCAATTACCTTTCTGGCCTATGATAGTTCAAAGTGGAGAAGGGGTATTTAGTTTAGTTTTAATTTAGAGATACAGCACGGAAACAGGCCCTTCGGCCAACCGAGTCCTCACAAACCAGCGATCCCCACACATTAACACTGTCTATGCACACTAGGGATAATTAAGTAGCCAATACCAAGTATTGGGATACCAAGTAACCAATTAACATACAAACCTGTACGTCTTTGGAGTGTGGGAGGAAACCGAAGATCTCAGAGAAAACCCACCCGGTCATGGGGTGAATATACTAACTTCATACAGACAGCACCCGTAGTCGGGAACCAACCCTTGTCTCTGGCACTGCAAGCACTGTAAGGCAGCATATCTACCACTGTGCCATCACGCCGCCCTGTAGGATTGTACTGAGAACTTGAGGTCATGCATTGGAGTGCACTGCATCCCCTGTGGGACACTTCCTGCCCTATCCATGGTCAACTCTGCAGTTCTCACATCGATCTCACTGGTCACCTTAGAAATTGCAAAACCAGAGCAATAACAGGTCATCCTTGATCCTGAGGGACCACCAAAGCAAAAGACGGCAGCTCTAGTGAATATAAAATTACCACCTCAACTGATCTACAATGAGAACGAGATGGCCTTTCAGCCGAAACTTTTTATTTTAATTCCAGTACTAATTGTAGCAATTTTACTCAAAAGAAGTGATAGAATGGTAAGTGAAAAGTTAAACTATTCTTCAGGAGGAGGGCATGCTGTGTTTGAATTGATGCTGTGTGGGTTCTGTACTTTGTGTATAATTTGTGTTCTGCCTCAAGCTGAAATAAAAAGAATGTCCTCTGCATTAACATCCTTCACACTGACAAGCACAATCATTTAACAGCTGGTTGAATAGCAATGAGAACTAAATGCGCAGTTTGTTACATTGACACTAACCTTTGTATTCTTCGTAATGCTGACTGAAAGATAGCTTTTATGATATTCCTAGTTTGTGCAGTGTCGCATTCATTTTTAATGTCATAATCGTAACAAAAATTCCAAAAGAAGAATATCCAGAAGTGTATTTATTCCTGGGGGTGTTTTCGGGTTGTGTGGGGGTACTCCGGGAGGGGTAGCACCTCTGGTAGGGGACATGTCGTGCTCCTCTGAGGGTAGTTGGTTGGTCGGTCCCCACCTGACACCCAGCTCTCACCTGTGGCTCCAAGAAGCAGTTGGCATGAGACAGCAGCCATACTCTGGAAAACCACTTTGGCTGGTGGTCTAAACCAGGTGAGGGTAGCCAACGTGTCTCGAACCCTCGGTGAGTTTAGGGACTTGCTCAGACCAGAATGCAGTCTGTTCCAGGGGTAGACACAAAATGCTGGAGTAACTCAGCGAGACAGGCAGCATCTTTGGAGAGGAATGGGTGACGTTTCGGGTCGAGACCCTTCTTCAGACTGATATCAGGGGAGGGGGATGGGACAGAGATAGAATGTAGTTGGAGACAGTAAGACTGGTGGGAGAACTGGGAAGGGGGAGGGGATGGAGAAAGAGGGAAAGCAAGGGCTATTTGAAGTTAGAGAAGTCAATGTTCATACCGCTGGGTTGTAAGCTCCCCAAGCAAAATATGAGGTGCTGTTCCTCCAATTTGCACTGGGCCCTCACTCTGACAACAGAGGAGGCCCAGGACAGAAAGGTCAGATTGGGAATGGGAGGGGGAGTTAAAGTGCTGAGCAATTGGGAGATCAGGGTGGTTAAGGCGTACTGAGTGGAGGTGTTCCGAGCCTGCGCTTGGTGTTCCTGAGGATTGTTCGGAGGGAATCCACAGGAGGGTTCAACGGCCAGGAAGGGCACTCAGCAGCACACTGCGGAGTGCAGAGGGCATGTCCAAGCGCAAAAGAAGACGTGACCGTCCTGTGCAGCTGAGAGAGTTTCCAGACGTAACGTCTAACCGTGCCACTGGAACCCAGCTCCTGCGGGATGAGAGGATGGGGTTGCTCGTGTGCAACAGCCTCTCCACCTTACTCTCTCCCACGCACAGGTTTTTGTGCAAGCATGGCACTGCACAACCTTGCTACCGTTGTCTACGACGAGCCACCACCATTTCTTCATGACGTGGAATTTACTGTGAGATATGCCTCGTGTGTGGCAGGACTTAACTCGAATTGTACTGGAAAGGCTTCACACAACTGGGAATCTGGATAAATTACTCACATTCAGATGGTTAAAAAAGGAGTTCTGATCTCCCCAAAAAATAATTTACATAAGTCTTGGGACTCAATTCCAAAGCATTCACATAGCAACAAAAAATTGTAGGCATTGCAAAAGTAACCCTTACCTAATTAATTTCCACCATACGGTTTGGCAGTCATTTTGATGTGCTGTATATTAATATTTTGGTTATTCCAAGGTCATTTGTAACATTCAATCCCAGTTGCCATGGGAAGGCCTTTTCTTTAGTATCGGGAGTGGATCATTCATCCTGATCAATAAGCCATCCTGAAGTAAGCCATGCTCACAATGAATGGAGATACTGGCTTGAAGGACCAAATGGCCTCCTCCTGCACCTATTTTCTATGTTTCTATGTTGCTATGTAATCTTTCCATTAGATTTTGGTAAACATTTGTTTTTAAAATTTAACCTAAAACATCATCACCATCAGGGGTGGCATTATGGCACAGTGGTAGAGTTGCTGCCTTACAGTGCCAGAGACCCGGATTCAATCCTGACTATAGGTGCTATCTGAATGGAGTTTGTACGGAGTTTGTACGTTCTCCCTGCAACCCCATGGGTTTTCCCTGGGTGCCCGGGTTTTCTCCTACACTCCAAAGACATAGAGGTTTGTAGGTTAATTTGGCTTCAGTAAAAATTGTAAATTATCCCTAATATCTAGGGCATTGCTAGTGTACGGGATTGTTCACTAACTCGATGGGCCAAAGGGCGTTTCCATGCTGTATCTCTAAACTAAACTAAACTAAACTAATCTTACCTTACAAAAACTTTCTGTTTCAAAACTTTCATTTTGTTCCGTCTCCACATCTTTTTCAGGAAAATAATTCAAGATTTCTATGAAAAAGTATTCTCCTAGCTTACTCGTTATCAGCCATCTTAACTTTAAGAATGTGGCTTCTCATTCTGAATTAGCCCAACAGAGAAAAAATGTTCACATATGTACTGTCAAACTCCTTGAATCATTTTGAGCATTTCAAGTCGATCATCCTTTTATCTTTGGGATTTTGAGTCTTTGGAGAGTGTGCTGAGATACGGTACTTCAGTTATGCAGTTAGATGATCACTGTTTTTCTTAGAACAAAAAAGACCGAAGAAAATATAAACCAGGAAATCAAAATTGTGAAGTATTGTGTCAATTTGAATTTAAGAGCAGATTTCTGCTGGCAGGGGAGTCAGTAGCTTGAAGATACAGGTTAAAGATAATTGACTGAAAAAAAACTGTGGATGGGTGAGAATTATATTTTCTGATGGTAAGTTGTCGTGCTCTGGAACACACTGGTTGAAAGGGGGATGTAAACAACTTTGAAAGTGAAGCAGATATGCGCTTGAAAGAAAGAATGTCAAGGATATGGGTTAAGAGCAACAGTATGAAACTAATTTGGATATATTTTACCAAGTATCAGAAGAGAAATGAACATTCCTGCAATGTTGTATGATTTTGTTAAACTCAAACAGTTTTGTACACTAGCCTCAATCTAAACCCAAATAATAGCTGGTGAATTTGCACATATGCCTGTTTTTATTAAACAGTCATAAATTGTATAATATTTGAAGGATTCACATATTCCGTGAGAAAGAGCATTTAAACCGCAGACTATACATGTAGTTTCATAAACTGTTAGGGGAACCCGATGGTGCTGCCACAGATGTGGTCTGGTCAGGTAGCATCTGTGGAGGGAAATGGACAGTCAACATTTTGGGTTGGGATCCTTCTTTGTCCTGACCGGAAACATTATTTGTCCATTATCTCCACAGATACTGCCTGACCTGCTGAGTTCCTCCATCAGTCTTATTTCTACTCAAAACTCCAGCATCTGCTGCCTCTTGTGTCACTATATTCAGTTGCATCTTGACAGTACCGATGGAAAACTGATTATGAAGAGAGAGAAGAGGCCTGAGATTGCATTTATTGGGGGACTAATTGTTTTGAGAAGATGATTTAAGACAATGAAATAAAACCAGGAACTGTTAGAAACACTCAACAGACCAGGCAGCATCAAAGGAAAGAGAAACATAGTTTCAGATGGAGTACTTACAGGATCAGGAGGATGAGGGGTGATCTTATAGAGGTGTATAAGATCATGAGAGGAATAGATTGAGTTGATGCACAGTCTCTTGCCCAGAGTAGGTGAATCGAGGACCAGAGGACATAGGTTTAAGGTGAAGGGGAAAAGATTTAATAGGAATCTGAGGGGTAACTTTTTTCACAAAAAGGATGGTGGATATATGGAACAAGCTGCCAGAGGAGGTAGTTGAGGCAGGGACAATCCCAACATTTAAGAAGCAGTTAGACAGGTTTGGAGGGATATGAACCAAATGCTGACAGATGAGACTAGTATAGCTGGGACATGTTGGCCAGTGTGGGCAAGTTGGGCCGAAGAGCCTGTTTCCACACTGTATCACTCTATGACTCAATGACACCGTCAAACTTACTGAGGGTTTACAGAATTTTCTCGTTTCATTCTAAATTTCCAGCAGTTTTGTGAGTTTTATTGAAATCCTGAATGCTTTGGAAACGATTCATATGCAATTGTCACCGGGGATGTGAGTAAAAAATGTATGAGAAATTGCCTAATGCAGGAAGTTAGAGGCAGTTGGAATTGTTTGCCAAACCTGGTACTTGAGACAATGATTATTGTTGTTTGAATATTTAATTGCTGTATTTTTACTCTGTTGCCAACTCATTTTCAGAATTAATGTTTTCTTTTGTGGCTTGCACTTTTGAGAAGAGGCTGATTTATGAGTTCACAAACGGCAGCCACAGCAGGTTGCCTCTCAGCCACACACTTTCTGCATTAAATAAATCTCATTATGGTGGCCAAACGCATTGCCATGGAGATTAGGAAGATGGAGAAACATGAAGATAGACACAAAATGCTGGACTAACTCTGCGGGACAGGCAGCATCTTTGGATAGAAGGAATGGATGATGTTTCGGGTCGAGACCCTTCTTCAGACCATGAAAGCAGGGAGGCAGGAGGATCGAAACCGAGGGGGAAGATAATTATTGATGATGATGGAAGGAGGGATCCTGTGAATGTGGCTTGGAATCACCGGTGACAACCAATCTGAATGGGCATTTCCATACCACTGCAGGCTCACCGTTAAATCCCTTCTCCGATCTAATTTTACCAATGCAAAACTCCACAAAATATGGGATTTGTGAGCCAAGGGCGTAATTCCGATGAAGTTTGCATATCCCAAGAATGGTGCCCTTACTAGCCTGGATCTTCTCAGAGATAGATTTTTTTTTATAATTCAATAATACTCCCACCTTTCATTTTAGCTGAATTTGCAACCAATCTGGTCAGGATTGAATTTAATGAAAAATGCACATGGTTATACTTCTGTGCGAGACCCATATGTTAAACGAATGTCTATTTTGGGACGTGTTGCACATTGCAGCTTAGATGAAAGGTAGTCACGCTATTGAAGTTGTGGAAAAGATCAAACTCTAAGAATATTACGGGATGTGCTAAATTCATCACAACTCTGTTCTCATCTCACAAATGCCATCTTTTGTGGATTTTCACATTGCTCGGAGAGCTACCCAAGATCATATCATTTTCTATCATTAGCTATACTTACCTCTTAATAAAATGATACTCCGTGTGGTAATAGCATAATGCTGCCTATTGGTATAAAACTACCATCTGCCTGTTAAGTAAATGCTGATCAGCTTCTGACACTTCTCAGCATTTCAGTGTTGCCAACAATATCTCTCTCCGGTTAAAAGGAATGACTGGAATTCGCCAATCCTTTTTCCCATTTTTTCCACCTTTCAGTCAAAGTAGGGCATGTAAGAGACTGAAAGGAGAGAAATACAGGTGTGAAAGAACCGTGAAGAATTCATTAGTCAAATGACAATGTCTGCATTTAAATTTAAATTATTTTTCACCAGTTGCCGTCAGTGATTTATTTACTGAGAGGATTATTTCTAAATTGATGGAACTCAATGAAAATTAACTTTTAAGGACACATTAATATTTCGGAAATTGAGACGACATTTTTATGACATTGTACAGGGTGAGTGCTACATGTATTTCAATATCGACAGCTACTTATTTTGTTTTCTTGCCAATCTTGCCAATCTCTGATCAAGATGTAACAACATTGCAGTGACACCGTACTGTTTTTTGAGTGTTTCACGGTTTGGGGATGCAATTATGTTCCAGTCAGTTTATTAAATATCATGGTTAATGAAATCAAATTATGGATATACGGTAACACTATTGCAGAGTGCTTTCAGAGATTGAATCAAAAATGATCGCTTCGAGTAAACCAATTTATTCTTTTGTATTGATGTAAACTGACATATTATAACAGTTACAAGTTCGGCAGGTTATTTAGTGAAAGGATGAAAAAAGGCACATTGTCCAGCGATCACCCATTCACATTAGTACAATGTTATCCCAAATTCTCTTCCACTTCATATACATCAGAATTTATTTTTACAATCAACCTACAAAACCATATGTCTTTGGGATGGGGGAGGATACCAGAGTACCTGGCAGAAACAAACCCATGCGGTTACAGGGAACACATGGAAATTCCACACAGACACCACCGGATGTCTGAATCAAATTCATGTCTCTGGTGCTACGGTCAGCTTTACCAGCTGACATAAACCTCCTTCAAGATGCCCAACCAAATACTGCAGGTTCAGCAATCAAGCATTGAGTAGAGGACGACTTCTCCTTCCCTTCTTTCGGATTCCTTTGGAAATGGGGAGACCTTGCTTCCATTTGAGTTCTATGGGTTTCGAGATGGCTGATGATACATATGTGGAACCACTGGGGCAGGGATGGCAGGTAGATCAAACATAGAACTGTACAGCACAGGGACAGGCCCTTCAACCCACAATGTTTGTGCTGAACATAATGCCAAGATAAACTGATCTCGTCTGTCTGAACACAATCAATATCCCTCTATTCCTTGCTCTTCCATGTGCTTATCTAAAAGCCTCTTAAAAGAAGATCTTTTGAAATTGGTGCACTCCTTCCACCATTTTCTTTAGACATCTGTGTTCCTCTGAGAACTGAACTTGAGGTTCTCAAAAGTCCTTTCTCCATTTTAAACATTGATTCCCATTACGTAATGTGGCTGCCACACTACAGAAGGATGCTTTGTAATCATCCTTGAATCTACCCATCCAGCAGGCTCTTCCCAGGAAGGAGCTTAGATTAGAAAGAGTATGTTTTTCATAAGTTGGGGTTTGGCTATGTAAACATTACAATTTGACCAATGGAGATGACTGAATTTATTTAGCATCTCAATTTTGGGGATGCTGACCTGGAAAACAAGGCTGTCATTGCCTTGCTTTTCCCATCAATGTTTTAGGAGGATTTTGCAGAGTTGTGCTGGTTGGTATCTCTTCTTAGCCTTCAGTAACTTTGATGTGCTGCTGTAGGTATTTCTGAAGCATTCAGGAGGGGTGGGATCATGGTTAGCCAGTAAACTATGAGCTTTCTGACTGGTTTGAGATCTGGCCAACAAAGACTGACAACCAAAGACTCTTCGTGCACTCAAAATAAAGTTGAATTTTCACCCTTGATATCTGCCTTGGTGATCGTTGGCTCCCAAGGTATGGGAAATGCAGGGAGTAGCAGTCAATGTGATAATGTCTTACAAATGCCTTTGGCCTTCACTACAGGGATAATGGAGCATTCTCCTCTAATTTGTCTCCTCACTAAAAGGTCATGCCCCTTTTGCTTCTTCTTCATGCTATGCAAATCACGATCAAAAGTAATGTGTCCACAATAGACTTGAGCTCAAACAGATTGTTTGATGTCGGAAGGATATTCTTGCTATTGAAGGCGTGCAGCGTAGCTTTACTAGGTTAATTCCCGGAATGGCGGGACTGTCATATGTTGAAAGACTGGAGCGACTAGGCTTGTATACACTGGAATTTAGAAGGATGAGAGGGGATCTTATCGAAACGTATAAGATTATTAAGGGGTTGGACACATTAGAGGCAGGAAACATGTTCCCAATGTTGGGGGAGTCCAGAACCAGGGGCCACAGTTTGAGAATAAGGGGTAGGCCATTTAGAACAGAGATGAGGAAAAACTTTTTCAGTCAGAGAGTTGTGAATCTGTGGAATTCTCTGCCTCAGAGGGCAGTGGAGGCCAATTCTCTGAATACATTCAAGAGAGAGCTAGATAGAGCTCTTAAGGATAGCGGAGTCAGGGGGTATGGGGAGAAAGCGGGAACGGGGTACCGATTGAGAATGATCAGCCATGATCACATTGAATGGCGGTGCTGGCTCGAAGGGCCGAATGGCCTACTCCTGCACCTATTGTCTATTGTCTATTGTCGAGCAAGGTAATCATCCCGATATGATTCTTAAATGTGCAAACTGCTATGTTGCACCCGATCTCTAATAACCTTCATGCTGGAGTGGAGCTAATCCAGGACAATTGGGAAATTATTTCACCCATGCTTGCTCCACTCCAGAACTAAGGTCACTCCAACTACAGTCATCAGCTGCAGTACACACGTGTGCTTGTTCAGAGGTCGAGCTGCATGATACTGTTAACTCATGCATTGAAGAATGTGAGAGGATTGGCCTAACACAGTGTCAGGAAAACAAAGGTTGTATGCCCTGAGGTACAACACTGCCCTCTAAATAAGTAGAGTGGAGCGGTACATACAGGAAATAGCCTTCGTGTATATACTCCTACTGAAAGTTTGGAATTCTCTGGCTAATGAACAAAGGGCTTTTCTGGATGGCTAGTCCATGAGTCTATGAAGACATCACTGAAAGAAGGATGTCCTGTACTCATGAACAAGAGGACTTAAAGTTGTTGAATTTAACCTCCTGAGCCTCTCTCCTAAAAGTTGCATCTTTTCTTCCTTCTTTCCAATCTTGCTTACCAAAGGAGGACTGGAACATGATGATTATGGTCAGGCCTTCCCCTTCTCCAATGGTAACAGCTATGAAGAGGTGTTATTGGAGAAGAGTGAATGTTTGGCAGCATACCCACTTTCCAAGCAGCATCTTCAGAGAATGTCCAAAATAAGTCTTAATATGTTGTTGAAGTATCCATAGAGTTTCCCAGAATCTCCCCTGATGTATAGTTTTGGTCTTCTTCAAACCAGCAGATGAACAGTACAAGTTAAGTATTAGCTCAACAAAAATAAAACTTTTGCTGGTGGAAAATAAATTCCATGGCATTTTATTATATTATATTTCATTTTATTATATTTCAGATACAGCGCGGAAACAGGCCTTTTCGGCCCACCAAGTCCGCACCGTCCAGCGATCCCCGCACACTAACACTATCCTACACACACTAGGGACAATTTTGACATATACCCAGTCAATTAACCTACATACCTGTACGTCTTTGGAGTGTGGGAGGAAACCGAAGATCTCGGAGAAAACCCACGCAGGTCACGGGGAGAACGTACAAACTCCTTACAGTACAGCACCCGTAGTCAGGATCGAACCGGAGTCTCCGGCGCTGCATTCGCTGTAAAGCAGCAACTCTACCGCTGTGCTACCGTGCCGCCTTGGGCAGCATCTGTTGAGGGAAATGGACAGTTCATGTTTTGGGTCAGGACATTTTTAAGTCGCATGCAAAATCCCAAAATAAAACTCTAAGATGTAAACTTGATCTACTCTGAGGAATACATAAAAGTTACTTTACAACCAACAGAAAGAGAAAGGGATAACAATGACAAAAAGGTGACTTTCAACTGCTGACTGGTTATCTCACTACTGCAAATTCAATTCACGCAAAATAGCTGCTGGTTCTGCTGCATATTACATTAATGGCCATACATATTACATGGTATGCATTATGGTACCACAAACATGGTAGCATTATGATAGAGAAAACCACAGAATCAATGAATAATGATTAAAAAAACTGCAGGGGACACTGTAGGGTCAAATTGCATCTGGCGAAAAAGGAATTGTAAATGTTGTAGGTCAAGAACTTATATCAGGACTAAGAATGCATAAGGAAAGTATAAGTAGGAAAGGGTAAAGGTGAGACTGGACCAGGAGGTAATAAGTGGGTCAAAATAAAGTGAAGGATGATGGGCAATGGAGCCAAGTGGGGGAGGGGTGGCGTTTGGAGACATAGGTGGAAGCAAACAAGGAAATAAAAAGACATATGGAGCCAGTTTGAGGGCGAGGAAGGTGAAGGTGGGAGAGCTGCATTTCCTGAAAAAGGCCATTTCAGATCTTCTGCAATGGAAGGCCTCATCTTGAAAGCAAATGAGAGGGAGACGTAGAAACTCCCTCAGTGGAGTTTCCCTCAGGAGTGGCAATCTTTCAAGTGACAGTGGGGAGAACTGGAATCAAGGTTGCTGTGGGAGTCAATAGACAATAGACAATAGACAATAGACAATAGACAATAGGTGCAGGAGTAGGCCATTCAGCCCTTCGAGCCAGCACCGCCATTCAATGCGATCATGGCTGATCACTCTCAATCAGTACCCCGTTCCTGCCTTCTCCCCATACCCCCTCACTCCGCCACTAGTAAATCCCAATGGATAGTTTGTTCCCTGAGGCGGGGGATCAGTTTACATTGGATTACCCACTGTATTGAATAATTATTTTTTAATGCTTTATGGTCCCTAGCACATAGAATCTGCTTTTGTGCTATATTCACGTACATCATGATGGTACTCCGTCAGTAATGATCTACTCTGCATATGCACAGTCCTGCCAGGCTTGTCACTTTCCCCCATCTCTTCTGCCAAGGTGTGAATTATAATTCAAACAGACATTTTGAAGTTAATTTGCCAACTGCCTAAACAAATGATTCTGGAACAA
Organism: Rhinoraja longicauda; assembly: GCF_053455715.1. Lineage (NCBI taxonomy): Eukaryota > Metazoa > Chordata > Chondrichthyes > Rajiformes > Arhynchobatidae > Rhinoraja > Rhinoraja longicauda. The sequence continues at coordinate 24,095,759 of NC_135970.1, read as the reverse complement.
GCTCAAGACCAATACAAATAACACTGTTGTGAAATCTTGTAAAATAATTAGGCAAAATGAAGGAATACCATGCTAAATCCATTAGGTCTGAATGAATGAATACTTTGAATGAATATGTTATTGTCACATGTGACATGTCATAGTGAAATTCTTTGTTTGGCATACCCAAGGTATGCAAAGGGTCGCCATGTAAAGGGCGGCGACAAAGTTACCAACTATCCTGTGCCAGGTTCACCTTTGTTTTTCCCCCATCTCCCGCCCCCTCCCTCCTGCTAGTTCCCCCATGCTGGGTCCTCGTTTGTTATTCCCCCCCCTGTCCCTTCTGGCGGTTCCCCTATGCCGGCCCCCCTTTGTTCTAATATGTCCAAACATATTAAAAATAGTTAAATAGACCTTAAGATATTGGCCTCTACCTTTGAGTTTCAAAGCATAACCACAACTGTAAGATTTCCAATAACTTTGAAAGTAATGGAAAACTGATTTGAGGCACACTTTTAATAGTTTGTCGAGAGGTTAGATGTCATAATGCATTCCAGGCTCAGTAGTGGAACAGCGAAGGAAAGTTGCGTTGTAACTAAGCCACACTTATTCTCTTTGAATTCTAGACAGAAATAAAGCATTGGATGTTGATTGTTATTAATCATTGCTTTTACTTTCCTGGAGAGAAATTATATGTATCCTTGTGCTGAGTATGCTAATTAGGAAGTAATGAATAACAAAACATGCACGCATTAAACAAAATTAACAGACCATTAGTTGTTTTGCCACAAGGTGCTTGAATGCTTTAAAAAAATAACCTTTATGGGAGAATTCACGTTATCTGCACAAATTGGAATTTATTATTCCCATTGACTTTATAATCTCTTCAAACATTTCACAAAATTGATGACTTTAATTTGCACTTGAACAAGAATGATGAAGTTTAGAATTCATTAGTGTAAGCTGTTATTTCCTTGCTTGATTGCTACAGTGATGTTATTTTTGCTGGGTATCTATTTTCCTTTGGCTACATTGAGTTAGTTACCACCTCCCACTTAGTGTTGTGGCCCATCTCAGGATTATTTTGAAGATTTTTCAAATGACCTTTTCTGCTTCTTGCCACAGGGCTAAGAAGTTGCTGCAGTTGTTGATTAATTACTTGACACAATGCACACAGTCATATTGATATCTGAACAAAGCCTGTGTGATATAAAGTGGCTGTGTGTAAAATGAGTTTCACTCAGCTCTGGTGCACCAAACCATGCTGTGTTTAATGGTAATACCAAATTGGGACTATTGCAACACTTTCACATATTTGATCAAAATCTGAAGAAAATGTCAGATGATATACACCCTCATAACTCCAAATCAGCGCCACTGCCTGTATGGAATCTGTATGCTTTTACTCTGTCTGTATGGATTTCCTACATCCCAATGGCAAATGTAAATTACCCCAAGCATTGGGAAGTGCTAGGAAAACCAGAGTTGATTTGATGGGTATGCAGGAGAGAAAAGTGTAAAGGGCAACATGGAGATATGAGATTGCGCTGGAACACCCAATAGAGTCTGCTGCGATAAAGGCTAATGATATTTCCCACAAGTTTCCTGCTACTTTCATACTCTTTGCTCCTGTAGTTTAGTTTAGTTTAGAGATACAACACAGATACAACCACGCCAGCCCATCGAATCTGCGCCGACCAGCACACTAACACTATCCTACACACACTAAGGACAATTTGCAATCATACCAAGCCAATTAACCTACAAACCTGTACATCTTTGGAGTGTGGGAGGAAACCAGAGATCCTGGGGAAAACCTACACAGGTCTCGGGGAGAACGTACAAACTCCCGTCAACCCCCGGGTCTCTGTCGCTGTAGGGCAGCAACTCTACTGCTGCGCCACCGTGCCGCACCACGTAGTTGAAGAGCATACTGGTGAGAGGAACCCAAGGTTCATTGGGATCCATCCCCTGGGCAGTCTGAGCTTCGTCAAATACCTGGCAATGCAGCTTTGTACGGGTTGAAGGAGTCGGGTCGCTTCGTGAAAGTGAAGCATTCACCATGAGGAAATTATCATAACTTACAAGCTTTATATTGAGGAAGTTGAAACATTTTCTGCTGGCACAAAGATCCGAGTTCTTCACTGAAATCCTTATTGGGATGTGGACACTCAATGATTCCCTGCACTCATGGGAATCCAGCAATGTTAGCGATTCCCTGTGGGTGTTGGTCTCCCTGCAGAAAGTCACAGTGACGGCACCCTAAGAAGACCCAAGACTGTGAACCCAAGACCCGAGTACCGAGACACGTATAGGTATTGAAAGAAACATGTATCTATGGAGGCAAGGTCTTTGTGGTTGATCCTGTCATTACCTCGTGCCCAGGTGAATGGACAGCCAATTTCACAATTGGTATAATTTCATTTGGAAAAGTTTGCTATAGCCATCTGCTCTGAGTGTAATGGAATTTTACATATTACACCCTTAAAAATAGCAGCTACCCAAATCAATTTCCAGGCAGGTTTTATTTATCATGTCTGGCATTTCTGGGCATCATTACTTTAGTAAGAAGGCACGGAAAGTATGGCACATTGTAATGTAGATAGAGTGCAACACCTAAACTTCCAGTAACGTGGATGGATTTTTCATATCATTTATGTTTCTTTCATTTTTATACGAGCAGGCTAAGAAGGAACCGTACAAATACAGCTGTCATTGCATTAGCAAAATGAAAAAATAGAACCATAGAATGAAATAAGAGCAAGAATCTATGCTTGAGTTTTGGGAGTACATTTAAAAATATTAGATAACTTTATGCTCAAGAAGCACAAACACACAAAAAAAGAATGTACTTCTGACAAATAATTTGTGTAGAATGTAAGTGCAGTTTTGGTTTTAAATACATATCCATGGCAAAACGTACTGAGATTCCAAACGCTTAATTAAAATGATTAGAAACTGTTATATAGTGAGAGTTTGAGTTTGAGTTTTAGAGAGACAGTGCAGAAACTGCCCCATCGGTCCACCGAATTCGCACCGACCAGTGATCCCCACACATTAACACTATCCTACGCACACTAGGGACAATTTTACATTTATACCAAGCCAATTAACCTACAAACCTGTACGTCTTTGAAGTGTGGGAGGAAACCGATGATCTCAGAGAAAACCCATGCAGTCATGGGGAGAACGTACAAACTCCGTACAGACAGCACCCGTACTCGGGGTCAAACTGGGTCTGGCGCTGTAAGCGCTGTAAGGGAGCAACTCTACCCCTACACCGCCGTTGTTATGTGAGATGTCATAAGTGAAGAAACATTGCCTTTATTGTAACCCATTCTCTAATCTTCCTTCATTTTTTAAATGTTAAGATTAAAACTTATTGAACTCCTTCCTTTCAAGACTTTGTGCATCAATGCTCCCATTACAAAACTGCATAAGTGTTGAATGACATTAACTCACCAAGATCAGGCTAAAATTTAATTTCACAAACACATGGTATCATATCCCACAACACTTATGCCTGTGATAACTGCTCCAATTATAATCATTAGCCCATTAAAATCTAGTTTTTGGCATTCACCTTATTGGAACTGAGTGTGGAGAATAAAGAACACTGTGACATCTGGTGAGACACATGGCTTGTTGGCAAAGGAACCTTGTTAACTGGAATGGCTGCCAGCTGGTATGCTAAACCAGATGGGCATATTTCTCATCAAGTAAAACTGATTGAAAGATTCCATCGAAGTAGGTACTGCCTGGATGGTGGATAGTGGTTGCACTGTCTCACTGGGTGACTGTCTCATAATGTTAACTGAGCATGCTTCACTGACCATCGTGATTAATAAGCAAATAATTCTCAAAAGTACAAGATCAGTACCTGCTGCTTGCGGCATGCCAATAAAGCATTGTGTAAAAAAAAGCTGTTAATTAGCCACAAGAAAAATATACTGAATACACGTCCCTTGTCTTCGCGTTTGCCAAATGTATTATCCATTCCTCGTAGATACCTGATGTTGCACTGAGTTGTTATGGTGAAGGGCCTCAGTAAATTGGCAATTTGCTAGAAATTAGAGAGAATGTGACATGCAGAGAAATTGAAAGAAACAGCACAACATACCTGACACACACAGAACATTCAACAAAGTGACAAAGAACACCTTGTTTTTGTTGCAATGGGTAGTTCTGCCACGAGATTACATGGTCATCTTGTAGCTGCTGACAGCTTTCATTTCTATTTCTGGCATTTGGCTTTTTAATACTTAATGAACTTTTGGATGTAGAACAGAACGTGATACCACTGGAAAATGTCTAATTTGACAAAGCTCAGAAACAAACCCATGCGAAAGCTTGATTTAAATGGAGTTTTTCCATGTCAAAATATCTCAAAAAAGTTACAGAAAATATGCTTTCAAGAGCCTGTTATTTCTTTTTTGCGGTTTCTCAAAAATTGCAAAGAGAAAAATTACTAATTGATATTTTTCATGAATAATGATAGGTGGACTGAAAAATCCTTGGACAATTGGTTACTCTCTTTTGAATTGTAATGATTTTTTTAAGTATGCCTGAAAAATTTAAACATTTATCAAAAATCAAAAACGACTGAAATCTGAAAGAAGAGCATAAAATTTTGGGGATTCTCATCGGGTCAGGCAGATCTGTGGCGAGATAAATAGAGTTAACATTTAATGTTAGATAGGCACAAAAAGCTGGAGTAACTCAGTGGGTCAGACAGCATCTCTGGAGAAAAGGAATAGGTGAAGTTTTGGGTCGAGACCCTGTTGAAGGCTTTCATCTGAGCTAGAGCAAGTTAGAAATCAAACAGTTTAAGTTGCAGAGAAGGACAGATGAAAGAACAAAGGAAATGGCTGTTGTAGGGAGCAACCAAAAGACTGAGTGAAATAGTGAAAGGCCTGAACAGAGCAGATGTGGAGAGGATGATTCCACTAGTGAATCTAGGACCAGAGGCCAGGGCCTCAGAATAAAAGGATGTACCTTTAGAAAGGAGATGTGGAGGAATTTCTTTAGTCAGAGGGTGGTGAATCTGCGGACTTCATTATCACAGAAGACTGTGGAGGCTTAGCCAATGGATATTTTAAAGGCTGAGATTGATAGATTCTTGATTAGTACAGGTGTCAGAGGTTATGGGGAGAAGGCAGGAGAATGGGGTTGAAAAGTGGGAGGAAACAGGGGCACCCAGAGAAAGCCCACTTGGTCACAGGGAGAACATAAAACTCCATACAGACAGCACCCATAGCACCCGGGGTCTCGAGTGCTGTAAGGCAGCAACCCCACTGCTATGCCACTGTGCTGCCCAGCTTCTTGATGGATTACACTATCATCCACCATTGACTTAGCTCAGGGTGAAAGTTGAAAGGTGAAAGCTGGTCAATATCCCATCTTCCCACTACCAGAATGTTGCGGCAGAGAGCAGGTGCATTGACATGGGACCTGATCCTGTTAGAACTTGAAATGCAAAGATTAGACAGGTACTATTTCAGATTGAAGCTGAAGATTTGAACCTTCAAACCAAATACCGAATTTTATGTCAGTAATATATAACATTTATGAGAATGTTTGCAAAAATCTCCTCCCAAGTATGTCATTATAAAATGCAAAACATGGAAGCAAAGATCTAGAATAATGATCTTTCCTGTCTGAGAGTTAGGATCTGTGGGGCAGACATTCATAGAGTTATACAGTGCAGAAACAGCCCATTCAGCCCACCGTGTCCAAGCTGACATTTTGGCCATCTGCATTGGTCTCATTTGCCCACATGTGGTCTGATTTTATAGCCCTTGCTTATTCAAGTGCTTGTCTAATTGTGTCTTGAACGTAGTGATTGTATCTGATTCCACCACTTCCTCTGGCAGTGAGTTCCAGATACCAGCCACTCTCTGTGTAAAAGTCATCCCCCTCCAATCCCCTTTAAAATTCTTTCCTCTCACTTCAAACGAATGCCCTTTTGTTTTTGGTACCCCTGCCAGAGGAACAAAATGCTGCCATTCTACACTGACTATGTCTCTTATAATTTAATATTTTATATCAGCTCACCTTCACCCCAGAGATAGCAAGCCCAGCCTATCTATCCATTCTTTCCTCATCGCTAAAGTCGTCCGATCCAGGAAAAATCCTGGTAAATTGCCTTTGCATTCTCTCCAGTGTAACTACATCCTACAGCCTGGCAACCAGAACTGCACACAATACTCCAACCACGATCTATCCAGTGTTTTGTAAAGTTGCAAAATAACATCCAAATTCTTGTATTTCATGCCCTAACCTGCCCTAACAATTCCCCTGCAAAGTTTCCATATGTTTTAAAGATAATAGCTTGTAGAAATGTTGTGCCTACATGCTCTTTAATCAAGCAATATTTTTGCAGAGCTGTTTAACCACCATCAACGATGCTTTCCTGAATAATATGTTACATATTTTCATTGTACTAAACTAAATATGTGGCTGGTTTACACACATTCCTGCTAAAATATTTGATTAAACTTGGTCAATACTGGGATATTAAACGTTTCCTCAATTTGAAAACAAATTAACATGGCAAGTTGCCATGTGAGGTTCCAACATGGCATTGTTAATTTGTCAAGTAATTATGTAGAGCTGTGTGCCAAACAATGCTCAGAGAGATGGAGAGTTCATAGGCATGAAGTGTTTTTTATTTAGAAAGGAAGAGGAGAGGAGAGATGCTTAAATAGGAATAATTCTGAGATGAAGTTCCATTCCCCTTATTTTTCCTTTTACTCCTAGCTGTTGATCACATGAAGTCATAGAGTCATGCAGCGTGGAAGTAGGTCTTTCAGCCCAACTTGCCTACACTGACCAACATGTTCCATCTACACTAGTCCCACCTGCCTGTGTTTAGCCCATATCCCGCTAAACCTGTCCCATCCATGTACCTGTCCAAATGTTTCTTAAACATTGCGATAATACCTGCCTCATCTACCTCTTCCGGCAGCTCATTCCATACACCCACCACTCTTTGTGTAAAAAACTTACCCCTCAGCTTCCTGTTAAATCCCCCCTCACTTTAAACCTATGTCCCCTAATCTGGGCAAGAAACTGTGCATTTACCCGATCTATTCCTCTCATGATTATGTACACCTCCATAAGATCACCCCTCTTCCATCTGCGTTCCAAGGAATAGAATCCTAGCCTGCTCAACCTCCCTCCTACAACTCAGGCCCTCGAGTCCTGGCAACATCCTTGTAAATCTTCACTGCACCCTTTCCGGCTTCTTTCCTATAACATGTTGCCCAGAATTGAACACAATACTCTAGATGCAGCCTCACCATCAACTTTTCTAATTGCAACGTGGCCTCCCAACGTCTATACTCATGTTCTACTAGTGTCAATACATCGGTATGGCAGTTGATCAGCTGGCTTCTGTGACACAATACAGAGGTTAAAAGTTATGATTATATAAACTTGTGTAAAAAACAGGTGGCATAGCTTTTATGTAGATTTTAGATTTTGTGTCCATTCCACGAGGCTCCATTTGTGGGTTCTCAAATGTGCAGTGGATTTGGTGAAGTTTTCACTCAACGTTCAACAATAACTCATGGTGAGAGATCATATTCAACTCGCTGGCACTACACAAGGGGTTAATTTATAAGAAAACAATTTCTTGATAAATGTACTGCTTTAATGCCATGACCTTGAGTTCAGTTAAAGATTTTGTGCTGCCCCTCTGTTTTACAGATCACATCGAGTATAGGTTGTGTTGCAGAATAAAAATAGACTCCCACAACAAAAGCATTTCATCATATTGATTTGTTTGCACGCAATGCAGAATTGGTCAAGATTGGAGTTAATGTGCAGGACTGTCACACCTTGGAAGATATTTTCATTTGGATCCTCAAGAATCTTTTCATCAAACAACCACAGAAAACCACTTAGCATTCATTGTTTAGCCTGTTCAACACATGGCACTAATGCATCACCACTGCATTCACTTCCCAAAATAAGTTGATAATAGGTGTCAATCAATAGTCACCATGAAATATCAAATAAACCTATATAAAGATCCCACTTGTGTGATCAAAGCAGGAGCAGTACTACTATTGATTGGACCACTCCTTTCCCATTTGCAGCTGGTGAAGACATTTTAAATTGGTTATATTGAATCTCATTTAGAAATGATTGGGAACTATTACCATTTCCCTTTATTTTACAAGATAGAATTAAAAATGATGAGGTGAGGGAATGGATTAGCATATTCATCATTTATATCTGGGGCTTAGGTTTGATTGACGTCTGGCAAATGGCAAGACGGTTATCACTCTTAATTTGTTATAATGGTCTTACAAGAAGTGTGTTTCTATGGACTTAATTCGGTTTCTAATATTGTGATCCAATAATGAAATACCGCAGATTATTTTGCATTAACTGGTTGTAAATTGACTCATAGCTGGGAAAGGATAAAGAAAAGAAAATCCGTACTGTTCTCGTGATTGAGGTGCATTAATGAACCGTTGTCACAGAGTTTCACGTGGATCCAGCCATGATATCTGACAATGTGTTAAGACCAGGACTTCATTTAGCAGCATCGGCATCTTTAACTTAGATCAAAACAAAAATTTACTGCAGTTGAAATAAAATAAATCTCCAGAAACAGTAACTTGATCTGAACTAAACAAATCCGATCTGCACTGAAGGAATTCAGAGACATAAGTGGAAACATAATTTAGATTTTTCACAATTTGTCATTTTACGTTATTTAGATTTTACACATTCTCACTCTTAGTCTGTTAACTTAAAAGTAACAAAAAGTGATGAGGTTAACCCTCCGATGTATTATGTCATTGTTTTCTGTGATCAAAGGTCAAAGTTCAGCATTTCAGAGACTTAAACACATAATCGTGGTGAACATAGTGACACAAGAAACTGCGGATTGTTGCAATGTTTTGGGTCGGGATCTTTCTACAGACTGATTGGTAGGGTAGAGAAAGCTGAAAAAGAGAGGGATTACAAGAAAGAGAGCAGGGCTAGTACTTGAAATTGAGGAATTCAGTGTTCATACAATTGGGTTGTAAGCTACCCAAGCAGAATATGAGATGCTGTTCCCTCATTTTGCACATTGCCCTACTAAGGCAATGGAGGCGGGCAAGGGCAGAATGATTGCTATAGGAATGGGTAGGGAAGTTAAAATGGTTAGTAACCAGGAGATCCAGCAAGCCGTGGTGGACAGTGTGCAAGCATTCGGTGAAATGGTCACCTAGTCTACACTGAAGCAACCTTATCCCCATTTGCTTGTTGAAAGTTTAGTGACCACCTCATTTGTCCTTTCAGCAATTTGTCCCTAGCCTGGATCAGGTGGATTTTAACCTCATGGTATAGATATTTCCTGTCTCAGAACTTGTGGAATCCCCTTTCTCTAAATTTCTCCTTCAATTTCATAACACTTATCCCTTCCACCCCGATTCTGGCCTCTTTCCACTGGCTCCCAGTACAGTACAGAATCGACTTCAAGCTCCTCCTATTCACATACAAAGCCCTAAACAGGCTTGCCCCCCCCCCCCATATCAAAAATCTTCTAACCCACCACTCTATCTCCAGATCCCTCAGGTGGGCCGACTTGGGGCTACTCACTATCACGCGGTCTAGGCTTAAGCTAAGGGGTGACCGCGCTTTTGCGGTTGCAGCTCCTAGACTGTGGAACAGCATCCCTCTCCCCATCGGAACTGCCCCCTCCATCGACTCCTTTAAGTCCAGGCTCAAAACCTATTTCTACTCCCTAGCATTTGAAGCCCTTTGAGGGGGCGCTGTGAACTGTTTATGCATGTGCTGTTATGTTTGTGAGCCATTGGATGTTCGTTCTTAGTACCTGAACTGATGTACAGCACTTTGGTCAACGTGGGTTGTTTTTAAATGTGCTATACAAATAAAATTGACTTGACTTGATTTGACTTGACTTCCCTATTTGTACAAGGTTCACATAATACACCCAAGATTATAATCCATTAATTTTTATACTTTAATTTAGATTCTAGGAACAATTTTTTTTTCTAAATAGCATCACCTCGCCTACTTTTCCTGTGCTGCAGCTTCCAAACTCAACCACAGCGGCTAAACCCTCTGCTTCCCTCTTCTTTTCTCACCTGTTTCCTCTTCTTTTCATCCAGTTTATCATCCTTCGACATTTCCACCAGTGCAATGGAATACCACAACCCATCCCATCACCTCCTCCCCACCTCATTCTGCTGCCTCCAGGTAGTACTCTCTCCATGACTCCCTGGTTCTCTCTGCCCTACCCACCCACACCTCCCCTCCCATAGCTGTAGGAGGTCCAACACTTGTCCCTACCCCTTCTCACACACATCCATTGAGGGATACAAACAACCCATTCAGGTCAGGCATTGATTCACATGATTCTCGTCCAACTTCATTAAACTCATTTGGTACTCTCAATCTGGCCTGGATTATGGATTATCATAATCCAGATAAAATCGAGATGCATCCATATTAGATATTATAAACTCTGAATTTGCATGCCTTTCACAACTTATAAAATAAGAATAAAATTGTTTAACGCCTTTTGAACTTGCAGTGTTACCAACCTTTGGAAAACAGAAGCACGTTCATCCCTTCCCAGCCATCCCTTCCCATTTCCCCTACATTTCCCCCACTTTTCCCCTGCAACCACAGGAGATGTGATACCTATTCCTTCACCACCTGTACTCACCCCCATCCAGGGACATAAACAGACTTTCCAAGTGAGGAGAAGTTCCTCCTTGTCTTTCAACCTAGTCCACTGTATTTAGTGTTCATGATGTGGCCTCTAGAACACTGGCAAAACCAAGTGTGGGTGAGATGACTGTTTTACAGAGCAACTGACCATCTTAATTCTCTCCTGAGATGCTGCCTGACCTGCTGAGTTACTCCAGCATTTTGTGAATAAATACCTTCGATTTGTACCAGCATCTGCAGTTATTTTCTTATACCATCTTAATTTATGAGTAACTTATAATTTTAACTCTCTTTTTCACTTCTGCACAGACCTGACTGTTCCTAGCCTTATCTATGGCTATAGTGAGGCCAAATGCAATCTTAAAAAACAACTTGCAACCCAATACATGAACACTGAATTTTCCAATTTCAGGTAACCCACACCTCCATTGGACTCCCTCACATACTCATCTGTTTCTCACACACTCTCTTAGGTTTCTTTGCCCTTTGCACTTTTCCCATTCTCTCCACATCTGCCCACTGGTTTCATCTATCATCAACCACATTTGTCCCATCCCTCCTTCATATTGCTATCTCCTGGCAATCTTTCCCCTTCCCTGTGCAGAATTTCATCCCAAAACATCGACATACATCTTTTGCCTCCACAGATGCTGCCTAACCTGCAGAGTTCTTCTCGTCTTCTGCTTTTTTGCTGTTCATGGGACATTTGTTTGCATCTCTCATCATCCCTGTATCGAACCCATATCTTGTATACTGACCCCCAATATAATATCTCACGAGTCATAAATCATGCTATAAAAATCACTCACCCAGTCTTATCGTGTCACTTTTCAAATGGAGATACATTTACATGAGTGAATTCAGGTGATGTTGGCGGTAGCTGGTCTTTTATGAGATCATAGATAATTGCCTTTAATGTGTTTCAGCTTGCTTTGCATTTGTTTTCATTTATTTCTGTTGTTGTAATCTGATACATTTCAGATCAGTCATGCTATCTTACTTTTATCTTTGATTCATCTTCTCTCACTGGCATTTATGTTATCTAATGAGGATAACATCTCTCTTTCTAGGTAGCATTCCCATCTGTTTCTTTGAAATACAGCATCTAATAATACATGCTGGTCTGGGAATTACACAGAGATAGATGTCAACTTTCACTGTCAGGGAGAAAATCATCATTCCACTGCTGATTTATTTACTAGTAGATCAGGTATTTAAAAATAATATTTGTCTGCCATCTTTGTTATCTATTTGACAAGAATCTAAGTATGTCAAAATTCAATGCAGATAATTGATTTTACCATTTATTTCCAATTTTTCCAGAAATAAAAGTGATGCTGGATGTCTGAAATAAAATTAGAATATGTCCCCAGAATTGATCCTTTGTGGGATAAAATCGAGACCAACGAAAGCTGAAAATCTGAAATTAAAAATGCAATTGCTGGAAATATTTAACAGATCACTTAGCATATGTGGAGGGTGAAACTGAGATTTTAATGTTTCAGGTTAATTACCCTTGATTGGAACTCTAAGACCTAAAACATGGAGAGCCGGTAAAACAGGTGCAGTAATGTGACGAGGAATGGAACAAAAGAAATGATCCAGAAGCTTTGTAATGAGCAAAAAGCAGAATCATTTTCAATTGTTCTGGAAAATGGAATTCTGATATTAATCTGTACTTGTTGAGTTTAATATCTAGAAAGCTGCAAATGATCTAATTGGAAGTCGAAATGCTGTTTTCCTGAACCTCTGCTGACCACTGATGAAATAATATATGCAGCTGGAGTCATGGAGGTTCATTGGCTATTGTAAATTCCTTGAAGTGTAGGTGGATGTCAGGAGAAATAAGAAAGGGTTGATGGGCATGTGAAGGAAATAGGTGTGAGGGAATGGGATTGATGGGAATGCCCTGGCATAGAATTAACATAGATAATAGAACAGTGTAACAAGTGAATGGGTCCCTCGGCCCACAATGTTTATGCGGAACATGATACTAAATTAAGCCAATTCCATCTGTTTATACATGGTCCATATCCCTCTATTCCTTGCACTTTTTAAATGCCACTATCGTATCTGCCTCCACCACCACCCCTGGAAATGTGTTCCAGGCCCCCACCACGCTCTGTGTAAAAAACTTGCCCGGCACATCTCCATTAAACTTTCTCCCTCCGATGTTATAGCTATGCCTTCTAGTGTTGGACATTTCCATCCTGAGAGAAAGGTTCTGACTGTGAACCCTATTGATGCCTCTAACTTTAGATAGATAACTTCTCTAACGTTAGATAGTTCCTCTGTCCCTCTCTTCCCCTCCCCCTTCCCAGATCTCCCACTCTCTTCCTGTCTCCACCTATATCCTTTCTTTGTCCCGCCTCCCTGACATCAGTCTGAAGAAGGGTCTCGACCAGAAATGTCACCCATTCCCTCTCTCCTAGATGCTGCCTGACCTGCTGAGTTACTCCAGCATTTTGTGATACTATTGATGCCTCTTATTATTTTATATACTTCTATTGAACCTCCGATCAACCTCCAATGTTCCAGAGAAAACAATCCAAGTTTAAGATCTACCTTGTAGCTGAAACCCTCTAATCCAGGCAGCATTTTGGTGAGCCTCTTATGCACCGTCTCCAAAGACCACATCCTTTCTGTAATGTGGTGAACAGAACTGCACACAATACTCCAAACGCAGCATAACCAAAGTCTTATAGAGCTGCATCATGGCTTCCTAACTCTTAACTCAATGACCCTAGCAATGAAGGCAAGTATACCATACATCTTCTTTACCACCCTATCTACTTAGAAACATAGAAACATAGAAAATAGGTGCTGGAGTAGGCCATTCGGCCCCTCGAGCCTGCACCACCATTCAATATGATCATGGCTGATCATCCAGCTCAGTAACCTGTACCAGCCTTCTCTCCATACCCACTGATCCCTTTAGCCACAAGGGCCACATCTAACTCCTTCTTAAATATAGCCAATGAACTGGTCTCAACTACCTTCTGTGGCAGAGAATTCCACAGACTCACCACTCTCTGTGTGAAGAAATGTTTTCTCATCTCGGTCCTAAAAGACTTCCCCCGTATCCTTAAGCTGTGACCCCTGGTTCTGGACTTCCCCAACATCGGGAACAATCTTCCCGCATCTAGCCTCTCCAACCCCTTAAGAATTTTATATGTTTCTATAAGATCCCCCCACAGTCTTCTAAATTCCAGCGAGTATAAGCCGAGTCTATCCAGTTTTTCTTCATATGAAAGTCCTGCCATCCCAGGGATCAATCTGGTGAACCTTCTCTGTACTCCCTCTAAGGCTAGAATATCTTTCCTCAGATTAGGAGACCAAAACTGTACACAATACTCCAGGTGCGGTCTCACCAAGGCCCTGTACAACTGTACTTGTGCTGCCACCTTTAGTGAGCTATGGAATTAGATTCCAAGATCCCTCTGGACATCAATGCTGTTACGAGTCTTGTATACTCTCCCTTTACATTTAACCTTCCAAAGTGCAACACCTTACACTTGCTCAGACTTAACTCCATCTGCCATTGTTCTTCCCATTTCTGCAGCTAATCTGTATCCCACTGTATTTTCTGGCAGCATTCCTCACTGCAACTCCTCCAATTTTTGTGTCATCAGCAAACGTACTCACCAACCCATCTATATTTATGTCTAAGCCAAACAGCAGAGTTCGCAGCACAGGTAGAAACTCCTCTGGTCACAGACCTCCAGGCAGAATATCTTCCTTCCATCACAACTCTCTGTCTTCCCGGAATACGTCAGTTCTAAATCCATAAAACCAAGTCACTGTGAATCCCATGTATCTTAATCTTCTGGAACAGCCCAGCATGAGGAACTTTATCAAAAGCCTTAATAAAATCCATGTCTATAACATCCACTGCCCCACCTTCATCAATCTCCTTGAGTCTTGATAGACCCAAATGGTACCCTTTTATGTTGTAAGAAAATATGGACAAGTTAGTATTTGGATAGTTAATACAAATAACAGATGATTATGTGGTCAAGATCACATTTTTTTGCCTGGAAAATGGTGTTTAGTTAAATGATCACCCAATCTCCATTTGGTCTTCCTGCTGTGGAAGACACCACGTTATGAGCAGTCAATATTCTATACAGGAATGAACAGCACTAGTAAATTTTTGTTCTATTTGGAAGGACTTGGCTGGAACACATCGCACAGTGATCCGGCACAGATCTACTTGCACTTTATTCTGTTTTAAAACTGTTACAAGTTGTTTCATTGGGTTGTTTAAATTAATACTGACTAGCTAATTAAATTATTGCATCGTATGGGAGGCGCATTCCCAATCTTGTTGTACCCCCTGTACAATGACAATAAAGATATATTGTATTGTATTGTATTGTATTGTGGACGGGTGGAGGGTATAAGTCAAACAGTGCCTTCCTGTGCTTCGTGGTGTTGGTCCTATAACTTCTATAATCAACTGGCATGTCAAACAAGAGACTCTAAACCAAGTTTTAGTACAACTTACTATTCATGAGCACTCGACTTACTGAATGAAGCATGCGTGTCAACCACCGACTTTGAATAATTTCATATTTGATTTACTGTTCCAGCTTATCACTCAAAGTAAGTCACAAGAATCGCGGTTTGATCTCAGATACTATCCATGGGAATAAATTGATTCACTCCGATGGTGGGCCGTAGTGTTCTCAGAGCTTCAAAGGACTCTCCATCTTGCTCTTCTTTAACATGATTTTTTCTTCAATTTTTAAATGATGCCTTTGCTTTTAATTCTAGCCCGGCACTCATTGCTCTGAAGTCAGTCATTTTCAAGCTGTTAAGGGCCTGTCCCAGTTACACGATTTTTAAGGCGACTGCCGGCGACTGTCAAAGTCGTAGCTGATCGCCGAAATTTTCTTTTACTCTACGACAATGACCACGACAATGCCGAGTCAGGTCGATACAAGTTACTTTTTTTGTGAAACTAGCACCTGGCTAAGCGATTACACCGTCTTCGGAAACATTGCAAATTTCCCACGCTTACCTGACCGTCAAACTGTCGCCTCCAATCTACCTGTCAAATGTCCAGACGGTAAATAAATTGGTTAAACAAAACTATCTTCTGGTATCTTCAAATGCCTTTTCTTAATTTAATATTACGTGCTTCTAAATGCATCTGCGACAACCTAGCAAACCTGGGGACAGCATGCGACAGCGCCCGCAATAAGCCACAATACCTGGCGACATGCCAGCTGTCGCCGAGAAATTTCTATCTGGAATATTTTTCCGCGACGCGCCGAGATCCGCTACGATTCATTGAAGACTCCTCACGATCACGCCCGTGACACCCCGGCGAACGTTTGGCGATAGCTGGCTTGTCGCCAGGTACCGTAGCTTATTGCGGGCGCTGTCGCATTAACTCATCCAAGGACTAAATAAACAAAGCACATCTTTTTTTCCTTATCAGGCTAAAGAGTCTTTATTTGTACTGATGCTTGTTCATATTTTCTTTCTCATCAATAGTCAATAGTCAATAGTCAATAGTCGTTTATTTGTCACATACACATAAATGTGTAGTGAAATGAAACATTACCCGCAGTTAAACAATAAGACCAATAAGAATAATCAATAAAAATGCAATAACACATACAATCACAACTAACACCAAACAAAAAGAAACATCCATCACAGTGAGTCTCCTCCAGTCCCTCCTCACTGTGATGGAAGGCCAAAAATGTCTTTTTCTCTTCCCTGCCGTCTTGTCCCACGGTCAGGCTGTTGGAGTTGCCACGTCGGGGCGGTCGGGGCTCCCGACCACGGGCCGACCCAAGCCCCGCGATTCGGGGCGGGCGAACACGTTGCCTCTGCCGCTGCCGGAACTCCCGATGTCGGCCCCCATCCAGGGGTCTGCGGGCTTCCGACGTCCACGCGGCCCGCGCCGGAGCCTCCGGAGACGAGTCGCAGCCGTTCCCGCAGCATCCGCAGGCAGCCAGCGCCGCAGGTGGTGAGTCTGGGCCGCGGGCTCTGCAAACCAGAGCCCCAGGTGGTCCCAGGTGCATGGCCGGTGGTAGGCCGCAACGGGAACGGAGACACGACACAGAAACAAAGGTCACGTCTCCGTTCGGGAGAGAGAATTTTACAGTTCCCGTTCCCTCCCACCCCCCCCCCCCCCCCCCCAAAACATAACATACAAACACTACACCATATTAAAACTACAATTCATACAAAAACAACAAAAACACAAAAGACAGACGGACTGCAGGCAAGTGGTCCCTTTCCAAAATGGCCATTCCTAGATACCTTTATCTTGTCCCACACTGTTTATCAAGGTCACATTGCATAGCCATAAAACTATTCTCTGCTATGCTTTCACCAAGTGTTGATCACATAACCTTTTTTCTCTGTGCTTCTTTGTTTCTTTGGTCCTCTGTCTCTCTCTGTCTGTGCATGTCTCTCTCTGTCTCTCTCCGACTCTCTCTGTTTCTCTCTGTCTCTCTAGCAGTGTCCTCTCAGAATCTTTGGGACACTTGGCATTTTGATTCCAAATACATTGGGAAGGTACCATGGATGTGGGAGTGAGTTTAGGAAGAAATAATGATTTCAAGATGGGAATTGCCTATCTAAAATGCAAATTGGAAGGAAGGGAATGTTGTATTTAAAAGTGGCAGAAATGGCAATGAAAAGCCAACTGGAATGGAGACACTTAGGGACCCTACAATCCGGAAAAGAGAAAAATTATGACCGCAGCAAGGAAATAGATGTATTAAAGATTAAGATAGAGTGGAATCATAAGAACAGATGATGAGCAGAAAGTGAGAAATTCAAAAAATTGAGAAGAGTCCTAACAGATGGAAGGAAGTATTACCAAGGTGACTATTTGAATTATGGGGTTATAATCATTATTGGATGACTGCCAGTTCTTAGATATAGAGACATGGACTGAAGAAGAAAAAATAGATTCACTGATGGACCAAGTGAAAACATGGGAGAGGAGGGAATTGGAAGCAAAGTTGATGAAATGTTCCAGTTCAGCAATTCATTCATCAATTACTGCTTTACATATTTATAATTGAGGAGTCTTAGTTTAGTGCGCTTATGCTGTATAAATCAAAATCTCAGCGTGAATCCTTCATAAGATGACTATGCACTGACAATTAAATTAATGGCATCATTACCTTTGTTTTATGTGAAACAGAATAAGCATAGAAGAGGATGGAGGTCTGGAGAAATAAGAAAAAAAGCTTCAGCATTGAAGACTGGAAAGATATTGTTCCCCTGTATCTGCGTAATTCAGTCTTGGAGCAGATTGCGAAGAAATAGGTTTTGCAGATTACTGAATGTTCTGTGAAGGCATGATGTAAATACTTCTCCATGACTTCAAGAACCAGAGGACATAGGTTTAAGGAAAGATTTAATATGAACCCGAGGGGCAACTTTTTTTTACACAAAGGTTGGTAAGTATAGAGAGGTAGTTGAGACAGGTACTATCACAACATTGAAAATACATTTGGATTGGTACATAGATAGGATAGATTTGGAAGGATATGAGCCAAACGCATTTTGGTGAGACTAGCGTAGATGGGGCACATTGGTCAGCATGGGCATGCTTTGCCAAAGAGCCTGTTTCCATGCTGTATGACGTTGTGACTCCATGACTGCAGCTGAAAGAGTGAACAGTGGGAGGTTTATAAAGAGCTAAACATTATATATAATAAGGCAAGGTCACACAGCCACTGATCATACACTAACCCCCAAACAAC
This sequence comes from Rhinoraja longicauda, assembly GCF_053455715.1. Lineage (NCBI taxonomy): Eukaryota > Metazoa > Chordata > Chondrichthyes > Rajiformes > Arhynchobatidae > Rhinoraja > Rhinoraja longicauda. The sequence goes on along the minus strand of NC_135970.1, from coordinate 24,077,343 downwards.
AACTGTAACCATTGATGACCTTTTTAAGAAAGATTATTGATCTAAAACATTAACTCATTTTCTCCCTCCACTGCAGCTTCATGGTCGGCAGAGTATTTCCAGGGTTCACTTGAATTCTTTGATTGCCCAAATTGTTATTTTGAATATCATGTTGATGCCCCTTTTCTTGTGAATTTAGGAAGAGTTTGAAGGAGCAGCACATTAATTCATCTTGTTGGCATTATCTTTTAATGAAAATAGAAAGACCATTACAACAGATTTGAAACACCCTTCCTTGGCAGAAATCTTCCTAATTATTCTTTCAAGCTACAATGGGACCAAAATGAATATTAGTCATAAAAACTCTTGCTTTTTAAAACTGAACCAGCAAATTTGAACTTCATTTAACTCATTTATAATAAGATAAATTAAAGAAGAGATGAATATATATTGAGTTTCAAGATCTTATTTTTGTTATTTTTCTGAGACGTCTCTGTAGATCTGACTAATTTTAACTTTGTAGGATCAAAGAACTGCAGATGCTAGTTTATACCAAAGATAGATACAAGGTGCTGGAGTAACTCAACGGGTCAGGCAGCATCTCTGGAGAAAAAGGATGGGTGATGTTTCGAAGTAGAGTCCCAACCCAAAATGACATCCATCCTTTTTCTCCAGAGATGCTGCCTGACTCACTAAGTTACCCCAGTGCTTTGTGATAAATCTTAGCTTTGCCTCGGCTCACATGTTGTTAAGATATTTAGCCATTGTTGCTTTCTGCAGGTCAAACACACTTATCATACTAATCTCAGTAGATTTACGGGTATCAAATCTCTCCTTCTGTGCCTTGAGAGGCTGCAGTTGGTGAAGCACATGAACGCAAATGTCTGAAGTATTCAGACTTAGCGGCCGAGGCAGAACAACGTGGCTGGCGTGCCCAGGTGCTCCCTGTAGAGGTTGGTTGTAGAGGGTTTGTAGCCATGTCAACAACCAGATTCCTGAAGGGAATGGGAGTTTGAGGACAGGCCTTCCGGCAAGCCGTCAGGTCACTGTCAGAGGCTACCGAGCGAAGCAGCAACTGGCTGTGGCTGAAGAGGAAGGACTCAAAATGGGCTGCAAAATGACCAGCAAGAGGGGTAAAAATGGAGGGGAGCGCACCTGGGATTCCAGGTGTCACTGTTGAGCCCTCTGGAGTTGTCGTTGGGCCTATCAATGAAACACCAAGGAAGGAGGGTGCCCACCTGATGACCTCAATGAAGTCTTTACCCCTACCCCCACTCAAGATATTAAGAAGGTGCCAATTATAGTAGGGATTGTAATATCAAGTCCTATAAGCTCAACTTCTCATGTCCTAACCATTCACAATTCATCCGTCAACCTGTGTTTGACAACATGGACTGGGTTTTAATTTATTAAGTAGATTTTAAAATTCTCATTTTTGATTTCAAATTTTTCCAAGGTTACATTACTTTCGAAATCTATAATCTCCTCCAGTCCTTGAAATATCTCTGCTCCACCTATTCTAAACTCTTGCATATTCATGATTTAATCTCTTTATTATTGGTGTTTCTGTCTTCTTTTTGCAATACCCAAAAAATTCAAATCCTGAAACCTTTCTCTTTCCTCGAAGAAGATGGAGAAACACAAGGATATTTTTGGTAAAGCCAATAAATCCTGGCCTCTGATTCTAAAAATGAAATCAAATATATAAAAAATAGCATTTCAAGTCTTAGAAAAAGTCAAAGTTTTTAAACAGTTTATAAGCATGACTTAGATTTCTGTTTAATCAGTGGCACCAGGTTATACAACCAAGGTTTCAAGGTCAGTTTATTGTCACATGTACCAATGAAGGTACAGTGAAATTCGATTTACCATACAGCCATACTAAATAAAAAGCAACAAGACACACAACTACATAAAAGTTAACATTAATTTCTAACCCAGAAAACGCATACAATTCTTGGTTGAATCTAAACTACTAACCTTTAAAATAAAATAATGATGTACTTCAGAGAATTTGACATGTGCAGTTTAAAAAAAAAGAGGTAATGAGTTCAAAAGTTCTTAGTGTACATAATTCTTGCAGTTAACATTCTGCATTTGAAATCGGTGGGGTGCTTTCAGCTACAATATCAAAGTTGGACGATTCCCGCAATCTTTCACATCTGGTTATTTTTAAAGGAAGGATAAAGGAACATTTTTAATTCAATGAGAAAGAAAGATGCTGCAACTGAAGCAAATCCATAACACTTCTGCTGAACTTTCACTTTAAACACGTTGCACTTTCTTAAACTGTTTTTGTTTCTTGTGTGTAATATACTGCACCCAATTGATTTTGTAGCTGACCCAATGGACACCTGCACCCAATTGATTTTAGCTTTGTTCAAAAGCTGGTTCATTTCATTCTGAGTGACACGGCAATGTCCTTGTGAGATGCAGTTCTGAATCACTGGAAGCCGAATAGCTTTAGCTCTAATTCTGTGACCAAAGTATAAAGGTTAGTACTTTCTCTTCATCCTTTTTCACTGCAACCTGCGTGTCCTTATAGACATTGCATGCTCACCGCTGATGTTTGAACTCAAGAACCATTTGATTTTGGTTCATATAGGTTTTAATGCTTCCCTGCCTTGCAATAACAGTGCTGGATTAGCTGAGTTTGGGAATTCAGTCCTTGCTGGCGAAGATACCCAATCCTAGAAATAGACCAAGAATACAACAGATTAACAAAATACTTCAGATTTAACATTGTTCCTGAAGAATCGAACCGTCTTATGGCTGCTGAAGGAAATATTGCTTTATTAATTTTACTGATAGGCACAGCTTAAATTAAAAATCACCAAGAGAATCAACAACATTTTTGTTTGTTCTGAGTGTCTCAAAATATATCTATGTCGCCAAGGAACATGAAGCAGGATATAGCCCAACCTTTCTTTTGTTATGTAATCAATATAGCCAGGTACCAGTTGTCTTTCTAAACAACATTCTCTCAGAGATCCTCACTCCTCTAAAGTTAAGAAATATTCAAACTGTGGAAGTAGCTCCATAAAACCTCACCACTGGTATAATTTGCATGCTGTCAACATTTAAAGATACATCGCAGAAACAGGCCCATCACTGAGCACATCTCAAGTATGGAGAAGGATGGCCCATTTGGTGCTCAGCTTCCAGGAAAGGTAAGTGCAGGGAGCAGAGGGGGAAAGCTGCACATTCAGACACCAGGAACCAGTTGCTGGAATCTGAAAGAAAATCTGAAATGATGGAAGTACTCGGCCAGTTAAGCAGCATCTGTGGCGAGAGAAAACAGCCAGGATTTCAGGTCAAACATCCTTCATTAGAACGAGGAAGAGAGAAATCAATTTGCCCCAAGTAGCAGAGAAGGTGGGGGATGGCAATAGGTGGAAAAAAGGGAACATCTGTAAAGGGTGAAATGATGTAGCCATTGAATGGGGAGTTAAGCTTCTTTGTGTAATGGACTACTAATCTTCAGAAGTCCGGGTGATGATGTATAGTCTGGCTTTCTGGAGCATGCTGACCAGAATATACAAATGAAAGGAAAGGAAAATAACGGCATGTTATCTGTGGTTGGAGAATTCAGTATTGAGTCCTGCAGAATGTACAGTGCCCAGATGAAAAATGAGATGTTCCTTGAGCTAATGGTAGAACCGATTGTAACAGTGCAGAGCTCCCTTTTCCTTTTCTTTTCCTACAGGTTTCTCCTACCACAAATGATGCCGACAGACTGAATTGTTGTAGTAGTTGTGTTTTAGTTATGGCTTGGTGCAGGATGATCTATTTGTAGGAAAGAACTGCAGCTGCTGGTTTAAATCGAAGATAGACACAAAATGCTGGAGAAGGGTCTCGACCCGAAACGTCACCCATTCCTTCTCTCCAGAGATGCTGCCTGTCCCACTGAGTTACTCCAGCATTTTGTGTCAATCAACATTGTATCTACCTGTATTCCCTTTGGAAGGTCTATCCACTGGTATTATCAATATTCTTCTTCACCTGCTAAAAGTTAGTTTGCCATGTAGGCACTCACACCATGATTCAGTGCCTTTTGTGTGCGAATGCATCCCACTAGAAACAGACATGTAGAAAATAATATCTTATTTATGTTTCAGGAAGGATGCTGCCTATTTATTTTGCTACAACTAATCAAAAATTTGCATTTGCCAATTTGTGACTTTGAAAGCAATAGCAGCTACACAAAGGAGAATGTAACCCTTGTCTTTCAGTGAGCAGTGCAAGTCATGGTATACATTTTTTATTACTTAGTAAAGGGCAGATTAATTTAGCTCTGTAGCTTTCGAAATTCAAAATGTAGGGATAGAGCAATAGAATATCATATCTTTAGAAAACACAGGAAGCTTTTATCTTTCTGCCTCAGCTATATAATTCTCAGAGCACAAAAGCAATAGCCTTTCAGAATGAACACAATGGTCATCCACAGTGCGAAGAAAATGCATGACGGAAATGAATGACGGCAGAAAAGAGCACTAAATTAATCTTCGCTGTGAAATACTACTGCTGCTCTGTAAAGGTTGGCAACTGTAATGGAGTAACTGGTCAATCCTCAAACCGAGGAGAAAATATTCCAAATAATGGATTGAAATGACAGACTAATATAATGAAATATGCTGAATAAATATACTTGAACATATAAGTAATAAAACAACAGCTTCTATTTACAATTCATATGAAAATCTCAAAATCAATAACAAGAGTTTAATCCTTGTCAGATAAACAATTTTTGAAATCTTTGCAAGTCTTAATTGTGGTTTCAACAATTACGGTTTAGGTTTAGGTTTATTATTATCATATGTACTAAGGTATAGTAAAAGCTTTGTTTTGCATACTATCCAATCAGATCAGATATTATTACACATAAATACAATTAAGTCAATCTCAAGTACAATAGATAGAACACAAGGGAAGACACAGAGTGCAGAATATAGTTCTCAGCATTGTAGCAAAACAGTTCCAAAGACAAAGTCCAATGTGTGCATTGAGGTAGAGGTGAATCAGACAGTATCTTAGCTTATGGAAGGACCATTCAGAAGCCTGATGACTGAGGTTCCTGACTCTGGTGATGCACACTTTCAAGCTTCTGTACCTTTTGCACATTGGGAACAGGGAGAAGAAGGAATGACCGGGGTGGGATCGTTAATCATTTTGGGTGTTTTTCCAAGGCAGCATGGTATAGATGGAGTCAATGGTGGAGAGTCTGGAAGGGGCTACATCTACAACTTACTATAATTTATTGTGGTCTTGAGCAGAGCTCCCAATCCAAGCTGTGATGCAACACAACAGTATGCTTTCTATGGTGCATCTGTGGAAGTGTATAAGAGTCTTCGGAGACATGCCAAATTTCCTCAGTCTTCTAAGAAAGCAGAGATGTTGGTTTCCCTTCTTGGATGTTGCATCAGTGTGGTTGGTCCACAACAGATTGGTGGAAATATTTATGCCAAGGAACTTGAAGCTCTCAACCATTTCCACTTTGTCACCATCAATGCTGAATGGGGCTTATTTTCCACCATGCTTCCTGAAGTCGATAATTATCACCTTTGTCTTGCTGATATTGAGGGAGAGGTTGTTGTCCTGACACCACTAAGTTCGCTATCTCCATTCTGTACTCTATAGCATTACTGTTCATGATTTGGCTCACAACAATAGAGTCATAGAATCATGGAGTCATAGAGTCATAGAATGATACAGTGTGGAAACAGGTCTTTTGGCCCCACTTGCCCACACTGGCTAAGATGTCCCTTCTACACTAGTCCCACCTGCCAGCATTTGGTCCATTTCCCTCCAAACCTGTCCGATGCATATCATAGCATATCATCATATATATACAGCGCGGAAACAGGCCTTTTCGGCCCACCAAGTCCGCGCCGCCCAGCGATCCCCGCACATTAACACTATCCTACACCCACTAGGGACAATTTTTACATTTACCCAGCCAATTAACCTACATACCATGAACCTGTCCAACTGTTTCTTAAATGTTGGGATAGTCCCTACCACAACTACCTCCTCTGGCTGCTTGTTCCATATATCCACCACCCTTTGTGTGACAAAAGATTACCCCTCAGATACCTATTAAATCTTTTCCCCTTCACCTTAAACTTATGCCCTCTAAGTCTGCAAACTTGCAGATGGAGTTAGAGCTGAATTTAGACACACAATCGTAAGTGTATGAGGAGAATAGAAGGGGACTGAGACCACATCCTGGCAGGACTCTGGTGTTGAGAGTCATTGTAGAGGAGGTGTTGTCACTAATCTCACTGATTATGTTCTGTGGGTCAGAAAGTTGAGGATCCAGTGGCAGAGGGGAGTGCTGATTCCTAGGTCCAGGACTTTGGGATTATGGTGTTGAAAGCAGGAGTTATCTATGTATAACCAAAACTCTCATCTTGTATGTATGTTCCCGAAATATAGCCAAAATGGTATATGATAGCGCAACAATTTTAGGGGCAACTTACTCACCATTTGCCTGCGGTGTTCAGTATCAGGTTTCGTTATATTTTAAAATTAATTCACTTTATAAACTTTAATAAACTTTATAATATGAATGGGCCAAGTTTCAACGTGGCAGTTGCACCTGCGCAGTGCACTCCCACTTGCCAAGCCTGGCAGCCACACCTGCGCAAATGGGGAAGGGTTGCCGGTCCCGGCGTCCGTGTGTACTGGGGAAGGTTTGCTAGGCCTGTCGGCAGTGCACCTGCGCAGCAGCGCCGGGAGGACCAACGCCCGTCTTGGCGTGCCCCATGCCTGACCTTCCTCCCGTGGTGCAGCGCGGCGGAAGAGAGAAGGTCAAAGAAGATGGCCGCTGGCAGGACAAACATGGGGCAGCGCATTGCGGCTGCTCTCCTGCTGCCAGCTGCCAGCTGCCGCGATGGCCACCCGGGGCCGGGGTGAGTGGCTCCCTCTCCCTTTTCCTCTTCTCCTTCGCCCGCCCCCGACACCGGGGGAGACTCCCTGGCCGCCACAGCCTCGGATACCCTGGGATCTTGCTGTGTGCTTTTGGAGTGGGGGTGGGGAGGGTGCTAGACCAATGCAGGAGATGTTTGCAGCCGATTGGGGTTGTGGTTCAAATGCAAGGGTTATTTGAATAAAATCTGAGTGGGATCTTGCTGTGCATTTCAGGGGATGGGGATATGGGAGGTCTGTCTGATTCTGGGGGATGAGAAGGGTGCTGGACCAATGCAGGACGGGTTTGAAGCCGATTGGGGTTGTGGTTCGAATGCAAGGGTTATTTAAGTATAAAGTGGGATCTTGCTGTGCTTTGCAGGGGAGGGGTTGTGGGGGTTCTGACTGATTCTGTGGGAGAGGGTGTCTACAAATTACATTTGTAGTGTCTATCTATATATTACTAAAAATCTCATCTTGGCTGCTTTCTGCCTAACCAATTGTTCATGAACCTTTAGTAACAACGGGACCCAACGGGTCCACGTGTCGTCTAGTAATCAATAAATAGGAGCCTTACATAGGAGTCCTTGTTGTCCAGGTGTTCCATAGATTAATTTAGGGTCAGGAAGGTGGCGTCTGCTGTGGACCTGTCAATAGACAATAGACAATAGACAATAGGTGCAGGAGTAGGCCATTCAGCCCTTCGAGCCAGCACCGCCATTCAATGCGATCATGGCTGATCACTCTCAATCAGTACCCCGTTCCTGCCTTCTCCCCATACCCCCTCACTCCGCTATCCTTAAGAGCTCTATCCAGCTCTCTCTTGAAAGCATCCAACGAACTGGCCTCCACTGCCTTCTGAGGCAGAGAATTCCACACCTTCACCACTCTCTGACTGAAAAAGTTCTTCCTCATCTCCGTTTTAAATGGCCTACCCCTTATTCTTAAACTGTGGCCCCTTGTTCCGGACTCCCCCAACATTGGGAACATGTTTCCTGCCTCTAATGTGTCCAATCCCCTAATTATCTTATATGTTTCAATAAGATCCCCCCTCATCCTTCTAAATTCCAGTGTATACAAGCCCAATCGCTCCAGCCTTTCAACATATGACAGTCCCGCCATTCCGGGAATTAACCTAGTGAACCTACGCTGCACGCCCTCCATAGCAAGAATATCCTTCCTCAAATTTGGAGACCAAAACTGCACACAGTACTCCAGGTGCGGTCGCACCAGGGCCCGGTACAACTGCCGAAGGACCTCTTTGATCCTATACTCAACTCCTCTTGTTATGAAGGCCAACATTCCATTGGCTTTCTTCACTACCTGCTGTACCTGCATGCTTCCTTTCATTGACTGATGCACTAGGACACCCAGATCCCGTTGAACTCCCCCTCCTCCTAACTTGACACCATTCAGATAATAATCTGCCTTTCTATTCTTACTTCCAAAGTGAATAACCTCACACTTATCTACATTAAACTGCATCTGCCATGTATCCGCCCACTCACACAACCTGTCCAAGTCACCCTGCAGCCTTATTGCATCTTCCTCACAATTCACACTACCCCCCAGCTTAGTATCATCTGCAAATTTGAGACAGTAAGCATACTGCAGTGGATTAAGGCTGGCAGGGAGGCGAGAATTAGTGTGCACTGTCACCAGTCCCTTGATGCATATAGTTGAGCATCACGTGTAGTAATAAAACTAATTTATGCACTCAAAGTGGAGAGAAAGATTTCCATGGGGACGGACATGGTGCTGAAGTTTCATAAAATCAGCATCATTGACTATATTTGACAGACACTGTAATAAACATTCTCATTGAATGAGTCAGGTATTAAAGGCACCCCATGAAATTAGAGCTTGTCGTGCACTTAGAGCTTATTGTTGTGCCTGGCAGACAGGAGACTATGAAACAACCTCCTGTGGACATGGTTTGAGGGGATGAAAATACATAAGCTGGTGAAAAGACATTAAATGAAAATTCAAATACATTTCAGGAGGCATGTGAAACTCTGGCACATAGTACAATGCAATCATTCATCTTTTATTACATTTTCTTTGCATCCATCAAGTGGTAGTTAAGCAAAAAAAATATTTTCCTATAATTTTTCCATTTTGAATTCAGATTATGAGTATTGCAAAATTTTGTGGCATAAAATGGCAGCTGGAAAGTTTAGTTTAATTTAGTTTAGAGATACAGCATGGAAACAGGCCCTCTGGGTCAGGATATGAGTCTATCCTACACTCCATGGACAATTTACAGAAGCCAATTAACCTACAATCCTGCATATCTTTTGGATATGGTAGGAAACTGGAATGCCCGGAGAAAACCCACATGGTCACGGGGAGAACGTGCAAAATCCATACAGACAGGATTGTACCCAGGTCTCTTGCGCAGCTCGACCTCTGAGCCACTCTACCGCTCAAAAAATATGAGCCATTGGGATTTTGGTTTGTTTTGTCAGCGTTGCGTGGATCTTTACTTGGGGCTGGTGTACTTGGTCACTGCCTTTATCCCTTCCAACATGGCGTGCTTGGCCAGCTCCCCGGGCGCACAACGGTCTGGATCTCTCGGGAGCTGATGGTCGACCGCTTGTTGTAATGTGCCAGGCGGGAACCCTCGGCCGCACTGCACTAGAAAATATAATTGACAAGTGAGTTCATGATGCTCATGACCTTGGAAGAGATGCCAGTGTCAGGGTGAACCTGCTTCATCACTTTGTAGATGTAGATGGAGTAACTCTCTTTTCTCACCATCCTGCGCTTCATGCCCGCTTTGCCTGCAGGTTTCAGCAAAGCTTTCTTGACGCCCTGCTTGGGAGCAGTTTTCTGCAACTCAGGCATTTCTTCAGTCGAGTTCAACCCCCGAATTACTTTCAAGTAACTAATTAAATCTGGAATTATCTCATCTCAGTTACACTGCCTCAGGACGAGCATTTGCTGACTTTTCCTAATATAGGTTGAAAAATAAACACCTTGGGTACTTTTAAGTACAATGAAGGTGCTATATAAATGCAGTCTATTGTTGCCAAATTAGATCACATACATGGAGTTATTATTATTTAAACCAAATCAAATAATGATTTTATTAAAGAATGGAATCCGGAGTAAAAGGATTTTAAGTTTCATGTATTTGTCCACGATTATTTCTTGCTCATAAAACCTTAAGAATCTAAAGTGCATAATCAACAAATGCCTGTATGGTTGATTTACTTTTACAGCACACATACATTGAGAAGTTTATTTTGTTTTATTGCTAACAAATGTTCATGCTGTTAAATTACTTTTCCTAATTCCTAACCTCATTTTATAATACTGCGCCACAAATTTGTATCATCTATATGAAAAAGTGTTCATTTTTATTTGAATTCAGATTGCACAATGCTGGTCCCAATACTTTCTGTTACCCTTTGGTTAGTTTAGACTTAAATGGAGCTTATTCTTTTATCAAAGATAGACACAAAAAGCTGGAGTAACTCAACGGGTCAGGCAGCATCTCTGGAGAAAAGGAATAGGTGATGTTTCGGGATGACACCCTTCTTCAGACTGAGAGTCAAGGCAAAAGGAAACACATATTAAAGACGGTGATATAGAGATATAGAACAAATGAATGAAAGATATGCAAAAAATAACAATGGTCAAGGAAAGGTGGAGCCCACAATGGTCTATTGTAGATTGTGGGCTAGGTGATACAGACAGTGAAACTCAACAGGACAACAGTGAAACTAGTACGATGACTAGGGTGGGGAGAGCAACAGAGAGAGAGGGGATGCAAGGGTTACTTGATGTTGGAGAAATCATTATTTATACAATTGGGGTGTAAGCTGCCCAAGCGAAATATGAGATGCTGATCCTCCAATTTGCGTGTGGCCTCACTCTGACAATGGAGGAGGCCCAGTACAGAAAGGTTAGTATGGGAATAGGAAGTGGTCAACCGAACTTTAAAATATCAAGTCAGTTGCAATGGTGCCGCATGTCCTTGCTGGAGGGGAGGTAGATTTAAGTTAGCTTTGAGCAATTGACACCATGTGACAGAATTGTCAGCCTTCAGGTGACATATAATGTTTATGGAGATACCGGCTCCTTGTCCACATTCTCATTTGGTTTAAAATCTCATGCTAATAATTTATAATCACGTCACTCTCCCCTTCTCAATATGGTTAACTTCCAATGAAACCTTCTGTTCATGACACGCACTGATTCCTTCAAGGTTGTCATTCCAGGAACTACTCATATTTTATGAATTTTATCTGTTTTTGCTTTGTCCCTCGTTTCAGATTCACTACCCACAGCCCACCAGGACTCAAAATGAACCTGCTCAGACATAAATTTACCAGACTGTGCTGTGTTACTTCCTGCTGAGATCTTCCAGATTAATACCGTGGTGTGATGCCGATTTACTTCGAAGATTTACAGAGTATTGAATTCCAGTGTTTTCAAGTGCGCGTGTTCTGTGGTGGGATTAGTGGATTAAAGCCAGCAAAACTGGTAGTTTATTGAGAAGATGACTCAAACACAGCAATATTCACATTTGACATGAGGCTTTATTTGACCAAGAAGCAGCATGTCAATTTCAAAATGTTAGTCAATTACTGTGATATTAAGTGTGTAGGAAGGAACTGCAGATGCTGGTTTACACCTTCTTCAGTCTGAAGAAGGGTCTTGACCGAAACGTCACCCATTCCTTCTTTCCAGATGTGCTGCCTGTCCCGCTGAGTTACTCCAGCATTTTGTGTCGATCTACAATGATATTAAGGTGGGTTTGGGGATTAATGTTGAATGCTTGGCCTTCCTGTTGAAAGCTATAATGGAAAGCCTTATCTTGGGAGCAGATACAGTGGTGACAAAGATATTGAGAGTAGAGGATAGTGTCTTTGCAAGAGGCAGGGTGGGAGGAGATATAGTACAGATAACCGTGGTAGTCGCTGGGGTTATTGTAGACATCAATGGATAGTCTGTCCCCTGTGATGGAGACGGAGAGATCAAGAAGCTGGAAGAGGTGTTGGAGAGAGAATTTCCATTCTAAGACATCCGAGATATCCTCTTTCTTTTTTAAACATGGTTTCGCCCCATGTTGCCGTAGCTGGATCCCGCACACATGCCTCTTCTGTGTCCTGTAGTTCTGCTCTTGCTCCCCTTCCCCTCAGACCGAACAAAGACAGAGTACCGAAGGACCAGAGGCCTCACCTTTCACCCCACCAGCCTATGCATTAAATAGATAATTTTCTGACGTTTCCGTCATCTCCAACATGATCCCACCACCAGTCCCATTTCCCATCCCCACCCCTTTCCACCTTCCACAGAGACCGCTCCCTCCACAACTCCTTGGTTCACTCATTACTTCCCACCCAAACTACACCCTTGCCAAGTACTCCTGGCAAATGCTGCCACCGCTCATTGGGGAAACTCCCGGTGAGAGGCCCAACGGTGGTCAAGGAGGGCAATGACGGTCGAGGACTGGCCGATGCAAATCAATAAACAGGCACTAAAGAGTAGGGAGTGTGATTGAGTCTGTTGAAAATAAGCACAAATGTATTAAGATAAGGAAAACTATTACCTGAAGAATGTTAAACCTAACAATGTGTTAAAAAAACGCTTTGCCACCTCCATTAAATAATAAGATACAAACAAGCGAGCATCAGATTGCAGAGTTACTTCAGAGCAAAAAATTGCTCAGAATTGATGTTTCATTTTATGCAATGCAAATTATTCTTGGATCCAGTGGGATATCATTTTTGAATATCAATCGAACTTTTCATTGGAGTAAGTGGTTCTTGATTATGTCAGGTGCCTTGGGCAGAAGATACAAAAGTTTGAAAGCACGTACCACCAGATTCAGGAACAGCTTCTTGCCCACCGTTATCAGATGATTGAAAGAACCTCTCATAAGCCAGGTTTTAGTCCTGATCTTCCAACCCACTTTGTTGCTGCCCTTGCACTTTTTCTTTTTTTATTTGCATTTTCCCTGTAAATGTAGCTCTGTATCATGGTTTCACTATATTCTGCATTGTTTCTTTATTTTTCTTAGCACTACCAATTGTATATAGTTTGATTGTATTCATGATAGGTATGATTTGACTGGATTACATGCAAAATAAAGTTTTTCAATAATTCTTGGTGCATGTGACAAGACTTAATCAATACCAATACCAATCAATCCATCCAAAGCAAAATACTGCACCTGCTGGAAAACTGACAGAAAAACAGAAAATGCAGAGAAACTCAGCAGATCTTGGAATGAGAACAAACAAGTCTATGTTTCAGATTGAAATATTTTCAGTTCTACTTTATGGCAATCTTGCTAACTGTATACATGCATTCACTTAGGCAGACACAAAATGCTGGAGTAACACAGCGGGACAGGCAGCATCTCCGGAGAGAAGGAATGGGTGGCATTTCGGGTCGAGACCCTTCTCCAGTCTGAAGAAGGGTCTTGACCTAAAATATGACCCATTCCTTCTCTCCAGAGATGCTGCCTGCCCCACTGAGTTACTCCAGCATTTTGTGTCTACCTTTGATTTAAACCAGCATCTGCAGTTCTTTCCGACACATGCATTCATTTGTCACTTGAATATAGTAAATCTTTTGTAGATGTTGCCTTTTCCTTGTGGGAAGAAAAACCTCCAAATATCTGCCGTAAATTTGTCTTCCGATCTTTCACCCTGAACCCTATGATCTACTATGATCTATGAATCAATGGCACTGATTTTGACATACTTTGATTTCCATTGTCCCTATGTATCTTTATGAAATATTTATTTCCAAGACTAAAGCACCAAATCTAACTATTGATCCTATTTGAACATTAATATTTGTTGTTATATCTACTGCAACCACACTATGGCTGTGTTATGTCTCCATGTCATGAAGATATCACAGTGTTTTGAGTGCGAAGGACCGGTAAGAAAGAGACCTGCATTTACATTGCCAATTGTCATTCCAGGGGCGTCCCAGAATGCCTTTCAGTCAATGAAATAGATTTATCGCTGTAATGCAAGAAATGCAGCAGCTAAATAGTTTGCAGTAAACTCCCAACAAAGAGTAATGTACAGGCTGTATTTGGGTAACTAATGAACTGCATTATTATCAGCGTCCATTCGTTGATTTTGCCATAAGCTGAAATATACAAAAAATCTGTCAATATAATAAGGACACGGCCACAGGATTGTAATGTGTGGCATCAAAAGCACATAAGACTGCTGAGAAAGAACAATGACTTAAAGTCTAGAGAGAGAGGAAACTAGGTCACCCATTTATAGGAATGGACATAAGTACCTAAGTTGGACTTTTGAATTCAATAATATTATGGAAGCTCATTCATACATATATCGGTGCCATAATTATTGCATTAATAATCTGGTGATGGCCTATACTAATCTATTTTACAATATTGTTGAGTGAATGATAAATATTGGCCAGGGAGCTAGGATAATTCATCTGTGTTTCTTCAAATTAGTACCCTTGGAACATTCCATCTTGCTGAGAAAGAACATGGGCTTTCATTTACGGCCTTCATCATTAGATTGTAGAGCCAACAGTGCAGCATAGGAATGCCAGAAACAATAGTAAAGGAGGCTATATGACCCTCTTGCACCTGGTCTATCTTTCCATAAGATTGTAGCCAATCCTTTGCATCTCCCAGCTTCCCAGCTGATCACCAAGATTACCTTACAGTCCCTCAGAAATCCTTCAGGAGTGCCCTGGAGGTTTGGCCTTTTCTGTGCTCAAATCTCTATAACGGCACTTGAACCTGGAAATTTCAGATTTCATATTCAACTTTAACATAACCTCATGAGTAATGAAAGTAAAATGGCTTGACAATATTTCCACACTTAATTTATTTTTCTTCCTCCCACCCCTCGGTTCCTTTTAACCTTTACTCAACTCATGAAGTACACGACATATCCAATCTAAGATTTTAATAAACAGTACTCGTCATGAGTAATAATTTAATATGTCATATCCATCTTGATCAATTGTCATTGATCGGACTGTAAACAAATCAACTGCCTTTGTAAAAGATGGATTGGTTTTAGTTAATTGTCCCTTGCTCAGCGATAGTAAACCCAAGCCAGTTATATAAAAGTGGTATAACAAGAATCTTAACGTTGGCCATGGGGACATGCTTCTTAATAACTTATTTTAATCCAGCATCTTCTTTTTTTCTTTTATTTTTATTCCTCTCTGGCCATGTACTATCTATAAAATCCAGTAATTTTACATTGGAAAGAATCCACTATTACCAGTTTTTGCTGTTTAGGGTGGCACGGTGGCGCAGCAGTAGCGTTGCTGCCTTACAGCGTTTGTGGTGCCGGAGACACGGGTTTGATCCTGACTATGGGGTGCTGTCTGTACGGAGTTTGTACGTTCTCCCTGTGACCTGCGTGGGTTTTCTCCAGGATGTTCGGTTTCCTCCCAAACACGTACAGGTATATAGGTTACTTGGCTTGGTGTATGTGTAAATTGTCCCTAGTGTGTAGGATAGTGTCAATGTGCGGGGATCACTGGTCGGCGCGGACACAGTGGGCCGAAGGGCCTGTTTCCGCACTGTATCTCTAAACTAAACTAAACTAAAATTAACTCTTCAGTAAAGTTCATTGTTGAGAATTTCTCTCAGGTGCTTTCTCCATTCACCCAGTATGATGTTGCAGAAGATAGTGAAGAAACAATATGAACTGACTGCTTGTTAAGTTCTTTACCCTTGAAACATATTTGAGAGGCAGTAATATGCCTGATAATAATGTCAGTGTTCCTGGCATGAACACAAAGCATCTTGTTTGATTCAGTTTGCCCTAACCAAATCAGGGAACAATCATGGAACTGATGGGCAGTGGAGTGCACACAATTATCGTCACTGAAATCTGCCTCAGTTACCCTTATTCTTAATGTTCAATGAAGAATATGAAATAAAACATCACTGCAACTACTCACGAGAGAGCAACAGCAGAAAAGATTTGCCCATTATGGTGCACACGATTTAAGGCTAGATCATAAGCAAATTAGTCTTAGGTCATGCATTGTCAGGAGTGTTCCAGGAGGAAATCATTGCTCTTGTCAGAATGTTAGATGTTATTTTTGAACACAAATCAAACAGCACACATCTCTCTTCAACCAATGTAGCAAATTGGTGCAGATTCTATTGATTAGTAGGACTAGATGTTACAATCCCTAAGGTTTGCACTACAATTGACTGGTGTTGTTCTTGGGAGTGACCACTAGGTGATGTTGCTACCATTCAGACACATCTTCAGTTGTGTACCTCAACATCACTGGGTGTTTCGGCCTTTTATCACAAGATACCCTCAGTTGAGGCAGGCCCACCACAGGGTGATCAGACCTGGGTGTGTGTCTTATGGTTAGCCTCAAGATGGTCACGTGGCAGCCCAGACAGTATCTTTTATTTTCAGCCACAGCCAGTGACTGCTCCGTTCGGCGGCATTTGCAAGTTCTTTGATTGCCCTCCTTTGGGCCTGCCCTCTGACTCCAACTTCCCTCAGGAGCCTTGCAGTGGAACTGGCTACAAAGCCCCTGCACCCCACCTCCACTGGACGCACTCTTACACTCCAACCTCGCTCCTCTGCCTCTACTGCAAGGTTGGAATATCTCAGCCTTTTCCTTTCAAATGCTTCGTCCACAGCCTCCTCCCAGGGCACCATCAGCTCAATGATGTAAACACGCCGACAGGAGCTGGACCAGAGGACGAGGTCTGGTCACAGGTTGGTAGCTGCGATTTCAACTGGGAAGGAAAGCCTCTGGCCTAGGTCAACCCGCATTTCCCAGTCTCTGGCTGCACTCAGTGGGCATGAGTTGAGAGGCGAGGTGGTAGTCTTCCGTTTCTCTCCATCCCGGATGAACGATTGGATTTGCGGGAATGGTAGCTGGGCATTGATAGGCATGGCGTTGGTGGTAACTCTCTTGCACTCGAGTGCAGCTGCCAAACACCTCAGCACCTGGTTGTGTCGCCAGGTGTATCTGCCTTGTGTTAGGCTGGTCTTACAACCGACCAGGATGTGCTTGAGGTTTGCTGGAACTGCACACAGGGGGCAGGCTGGATCCTCTCCCAGCCAAATATTTAAGTTTATGGGAGAGGGAAGGACGTCATATGTGGCTCTGATAATAAAGCTCAACATACTTGACTCCATGTTCCACAGCTCACTCCATGTGACCTTCCTCCTCTCAATGCTATCCCACCTCATCCAGCGGCCTTGCTTGGCTTGGCAGGAAATGTTGGAAACTCCCGGCAGGTCAGGCGGCGACTTTGGGGTGAAAAGAAAGTTGATGGTCTTTCATTGGAACATTTGCTTCTCTGTCAGGTTATGTTGGTTCGAGTGACATGGACAAGGTGCACAGTTCAGGCATGGAAGCTAAGTGGAAAGAAACATTGGTGTGTGGTCTTGCACAGAGTAGAGGAGATTTAGATTGGTCATACAAGAGAGAATGAACAATTTGGACCTGGGGCCTTGGAAGGGAAAATATTTCAGTTCATAAAATAAAACACAAAATACTACCTGTTAAAAAACTTTCTCACGAGCCAAATGTAAATTCATTGGCTGCTTGCCATGTGCTTATAATAATTCAATTATCGTTACTCCAGGATTTTCATGATTATGTTATCGCCCACCCAAACAATATTGCACAGAGCTTTGAAATATAAAGCTCCCTATTTCAAAATAATGCCATTGAAGTAATTTTCAACCTGCGTGTAAACATTCTGCTTACCCTCGATATTCATGTTTAAAATCAGCTTACAAGATAATACATTGTGTCTGTAATTTACATTGTACCTCGATAACCTTTATTGGCTTCATTATTATTTAGTCAATGTTCCTAACCTGGTATCACTTCATTGTAAATTCCAATGAAGTAAAATAGCAGCAAAAAAAAATTGTTTTTGCAATAATTTATCTTCAAGTTTCCAATTGGGTTGAGAGGTCTTTGACCTGAAACATCAGCTTTATTTTAAGAAATAAAGAGGCTGCCTGTAGATGTTTTCCCATTAAAAAATCTATGATTATGCATCTGCTTATTTGTGTGCTTATGTGTGTGCATATAGAAGCAAATTAAAAAATATATATATTCTTCCTATAAAGTCTTTTGGTCATTGCATCATTCTCAGGTAAAAAGAATATGGAAGCCATCACCCTAATACAGAGGACTGGTTAGTAAGAAATGCTTGAATGTAATGGAATGTAGAAAACCACCAATCTGAAAAGTTCAACACTGATGCTGAACAATTAACAAGAAGCAAATCGTCCCACAAAAATTGCTATTGATTTATTTAGATGGAGTAAATTAGAAAAGGAAATTCAGACCTTTGTAACCTGGTGCCAAGTCAACAACCTTTCCCTCAATGTCACCTAGACAAAGAAGATTGTGATTGACTTCATACACATGGTGTATTGATGTGCATTGATTGCACTGGTGTGCATTGATGGCGCCGATGTAGAGACGGTCGAAAGCTTCAAGTTCCTCACCAACTTCTACAGATGCGCCGAAGAAAGCATTTTATCAGGATACATCACAGCCTGGTTTGGGAACAGCTCCATCCAAGATCCTGTGAAATTGCAGAGAATTATGGATTTAGCCCAGAACTTCAGACAAACAAACCTCCCTTCCATTGACTCCATTTACACTTCACCCTGCCTTAGGAAGGCCACCAGTATAATCAAGGACCAGTCTCACCTTGGAAACTTCTCTTCTCCCCTCTCTAAATCAGACAAGAAATACAGAAGTTTGAAAACTCAAACTTCCAGATTCAGGGACAGTTTCTTCTCAGCTATTATCAGGCAACTGAACGATCCTCTCATCAGCTAGGGTGTGATTCTAACCTTCCATCTACCTCATTGGAGACCTTTGAACTAGCTTCAACCCAACTTTATTGCTGCATTACAGCGAATGCAGCGCCGGAGACTCAGGTTCGATCCTGACTACGGGTGCCGTCTGTACGGAGTTTGTATGTTCTCCCCGTGACCTGCGTGGGTTTTCTCCGAGATCTTTGGTTTCCTCCGACACTCCAAAGACCTACAGGTATGTAGGTTAATTGACTGGGTAAATGTAAAAATTGTCCCTAGTGTGTGTAGGATAGTGTTAATGTGCGGGGATCGCTGGGCGGCGCGGACTCGGTGGGCCGAAGGGCCTGTTTCCGCGCTGTATCTCTAAATCTAAATCTAAATTTTAAACAGTGTTGAAATGGAAAAACAGTAGACCGGCCTTCACGCAGGTCTGCAGGGCAAGACTTCTTGCGTATGGCGTGCAAAACCTAAAGTTGTAGGTCAAGGGTAGACATCCAGGCCAGGGCAGCATCAGTTGCTGGGTGGATGGCCTTGATGTTACCAGGGAAAAGCTTCAGTGAGCAGTCATTCACAATGTGTGGGATGGTCTGGTCTGGATATCCGCAGTTGCAAGCAGAGCTGTCTGTCATCCCCCACTTGTGCAGGTGGTGGGCTGTTCTTGCATGGAGGGTGCGGATCCTGTTCAGGGTTAGCCATTGCTTGCGATGGAGGTCAAATCCCAGTGGTTTCACTGTGGGGTCCGTGATGACCTCTCCGCTGTTGGTTTTGGCATCTTTCCAGGTCAACGCAGGGCAAGAGAAAATAATTTACCAGATTGTTAGATGCTAGCTTAAAGCCCCTGCTTCCAGATTTGTACCTACTGTACTGAGATGTTGATAACCAATGAAATTATCTGATAGCCTCTCTTATGGGATTTGTTAGCCACTATCCGGTATTGATGAGCTTATTATGACTTAGCTCAAAGGACTTAATTTATGCTGCTTCTTAGTTGTGATTCCTAAACAGATCCATACCAATGGGTTTGAACAGCTAGTACCTGCCGAAAGAAATAGATAAAACCAAATATTAAAACACAACAGAGATCTTTACATTTCTACACTCAGCTAATTTAATATTATCTGTATTTTAATTTCCATATGGATTTCTGGAGATATATAATTTAAGAGGATTGTCTTTGCAATTTAATATGTCTAATTTGGTGAGATGCAAGGATGTCAGCTGGTGAATTGTAGATTTAATGAACAGACAGGAGCTACTAAGGCAGCTCGTTGCAACTTCCACTTTACAAAGTGACATGTCTTTCTTTCCATTCTTTCATTTGAGTTGCTCAATGTAGCTGGGTTAATCCCTGGACACATCAAAACTAGATAATTCGTAGAATGTTTCCAGCAATTTAACATCAGTGGTCTGCTGAGAATTATGTACCTTCATCACTAGAATTCAATTAGAGACCGATAATTTATAGAGGCCTGCAAATTCTGCTTATGGTCCAATATGTCCTCCCTTCTGCATTTATTGTTGCCCATCTGCTTTGGATTGAGAATAATTTTGTGGACACTTTTGTAACCCTTCTATTTGACCAAATACAATGAATGTTGGAAAATACCATTAAAATTGTAGATTTATTTCTACGAACATTTATTACTCACCAATTTTCTTGCCATTTTCCTCTTTCCTGCTCTGCTGTTTTACATTCAGCTCTAGTTATATTTAGCTAAACACAAATTGCTGGAGGAACTCAACGGGTCAAGCAGCATCTGAGAAGGGAATAGATAGACAACATTTCGGGGCGGGACCCTTCTTCAGATTAATTGTAATGGTGGAGAATGCTGGAAAAGAGGTGGGAGCAAGTCAAAGCCTGGCAAGTGATAGGTGGATACAGGTGAGGGGGGTTTAATTGTTCATGTAATTGTTCCGTTGTTGGTACATAGGTGAGAAAGAGGCAAGAAGTGGTCAGGTAAGGAGTGAAGAGGAATAAAATATGAAGAATGAGGGAGGTATATAGGTGGAAGGGGATGGAGTAGGGATAGGGGAGGAGGGTGAAAGAGGGTCGAGATGGTGGGAAAATGGACGCACACCAGGGTGAGGAGGGCCACAGGATAGAGAGAGAGAGGGAAGGGGAGGTGTTATTAAAATTTGATAATTCATTATTTATCCCATTGAGCTATAAGTTACTTAAATGGATAATGAGGTACTGTTCCTCTGTTTTGCGTGTGGCCTCATTCTGGCAATGAAGGAGGCTCAGGCTGGAAAGGCATGTGAGTGGGAAGGGAAGTTAAATAATATATTCCTTTATTCGTCTCACACCGGGGAAATTTACAAATTGATTGACAACCAGGAGATCCAGCAGGCTTTGGTGGATCAAGTGCAAGTATTCAGCACAATAGTCACCTAGTCAATGCTTGGTCTAAAGGAGGCCACAAATGCAGTAGATGTTTGAAAAAGGTTCCTGTAAACCTCTGTCCCACCTGAAAGGGTTGCTGGACAGGGGCCCTGTGGATAGAGATGCGGGAGGAGGCGAGGGGACCGGTGACACATGTTCTGCAGTTGCAGGGGAAAATACCTGAGGAGGGAGCGATTTGGGTGGGAAGGGATGAGTAAAGCAAGGATTAGTGGAGGCAGTGGTCTCTATGGAAAACAGAAAGGGATTGGGAAGGGAGAATGTGACTGATGGTGGGATATGTTGAAGGTAGCAGAAATGTCAGGGAACAATGTGTTGCATGCAGACTGTTTGTATGCAGGGTAAGCACCAGGGGAACTCTGTCTGTGTTCTGTCTGGGGGTAGGGGGAGCAAGAGCAGCATTCAGGAGACAGAGAAGACACGGGTGAAGATATATCAACAACAGCCGGGGGGGGGGGGGGGGGGGGGGGGGTTGGTGGGACCATATTTACTAAAGACAGAAGATGATGTGGAAAGCCCCATCCTGGAAGCTGGTGCAATGGAGAAGGAGAAATTGACTGTAGGGGAATGCATCCTTGCAAAAGGCAGGTTGGGAGGAGGTGTAGTCAAGAGAACTGTGGTCAAGATGACTTATTTAGCATGTTTGCAATAAGAACAGTCTTAGAAATAATCAGCAATTCAAAGAGCAAATGTGGAGAGAGAAGCAGTTAAAATTTCAGGTTGATGAACTCTTCATCAATAAAAGTTCTGGACATTGGAGAAGGCAGTAGGTTTCTTAAGTCACAAGATGGAGAGAAATCAGCAAATTACACATTTTGTTCGGACTTGGTTATGTTGTCAATTACTCCTGAAGTGCAGCCAGAATCACGGCACGATGTTCCAGATGCTGAGCCCAGGATGATGTCTAATCACACCTTCTTGATGAGATCTGAAGGATTCCTCCTCCATTAATGGTGAAAGTGATGTCTCTCCTGATCCCCAATGCACCCAACAAAAAGTCATTATAAGGGCTCTGATTTATTCTGTAGCTTTTCGTACCTCAAGTTCTGTTCTCCCCTGACTCTCAGTCCGAAGAAGGGTCTCGACCCGAAACCTCACCTATTCCTTTTGTCCAGAGATGTTACCTGACCCATTGAGTTACTCCAGCATTTTGTGTCTATCTTCGGTGTAAATCAGCATCTGCAGTTCCTTCCTACACAAAAAAATCATGGGATGTATCCTTAAATCTTGCTACCTGCTTTTCCCCTGCAGGTCTATCTTAAACATCTTCTGATTCTTTAGTATTAACATTTCCCTTTTAAGTAGTATTTAGGTCTTGTCATTTAGGTCCTACTGCTCAACTTGAAGAGGCACAATCAAGAAGCCCAAATTTATTGGCTTAATAAAACTGACCCCCAAGATTCCAATGCACTGACTTGACTTATGTGTGTTCCCTATGTAATTCCAGTCCGTCCTCATAAGTCACCTTCACAAAAGATGTTGCATGCGATACTAACAATAACCTTACTGGTACCAGCAATTCGCATAATGCTGCATCATCATGCAAAACTGATTTTGAATTATGAATATATTGAATATGAATTAGATTTCCAAAGCATTAATTACCAGTGCTGTGTGGTGTACAAGTTAATTAGTGCCTCCCACTTCTGAAAAGAGAAAGTCAGCAAATTTGCCTCCATTTCATTATGTGGGAGCTGCGTTTATTTCATTTACTTTACATGCAATTTTCAATAAGGATTTGGTCTGGCATCTTATAACCCAACTTCCTTCTATTGCATTTACTCAAATTAAGAATGCCAATTCATCAAGAGGTTCCACTTTTTTTTATTAGCAATAATGCTTCTAGCAGGATAAAATATTACTTATTATGTTACTATGAAACAAAAATGATTAGAGCTCAAAGTTTATAGTAATGTATCACAATATGAAAGATTGACACATGTT
Source organism: Rhinoraja longicauda (assembly GCF_053455715.1). Lineage (NCBI taxonomy): Eukaryota > Metazoa > Chordata > Chondrichthyes > Rajiformes > Arhynchobatidae > Rhinoraja > Rhinoraja longicauda. The sequence goes on along the minus strand of NC_135970.1, from coordinate 24,054,318 downwards.
ATTTGGTTACCCATTAAATAAAGAGATACAAGTGCAAGTCAATCTTCAACACTGAACAAATATCTTCACTTTATTCCCAAACTGCTAGCTTTCTCTTTAGATAAACTAATCTCTTATCTGTTTATTACCTGGGAGGGAGCTTGGTCTTTATTTCCAGCCCTGATTCCTAGTAGATACCAGATGGTGTCGTTATTGCTGCATTGCACTGAAGATGTAAAAGCAGAATATGGTAAATTACTTTGTGGTGTCTTTGCCAAGCTTTGCTTTACATGTAGCTGAATTATGTAAAGAGAACAGTAAATATTTTGGCTAATTTAGAACCATGCTGATTGTTTCAATGTGAGTGATGAATAAGTGACAGAGGCATAAATGGTGTAATTAACTAAATTATTTTGTCATAATTCCAGCACGTTTTAACAGTTCACAATGCTGAACACAGATATCCCATGTAGCTATTCTGATACACATTTCCATTGGATGCCTGATTCTGCTGGCATAACTAAGTGTGCCGAGAGATATTTTTAGTGCTGCTGTTTACCCAGTGAAGAAACAACACAGTGAAATTCCCAAGGACCGTTCTTGTGGGGAGTGGAATCAATTTTAACTTTGAGTTTAAAGACAAAAATGGTGTGAATCGTGACACGGTCCCAAGATGATTATTTCCATGTTTACTACCAAGAAACACTGATAAAGAACACTCAAACACACATTCAGAAAAATAATGCATCATAAGCATTATCACCCATGCATTTTTATGGTTCTGTGTCACAGAATGGGACACAGAATGGGAATGCGCCTGTTGAAACTGCAGCCCTTAATTCATTCACCCTCATCGCAGTATACAAGCAATTAGGCTTGTATACACTGGAATTTAGAAGGATGAGGGGGGATCTTATTGAAACATATAAGATAATTAGGGGATTGGACACATTAGAGGCAGGAAACATGTTCCCAATGTTGGGGGAGTCCAGAACAAGGGGCCACAGTTTAAGAATAAGGGGTAGGCCATTTAGAACGGAGATGAGGAAGAACTTTTTCAGTCAGAGAGTGGTGAAGGTGTGGAATTCTCTGCCTCAGAAGGCAGTGGAGGCCAGTTCGTTGGATGCTTTCAAGAGAGAGTTGGATAGAGCTCTTAAGGATAGCGGAGTGGGGGGGGTATGGGGAGAAGGCAGGAACGGGGTACTGATTGAGAGTGATCAGCCATGATCGCATTGAATGGCGGTGCTGGCTCGAAGGGCTGAATGGCCTACTCCTGCACCTATTGTCTATTGTCTACTAGTGCATTGATTAGTGTTGCTTTGCATCCCTTCCTTTGCTTTATGCTTCAAAACTTTCAGTTGGACATATCCAAAGAGTAAATGTTTTGTGTCAGTGTTATCATAAAGGTCTGCCGCATTAATATCGATTTGGGAGAATGGGTTAGCAGTAGAAAACCCAAATGTCACTCCGCACAATGCGCAATTGTGACCCCTCGCTGCATTCCAGTCACAAATCTGTGCCTTCAGAGTTTGCAAATAAGCAATTATTTTCTCCACATTCATGTACTTTCTCAATCATTGTACATTTCCTTATTTATAATTATTCTGATACATATTTCCATAGGATCGATGTAAAGAATGTGAATGCCCCAGTATAACTTTCAAAAGAAAATTAGAAGTGTGCTCATGGTGAACAGAGCTGTGGCAGCATTAAGCTGATCGAAAAAGTCAGACTGATTCTTGGTTCTAGAATACTATACGATGAGACAAGGCACTGAAAGAACCTGAAGGAAGAAGAATATACCTTCATTGTAATGTTTTATTCCCCTTTTATTTAGAGAGGAGAGGTTACTCTGGCCCTCAGCGGATCCATTATAACAAAGACACGTGACAACAGCCTTTCTTAAATCAGTTCTTCACCTGCAAATTGAAATGGGGGAGAAGCAGTCAAACAGAATTTTAAATATGCAACAGTTATCTTCTTACAGGAACTCGTGGCCATAATTAGTCTATATGACCCATTAGGTCTTCACTCGTAAATTAGATTGCAGTCGCTCTGTGTCCTGGTCTCGTCCACCTGCACTCCATTTCATTTTACACCCTTGTCTCACAAAAGTCTTGATCTGTTTTATTAGATGTAAATGAATGCTATTGCATGTGAAAATCCATGCAATTCCACTGAATCCAATCCTATTCAATAATTGCAAGCTCACCTTCTGCGAGCAAGCAAGGTTATGTGATATCTTTGAAAGCAAAACAATTTGTACAGTTTATTAAAAGGCCACAGGGTACAGGTTTCAAAGCTGAATTAACTAATTAGTGGAATGAAAATCTATTCCAAGGCGCTGAGAAGATGTGTACTTTAAGGCCAAACAGTATAACTCTTAAGTAAGCTTCAGGTCAATTAGGACTTAAATGTTTCATGGGGGAGCTACGTAGCTCAGCAACATTGATAAGCATTTAATTGTGTTTTATCCGTAAACCAAAATCCTGGATCACATCAATTACGTTTTCTATTTTTATTTCAGTTTTGAAGTCCAGATTTTCAAACACCTCTGTTAATGAAGTATTTCTATTTGTCTGATAATTTCTCAGTGCAATCCAAATGACCATCTTCTTTGTTTAAAACAAAAATTTGCAGCAGAAATTTGAGTGTTTTTTTCAGCTGCAATAAATTGTCCATTATTGTGTGTGAGCCAAGAATGTGCCACAATGTTCCATGGAAATGATGATAATATAATTTAAATTTTACTTTAGAAATGATGATAAAATTCAACAATTCATAATTTGAGTCCAAGTCAATAAGAGTGTGAGCATGAATCATACACTCCCCGCCCCCCCTCCCCCCTCCCCCCTCGATAAGTGTGGGCTGATATATTTTGGTTTGAATAAATTATGGTTCTTTTATTGCTCAGGAAATGATAGGGGCAAAGAGATCTGGCAGACATTCACGGAAATTAAAAGGAGTGATGCATGTTATTAAGGCCTCTTCAAAACAAAAGCAGCTTATGCACAAGGACATGATTCCAAAGAAGAGAAGTGAAAAGTAGAGAAGTTATGTTAAACTTGTGATGAATTTTGCTTCAATCAGACTTTGCATAATGGCCAGTCTGTTTGTCATGTTGCAGAAAGGAAATAGAGGCAGTGGTGAGAGTTAAGAATAATTGGAAGTTTCCGGACAGATGTGTGAAGTTAAACGCAATCCATTGCTCAGATTAACCACCAAGTTGTAAGTGTTGGTTGACAACTAACTGCTAACCTGAATGGAAGGCTCAGAGAATACTGTAAAACCTCAATGAGGCAGGATTCCCTTATCGTGTATCTATACACCTTAGATGGCTCTATTACAATCGTGTATTGTTTTTCCACAGACTGGTTAGCACGCAACAAAAGTTTTTCACTGTACCTCGGTACATGTGACAAGAAACTAAACTAAACTTAACTAAACTAAACACAGTGACCCTGGGATCTAATGATTGGAGTGCAGACCAAATATGATTCTGCTTTCCATCACTAACATCCAATCAAAGGTCTGTGGTGGACCTAATTTTAGTGGATTTCCCCAGTATTTTGTGAGATTTGTCCCTCAGACCTATCGAATAATTCATAACGTCAATGATATCACAGATGGTCAATGGTATCACAAAGGGTAGTGAATCTGTGGAACTCATTGCCACAGAGGGCTGTGGAGGCCAAGTCGGTGGTTATTTTTAAGGCAGAGATAGACAAATTCTTGATTAGAACAGGTGTCAAGGGTTACGGGGAGAAGGCAGGAAAATCGGATTAAGAGGCAAAGATCAGCCATGATTGAATGGTGGGGTAGGCTTGATGGGCCGAATGGCCTAATTCTACTCCTATAACTTGAGAACCTGTAACTTGTGATATCAATGGGCATTTTATGTTTGCAGAATAGATGAGAAAGAATTTTTCAAAACATAATGTTCTTTACTTTTAAGCTTTTGTTTATTTCTAAGTGTTCCTGGGTGTTTTAGATTAAGTTTATTTTTTAGAATTCTGATTTAATTTTTTCAAATAATTTACTGGTATGTCAATGCATGTTGGAGTGGCTGAGAAACCTTTTAATGAACAGTTTAATGAGGTCTGCAAGGGATATTTCAGGGATTGGGCCCCTGCACCACCCTGCCTTTATGACAGCCATCACAATCTTACTTGCTAACTTTCTAAGGCCAGAGATCAACCCTCACATCTGGCAAATCTGGGCAGTGGACCAGATGTGGAGTGATTTGGTTCAATAGAAATCCATTCATGACATTTTATTCTCTGAGCATTCTTGTGAAATCATAGATACATCTTGACTGCATGAAACACCACAATGAATCTTCAAAACTCATTTACAATGTCACTGTATGTAAGCTGACAAAGGAATTGTGATCCCATCGATTTTAGATAAATTGCCACTTCAAAGTGATCTTAATAGGCAATTTCATCACTTCCCTCAGTCATCTCCCATCTTCAGATAACCAGGGTAAAATTCATCACTGGATGAGTGATCTCCATGGTCATTATATCTGTTGAGATGGTAGCATGCTTCATCTTAGAGAAACATTTTATTTCCCACATCTAGTTTAAAGAGAAAACCCTCTGGAATTACAAATTTTCTGTATTTATAACTTCAAAAACACAGGAGTAAATTTCTATTTAAAGGAAACAGATGAATACTCGTACCCTCCATAATTAATGCCCAATAACGATGTGCAACAATTGATATCAAATGTTTAGGAATAAAATTTTATTAACTATTAGCCGGTAGCTAATAAACCAGTGCTTTTGCAAAAGAGCACAATTTTACTCCAAAGATAAAAAAATAAATTGCACAAAGAGCCATGAAGTGATAATGGAAAAATAAGTCCGAATCAATCTTACCTTGTTCATTTTCTTTATGATCTACTTCATTTTTTACGATATTCAACAATCATGGAAGACCCCAATGAATAATGCATAGCATTCAATATGCTGAGAACCTCTGGGTCAATCTGCATCCAATTTGAATCATGCTCCTTACTCTCTGTGTTCTATTTATGGAAGAACTTAAATCTATTTCTTATGCTAGGCTCTTTTTCTCTGCGTTAGAATGCTCTAATCATCAATTGTGGAGATTTTGAGAAAATCATTTCCTTGTTTCTTCATCATTATTGTGGAAAAGTTCAAGATGTCACCGTGTGTAAAAGTACTGAAAGTCTCTTTGCAAAATCAACCACAGAAGGTGGCTCAGCATCACCCACTCATGTGTAGTTAGGAATGGGCAACAGACGTCAGACTCATGGGCGCAGCTTACGTGTCTGGTTGAATAATAATAACATTAAAAATGCCTGGAGGTTGTTGACGTATGTTGGTGAAAATATTCACTGAGACCTGAGTAAGATTAAAGCAGCAACTTTATTGTTAACAGAGCTCTGGGAGATGAGTCAAGACCCTGCGGTCTTCTCACCGAGTGATCCTTACAGCTGGTTTATATATATTTAATTATCAAACAATGGCAGGTGTTTACATTATCTGGGTGAGTCTCTGATTCTACCTCAGTTTACCCGTTTCGAGACATAAAGGTTCAGCACTAATGGTATTAGCAAATATAATTTCAAATAAATATTCAACTCAAATGTCAGAACTGCTATTTGATTTAGTCAACAAAAAAAATTTGAAAATATTTGCCAATGGAATGATGGTAAAATTATTATTCATAGGGAAGATAAAGGTATTAAGCAAATAATAACAGAAGGAATCATTATCGTATCATTTTGCTTTCCTTCTTAATCCCTGTTTTCACGGAATAATTGACTTGGCCCACTACAAAACTCCCATTTGAAGAAGGGTCTCGACCCGAAACGTCACCCATTCTTTCTCTCCAGAGATGCTGCCTGACCCGCTGAGTTACTCCAGCATTTTGTGTCTACCTTCAATTTTAACCAGCATCTGCAGTTTTTTTTCCCTCCACATTACTCCCTTTTATGAAATACCTTTCTCTATTCCCCAAAACCTGGCAACTATGGAGGCAAGTAGACATGTCTCATGGGTTCATAAAAAGCAAATTAAATAAACAAATAATCACAGTGCTATAATTTATGCAGGCATCTCACTGAACAAACATTCTGGCATGATAAAGTTGATCTAATGGTATTCGCTCTTGGATTTCCCCTAGAGTTTGGATTACTTTTTTGCTGTGATTTGCTCATGTGCAGACTTGGAATATTACAGCAAAGAAAGCAGAGCAAGGAGGATTTGAGTACCAAATGACAAGCAAATTGTATGTTAATCAATCAGATTGAAGGATTTTGTAAGGACATGAGTAAGTAAATGTTCAATTATATGTCAAATTTGCTTCAGAATAGAAAATAATGAAGGGGTTATTAAGACTAGATTTAAGAACAGAGGCAGAAAAGGAAACAGATTTTCAAGTAAATTATGTAGGAAAATAACTGCAGATGCTGGTACAAATCGAAGGTATCACAAAAAGCTGGAGTAGCTCAGCGGGTCAGGCAGCATCTCAGGAGAGAAGGAATGTGTGACGTTTCGGGTCGAGACCCTTCTTCAGACTGATGTCAGGGGAGGGGGCGGGACAAATAAAGGAAGTAGTTGGAGACAGGAAGATAGTGGGAGAACTGGGAAGGTGGAGGGAAAAGAGAGGGACAGAGGAGCTATCTAAAGTTAGAGAAATCAATGTTCATACCGCTGGGGTGTAAGCTGCCCAAGCGAAAGAAGTGGTGCTGTTCCTCCAATTTGCGGTGGGCCTCACTATGACAATGGAGGAGGCCTATGACAGAAAGGTCAGACTGGGAGTGGGAGGGGGAGTTGAAGTGCTGAGCCACTGGGAGATCAGGTTGGTTAAGGCGGACTGAGCGAAGGTGTTGAGCGTAACGATCGCCGAGCCTGCGTTTGGTCTCGCCGATGTAGAGAAGTTGACATCTGGAACAGCGGGTACAATAGATGAGGTTGGAGGAAGTGCGGGTGAACCTCTGCCTCACCTGGAAAGACTGTAAATTCAAGTAAATTATGTATTTAAGTATTCAAGTTTATTAAATCTTCATCGACAATTAATACCAGAATGAACGTGACCCCAGACTTGCATTAATTAATTTATCATGCTAGAAAGTTTGTTTAGTTGTGATTAACCTAAATGGGCGGCACGGTAGCGCAGCGGTAGAGTTGCTGCTTTACAGCGAATGCAGCGCCGGAGACTCAGGTTCGATCCTGACTACGGGTGCTGCACTGTAAGGAGTTTGTACGTTCTCCCCGTGACCTGCGTGGGTTTTCTCCGAGATCTTCGGTTTCCTCCCACACTCCAAAGACGTACAGGTATGTAGGTTAATTGGCTGGGTAAATGTAAAAATTGTCCCTAGTGGGTGTAGGATAGTGTTAATGTATGGGGATCACTGGGCGGCACGGACTTGGAGGGCCGAAAAGGCCTGTTTCCGGCTGTATATATATATGATATGATATGATATGATATGATATGATATATCAAATTAATAAAAGAATACTTTGACTGAAATTGAAAGGATTTAACATCCGCAATATATTTTGTTACACCTCCTGTACAAGAACAGGAACATGTCAGGCAGCATTAGTGAATCATCAGTGAGATACCATTTTCATGAAATTTATAGCAGAGAAATGCAGGATTTGGGTTTGTATTTTTAATCATGGATCTGTTCATAAATCTGTAGTACGGCAATTACAAATGTTGGCCCAACCTGATCTCGATGTTATTGTGAGCTGGAGGAAAATTGGCTCAACAATTGATAATCAAAAATTAATAAGTATGTTCATAACAATTTGGATAACTACCAAATTTGTTTTTTCCTCATCTGTAGATATGAGTAAAAGTGAAAACTTCACCTTGACTCTATACACATTTCATCATGTTCAGATCAAGAGTTAATCGATCTGAGAATAGTTGAAAGCATAACAAGAATTGGCCAATAATGAAAACGTAACAAGAATTGGCTCAATAACCACTGAGCATAACAGAGTGGAACACTGCTAAATACAATTTTGGTATATTAAGCATCACAATCTATATTAATAGCATTGCTACCCAGCTTGACATTTCTGTAATCTTGGAAAAAAAAAGTGTCGGTGTTACTATTTTGGGTATGGGCCAATTATTCTCAATTTGTATGGAAAATACTTACAGTTTCTTGGCAGAATCTTGGGACTGACTTTGCTTGAGTTGACTTTCGTCTTAATGGCTTCAGCTTTGGACTGAGTAATATAACTGTGAATGTAATATTTCTACTCCCTTCATGAACGGTTCAATGAAATTGAAAACTCTGGACTATGATGTGGACTTGTCGAATAATCTGAAGGTTAACTTGCTAGAGTCTGCACGTTGTTTAAAATGATAGACTCACAAGATAAATAGTTTGCCCATTAACCTGACCTTCCTTATTTTAAAGAAAGGAAACCAACTTGACATTCCTGCTTGCTGTAGGTTGACAGTATGAAGGACATTTTCTTGAGTATTCGCAAATGTTCATGAGTTTTCTGGTTTTGCAATGAAGCCTTTTAGCAAAATCCACCGATGTTTAGACCTTTGATGTTATACTGCATGATGTGACTACTCATCAATCATAAATTTCTAGCTTTTGCAGTAATGTGAAGAAGGGCCTCTCTCCTGTTATCATTAACGCGTTTAGTTTACAGTATGGATAATGGTTAGGTTTGTAGATTTTTCTTGATGCTTAAAAATATTGTGGAAAATGGAAATGGTTTGATTTTTTTCACAAAATATAAACCATATTTAAAAGTACAACCAACAAATTCATGATTTAGTTTGTGCATATTTTCAAAGAAATAAACTTTACCCTGAAAGTGAAATCTAGTTTGTACGGCTTTGTGGCATTTCCATTAGTACTTATGAACATGGCACAAAGTAGCTGTATTGATGTTTCATTGAACAGATGTTCATTCAAAATGTATTTAACTGCCTTTAATATGAATTCATCGAACCTTTTAATTTAACAGGTTTTCTCTCTGTGAAAGGTTGTTTGCTAAAAGGCAGACATTTTTGATTTCCAAGCTGGGTGTCAATTTCCATTTTGAAGATATCTAATCTTTCATGTTTCTTTCTTACCTCCATTTTCCTAAAGATTGGGATTTTTATAAGATCACATTACAAAAGTCCCCCTTGTTGGAATGTAATACAATAATATGCAGAATTGCTAAGGAGTACATTCCAGAAATAACAGGAAAAGGAATAAAATAAAGATACGACAAGAACAGGAAATGCTGGAAAATACTCAGCAGGTCAAGCAATTTCTAGTCAAGAGTCAAGAATCACAAGTGTTTAATTCTCATATGTACTGGCAACGGAACGATGAAATTCTTACTGACTGCAGCTTTAGAGGCTCACTAATGCAAACATACAAGAATAAATACATTACAGTCAATAATACAACATATTAATAATCAGTGATACAAATTAACCAGACCATAATAATGTAAAACCAAAGTCCATAGTAAATCATAGTTGCTGAGGTAGGATTATGGTTAATGGTGTGCAGTGTTCAAGAGCCTGAGGGTTGTTGAGAAGACACTGGTTTTGAACCTGGAGATCACAGTTTTCAGGCTCTATGCCTTATTCCTGATGGCGGTAGCAAGATGATAGCACGGCCAGGGACGTGTGTGTCTTTGATGATATCAGCTACCATTTTGAGGCGGTGCTTTGTGTAGATCCCTTTGATGTTGGGTGGCGTGCCATGGGTCAGTGTCTACCACTTTCTGCAGCCTCCTTTGCGCCTCGGTGTTTGAGTTACTGAACCAGGCTTTGATGCAAGCAGTCAATATGCTCTCTACTGTATATCTGTAGAAATCTGATAGGCTATTTGGCAATGTTCTGAATTCCCAGAATTGAATGAAGGAGTCGAGGCATTGATGCGGTTTTGTGCAACAATGATTGCAACAATGTGATAGACCCAGGACTGATCCTCAGATATATGCTGGCCTAGGAACATTTAGCTGGTGGCTCTCTCCATTGCCGTCCCGTTATTCAAGGTTTCTGGTTGGGGAATACCCAGATGGTTTTGGTGGGAACACATTCCTCCGTATATTTTCTTATGAAGTCAATAACAACCATTGCACATTCATTCAGGTTCGTAATGCACAAATTCCATTTAGAAGCATTATGTGCATGTTTTAGCACAACAGTAATTACTTCTGGTGAAAGTTCTACCCAACTGGAAATTAGCCTTTAATCTAGAAATTCTAATGCAAACCTGGTGTGTCCCTCCTTCCTTCCTGCATGTAAGGATGTCAGCATTAAGTACATACTAATCCCTGCTTTATATACAAACATTGGAGATACAATAAGCAATTTTCTGTAAACTCCCAGTAAAAACGACCATCGGGTGGCACCAGCAATGGCTGCCTCGCCAACAGTCTGTCTCGTCCATTCCTTCTTGTTGTGTTATGGTATGTGTTAAATGTAAGTTTTAGTGTTCTTTAGCTTGTATTATGTGGGGATGTGGGGGGGGGGGGGGGGGGTGTTGGTGGAAACGTTTTTTTACTGTCTTACCTTCACGGAGATGCGATTTTTTTCCGTATCATATCTCCGTCTGCACTGTGGCTTAACATCAAGAAGTTTGCGGCCTCTGCTGGAGACCGACATCGGGAGCTCCAACCGCGGGAGCCTGCGGATTTTAACATCATGGAGCTCGCGGTCTCTGGTTAGAGACCGACTTTGGGAGCTCCTAGCCGCAGGAGCTTCGACTGCCCCGACATGGGGGCTTTGATCACCAGCTGCGGGAGTTTAGATCGCCCCGACTGCGGATGGTTCGACTGCCCCGAACATGGTAGAATAAAGAGGGAAGAATGTTAGACTTTATTGCCTTCCATCACAGTGAGGAATGTGGGGAATCTGCTGTGGTGAATGTTTATGTTAACTTTTATGTAGTTGTGTGTCATTGCTTTTTTTAGTATGGCTGTACGCTAAATCGAATATCACTGTACCTTAATTGGTACACGTGACATTAAAAGACCTTTGAACCTTTTGAACCTTTGAAGTAAGAAACAAGTTCTGCAGCATGTAAGTTAGAAGAGGTGAATGAGGGGTAAGTGTGTGTAGATGGCTCATGTGGCTGCTTGAGATTTCAGTGCTACAACTGCTTATTGCTTGATTGCTGGGGCTCATAATTCTCATTGCAGATTTACAAAGACACACTGTGGAGACTCACTTTGATCTCTAAATAATAAGCCAATACCTCACAGTAGCATAGGAGTGTGAAATTCAATTAATAGGAGGAAAGGGAGCTAATGCTTTACACAAAGAAGACAATTGTGCTCCATCCCCTGTTGGCCTTGGCCTCCATTCCCGCTACTTATGCTGCTGTACTGTAGCTGCCATGGAGAGAGTTCTTTGATACTCTGATTCACTTCCCACGTTTGGTTCCTCCTTGGTTTACTCATCCCATCCCACCCAAACCACCCCATTCCCAAGTAATTTTCCCTACAACTGCAGGAGATGTAACACTTTTCCTAACACCTCCTCCTTCACCTCCATCCTGCAGCCCTTCCAGGTGAGGCAGAGGTTCACATACACCTCTCCATACCTCGATTACAGCATTTGATCCTCCCAATGTGGCCTCCATTACATTGACAAGACCAAGTGTAAATCATTCAACCATTTTATCGAACACTTGCGCTTAGCCCACCAAGGCCTACTGGATCTCCTAGTCGCTAACTATTCTAACTGTCTGTCCCATTCCCATATTGGCCTTTCTGTCCTGGGCATCCTCCATTGCCAGAGTGAGGCCACACTCAATCTGGACGAACAGCATCTCATATTCAGCTTGGGTAGCTGACAACCCAATGGTATGAACTTTGAATTCTCCAATTTTAAGTGTTATCCCCTCCCCCTATCTCTTCCATCTGTATCCCTCCCTCTGGAGTTACATTTCATTCCTCTTCTTTTCTTATCTCACACCCTTATGTCTTCTTTTCATCTCTAGCAATTGTCACTTATTCCACCCATTTGCCAATCAAAAACCCCCTCACCTCCATCCGCCCATCACTTACCAGGCTTTGTCCTGCCCCACCTTTGTCCTACCCCACCTTTGTTCTGCCCCACCTTTTTTCCAGCTTTCTCCCGCCACTACCACCAGTCTGAAGAAATATCCCAACATAAACATTGCCTGTCCATTCTCTCTATAGATGAATGGAACAGGTTTGGAGGGATATGGGCCAATCGCAGGCATGTGAGGTTAATGTAGCTGGGACATGTTGGCCGGTGTGGGCTGAAGGGCCTGTTTCCAAGCTGTATCACTCTATGACTCTATGACTCTATGAGATGCTACCTGGCTCGTTGAGTTACTCCAGCACATTGTGTTTTGTGACTTTTTATCCTTAATCTCCTTCAGAGATGTTTGTTTAATTATCACCATGTTATTTCTATCAGCAGGACAAAATTTGTCTGACTTCATGCTACATTACCCCGGAGAAACTAAAGTCAGATGAGGATGGCCTCCTGGGGGGCTTGATCTGACAAGGATCACCACCTGACATTGATTGCTTTATGATTCAGTACCATATTACTTTTGCACATTTAGCCAAAGGCTTGGATCTTTTTATTTAACTTCAAAAAGGTGTAGAACTGTGCAACGGAGGGACCGGCCCTTCAGGTTGGGCTATTGGGTTCCTCCAATTTGTAGGCTTTTAACCCTCTAAACACTTCCCATCCACATATCTGTCCAAATGTCCTTTAAAAGTCATAATTGAATCCGGTTCTTAAGTTTTTTTTGGTAGCTAATTTCCAGCTACAGATTATCTTCTGAGTGAAGAAGTTGCCCCTGTGGTCCCTCTTAAATCTCTCCTCTCACATCTTAAGCCTATATCCAAATGCAAGGCGTAGCTATGGGAACTCGCATGGGCCCCAGCTATGCCTGCCTCTTTGTAGGGTACGTCGAACAATAATTGTTCCAGGCGTACACTGGCCCTATCCCCGAACTCTACCTCCGCTACATTGATGATTGTATCGGTGCTGCCTACCACACCCATGCAGAACTCACTGACTTCTTCAACTTCATGACTAATTTCCATCCTGCACTCAAATTCACTTGGACCATCTCTGACATCTCCCTACTGATTCTGGATCTCACCATCTCCATCACAGGAGACAAACTATTGGCCACATCTACTACAAACCTACTGACTCCCGTAGCTATCTGGACTACACTTCTTCCCACCCTGCTTCCTGTAAAGACTCTATCTCATACTCACAATTCCTCCGTCTACGCCGCATCTGTGCCGAGGATGAAGTTTTCCAAACTAACTCATCGGAGATGTCCTCATTCTTTAGGAAATGGTGCTTCCCCTCTTCCATTATAGATGAGGCTCTCACTAGGGTCTCCTCGATATCCCGCAGCTCTGCTGTTGCTCCCCGTATTTGCAACAAGGGCAGAGTCCCCCTTGTCCTCACCTTCCACCCCATCAGTCGTCGCATACAGCATATAATCCTCCAACACTTTCGCCAATGGAATCCCACTACTGGCCACATCTTCCCATCTCCACCCCTTTCTGCTTTCCGCAGAGCCCGTTCACTCCGTAACTCCCTGGTCAACTCGTCCCTTCTAAACCACCCCCTCTCCTAGTACTTTCCCCTGCAACCGCAGGAGATGCAACACCTGTCCCTTTACTTTCCCCCTCGACTCCATCCAAGGACCCCAACAGTCTTTCCAGGTGAGGCACACTTGCATCTCCTCCAACCTCATCTACTGTATCCGCTGCTCCAGGTGTCAACATCTGTACATCAGCAAGATCAAGCGGAGGTTCGGCGATTGTTTCGCTGAACACCTCTGCTCAGTCTGCCTTAACCTACCTGATCCCCTTGTTGCTCAGCACTTTAACTCCCCCTCACATTCCCAATCTGATCTTTCTGTCCTGGGCCTCCTCCATTGCCAGAGTGAGGCCCAGAGCAAATTGGAGGAACAACTCCCCATATTTTGCGTGGGGAGCTTACACTCCCACCATAGGAACATTGAATTCTCTAACTTCAAATAGCCCTTGCTTTCCCTCTCTCTCCACCCCCCCCCCCCTTCCCAACAAGGTCACTGCTCAGCCTCTTACACTCCCTTTCCAACTTGATGAAATGCTTCCTGTGACTGGGTGACCGGGAGTGTACAATGTGCTCCAAGTGTGCTCACCAACGACTTGTCCAGCTCTATAATGATGTCCCAACCTTCGCACTCAATGAAGGCAAGCATGCCAAAGAATGCCATAGGTTTGATTCCATAAAGGTGACTTGGAATAAATCATTCCACGCAAGATGTATTGCTGATCGGAAAATGTAAATATTTGCAACAACTCCAAATTGATGCCATGCCTGAAATGAGACAAGAGACGGAGTAAATCTATCCTCGCTCTTGATGATTTTGATGTGCAGATGATCGACATTCATACTTTTTGTAATTGAAATTTACTTTATAAGTCATTCCTTACCAGTCACAACTTGCATGTAATTCATTTTGATTTAGGCACTCAGGTATGTCACAAGTTATTTTTGAATTCAGGATGAAAAGTGCATGCTTTTCAAATAATGCTATTAAGGAAATATATAATTTAAAGCACCATTTACATCACATGCGTGACATATTTTGCTATCAACCAGTGCTGCACCTCACTTTCCTTATCATTTCAAAGATATGGAAACATTGATCAGAAGTTCATTGAGGTAGGTGATATGGTTGTGTTACAAACATATGACACATTGTTAACTTTAACTGAACAAAAGTATCTTTGCTGTTTCTAATCCTTTCGCATTCTAATTGAACTGTTGCCTAAAAGTAACATACCCATGATAAGCTGCTTCAATTTTAATGCTCTCATGTTGAAATGTTTGGAACTACTGTAAATGTGCAATTCATTCCTTTCAATAAACACGTAAGGCAGCAGTTAACAAGTAAAGGTTTAACGTTATATTTGGTTATAAAACCAATCTTTTAGGTGAAATTAATATTAGGAAAGGCAATGGAAAGTACTAATGCATTGCATGAAATGGGTAAAAGAGAAAATGAAAGCGAACAAGAAAATTTGATGGTCTGTGGTTTTCTTCTGTTACGTGGTTTTTACGTGGGACGCACCAGTGGACATAGGTTTAAGATGAGCGAGGAAAGATTTAATAGGAATCTGACCAGCAACTTTTTCACACAGGGTGTAAGGAACATATTGCCAGAGGAGGTTATGAATGCAGGTGGTATGATAGCATTTAAAAGACATGCTGGCAGGTACATGGATAGGAAAAGTTTCGAGGGAATCGAGCCAAAAGCAGGCAAATTGGACTAGATTAGATGGGGCATCTTGGTTGGCATAGACAAATTGGGCCATAATTGGGCCTGTTTCTGTGCTGTTTGACTCTTCAACTGTGGCTCTAAGTGGCTGTGGGTGCTGCAGGTGAACATTTCATGAATCACTCCCAGCAGATTAGTTCTATGTCCTCATACCCCCAAGTCAGTTCATAAAGGCCATGGGCAAAATAAATATTAGCAATGGCCAATTTGAATGACCTGTTAATCATAAATAAAAAGCATCTTTTAATTTGATTTGTTGCATTTATTAGTGAGAGCTCAGGTTACTTTAGAAATGTAGTTAGGTAGTAACTAATTGCAGTGGTAAAGCTGCTGCCTTACTGTGCCAGAGACTCGGGATCGAGCTTGAGTACGGGTGCTATCTATGCGGAGTTTGCATGTTCTCCCTGTGACTGGGTGTCCGGTTCCTCTCACATACCAAAGACATGCAGGTCTGTAGGTTAATTGGCTTCTGTAAAGTGCCCCTAGTGTAGGGTGCAAAACTGTGATAACAGTGAACTAGGATGAGGGTGGTCAGTGTGTGGAGCTGACTCAGTGTGCTGAAGGGCCGTTCCAACACTGTATCTCTAAACTAAACTAAACACAGAGAATGAAGAGAATATATTGCAGTTTTTTATCATTAATGAATTACATTGTTATAATTATTTTGGAGGAACATGTAATGGCTTTATCATTTAGGACATTGAATCGGTTCAAGCTCAGTTGCACTCTGCCCACATCCTATCATTCCCTGGCTTAGCTGCACTCATTTACTGCGGCATTGCAGCAAAGGCCTTTCTGGAAGCCTTGATTTGCCCACTCTTCTGTGAGGTGGAGTGGGCTGCAAGTGTTGACTAGGCCTTAGGTTGGGGTACTTGGAGGTCCTGTGCTCAGTCTGAGCTGACAGCATTTGGAGGGTCACTCCCGTCAGATGCAGCTTTTATTGGCCTGACAGGATGTCTGGCCTTAGCCTTGTAATCAGCCATTGATATCACCCCTAATTAATGAAATTAGATTTAATGGACCAGATTCTGTTTGATCTTGGAAAGAGATTCCATTGAGAATCACTACTACCTGTCCTCTGATATTCAATGTCTGAGCCTACTCACTGAAATGCAGAAAAGTAGAATACATTGTAAGTTGAATGCTAGTTCATCTGAACTCCCAGCTTACTGATAATATTCTCCACTACACCCTACGAGTCCTGTGGAGCCTGCTGAGAAACCACAAACCAGATCATCTCATCATTAAAAAGGGGAGTTGGCAAATTAAATAATAGTATGGCTAATTTGAATTAGTCCATCTGAACTCCCAGCTGTTAATCATAAATGGAGAGCAAATTTTAAATTGATCTGTTGCATTTGTCAAAAAAAGGTAAGTGTGACTATGGTGCTTGTTGATTTACAGTACCTTTAGTTCACAATATGTTTTTGTTTTAATTAATATTTAATGTTTTAAAGTAATAGTTAAAGGAGTTCCCTAACTGACATGAATGCTGTAGGTTATAGATTAATTGTCAACAGCTTTCTGTTTTAATCTTGAGTGGAAAATACATATTTTAAATATCTAAAAAGGGCTATGCAACCTCTCTTGCTCAGAGTGGGGGGGAATCAAGAACTAGAGGGCGTAGGATTAAGGTGAAGGGGGAAAGATTTTATAGGAATCTGAGGGGTAACGTTTTTGTGCAAAGGGTGGTGGGTGTATGGAACGAGCTACCGGAGGAGGTAGTTGAGGCAGGGACTAACACAATGTTTAAGAAGCAATTATACAGGTACATGCGTAGGACAGGTTTTGAGGGATATAGGCCAAACACAGGCAAGTGGGACTAGTGTGGATGGGACATGTTGGTCAGTGTGGGCAAGTGGGCTGAAGTGCCTCTTTCCACACTATGATTCTATGACATGTAAAATAAATAAAATAAAATCTATTAAGTAATAATTTTATTATAAACCATTGAAACAAAGTAATAAATTGACTTATAAGCAATACATTCCAACTACATTAACTATTCAATGAAATTAAAAAAATACATTGTAGTGCACTGAAGCATGTCTAAGGCACATTTCTTAACCTTCCATCACAGTGAGGAACGTGGGGGAGTCACTGTGGTGGATGTTCATGTTAAAAAATTATTTGGGTGTCTTGTTGCTCATTATTGGTATGACTGTATGACAATCTGAATTTCACTATCTTAATGGTACATGTGACAATAAACTCATCTTGAAACCTTGAATCAGAATCAGAATTACCTTTATTGCCATCCAAAAAAAACCAAGTCTTTTGGATGAGACATTGGATAGTGGATGCTAATGGTTCCCTTTGGAGATACCAGCAACAATGAAGCAAGATTTGGCTCATTAATACTGTATTCATTAAGGTGAAATCCTTGGTGAATATATGGTTAACACTAGACGCCAAGCTTTGGGTAAAAGAGCTTACTGTTGTCAGGCTGAGAATATAGGATCTGTGATCTTTATCGTCTGGTCCAAACTAGCCAATGCCAAGCAGTGCATGCAGTTCTTAAAGTAGCTCCCTTACTGACACGAATGCTGCAGGTTACAGATCAATTATCGGCAGCTTTCTGTTTCCATATTAAGTGGAAAATACTAATTTTTTAAATATCTAAAAATGTCTATGCAACATGGCTTATATTTCTGCTAACCATAGCTCATTGGTTGGCATCAAGTGCGTAAGATTAATCATATGACGGAACCCATCATACAATGTCCTCTATATAACCTCTCCTTTTAAAATATAGATTTATTGTGCAGGATACCTCTCTTCCAAAAGTCTGCTCAGTTAGATATTACATAAAGATGACACTAGTCTCTGCAGGAGCTTTACTCCAATACTTTCTTTGTTCTAAAGTCATATTGCAGAATATATAGTTCTGCAGTTGAAATTAATTGATCAAGTTTCACTCAACTCTAATCTCAAATCTACTTACCCTTTATTACAAAAGCTGTATATAATTTTTCCATTGACAACTGTAGCCCACCTTAGCACTTAGTAAAGTTACTGTCAAGTTAATCAGATGCAGAAGGCACCATATGTGATACCCTAAAAATAGTGACAAACTACAGACCTGTTAAGGAATTTGGTGCATTTGCATTTGCAAGAAGATATAAATTACACATGTACCTAATTGTCCACATAGCTTTTAACAAAGGACATATTCTAGTAGGTATTATGAAAAACAATTTATAAAATGTTATCTAAGATTATATATTTAAAAATATTCACTAATTTTCACATATATTATACAAGATTCACATAAACAGTGTATTTTTAGTTCTTGTAAGCAGATCACAGATGTATTTACTAATTGCATGGCATTCTACTCTTTCGGGAGGGGTTAGACTTGCAGGCTGCAAAACAGCAGATCCTGTTTTTACTTTCAACTCAATTCTTAAACTAAGTAACTGAGGATGAAGTGAAGCACAGACAATGAATGAAGACTGATAGCATATTATAAATACATTAATTATCGAGAGAAATACATGCAAAATCATCTCAAGTTGTGTTTATTGTCACGTGCACAAGTACAATGTGGTTCAAGTACAATGAGAAAATTGCCGCAGCATCAAAGGCACATGATCTCAGACAACAAACAGAACATAAATTATACAGGACAGTGAAAAGGGAAACCAAGACATTAGTGAAAACCATAATTAGAAACCAAGTTCACGGGGGTGCCAGAGATGGTCCAAAGTGTTGCCTTACTGAGATAGGATTATGGTTGAGCAGGTCGGTTCAGACGGTTGTAGGAAATTATTTATTCTTGATACTGGGACTTCAGAGTTTTGTACCTCCTGCGTGATGGTAGCAGTGAAGAAGAGCCCATGGCCTGGATGGTGGAGATCCTGGATGCTGCTTTCCTGAAGCAGCGGCACCTACAAATTATTTTGATGGTGGTGAGAATTGTACCTGTGTTGGACCGAGCCGAGTCGACCACCGTAGCATCATACAGCATGGAGACAGGTCCTTTTTGCCCAACTTGCCCATGCCGACCAAGATGCCTCACCTACCCTTGTCCCACCAAACACAGGCAGGTGGGACAATGGTAGGTAGGGCATCTTGGTGTGCCTGTGTTTGGTGGGGCAAGGGTAGGTCCCTCTAAAACTTCCCTATGCATGTCCCTGTCCAAATGTCTTTTAAATGTTGTTATAGTACCTGCCTCAACTACCTGGTTTGGCAGCTCATTCCATATACCCACCACCCTCTCTGCAAAGAAGTTGCCCCTCAGGTTCTTATGCAATTTAACCCCTCTTACTTCAAACTGCTCTTCTGGTTCTTAATTCCCCTACTCTGGGTTAAAGACTCTGTGCATTCACCCTAAATATTCCCTTTATGACCTTGCACACCTCTATAAGATCGCCCCCTCAGCATCCTGTGCTCCAGGGAATATCGTATTAGTCTGCCCAACCTCTCTCTCTCGCTCAGCCCCTCAAGTCCTGACAACATCTCTTAAATCTTCTCTGCACTCTCTGCAAGTTAACAACATCCTTCCTATAGCACGGTGACCAAAACTGAACACAATCCTCCAAATGCGGCCTCACCACCTTCTTTAACACCTGTAACATAACACCTCAACTTCTATACTGACTGATGAAGGCCAATGTAATGAAAACCATCTTGACCTCCCTATCTACATGTGACGCCACTTTCAAAGAACTACGTTCCTGCACTCCTGGATCTCTCTGCTCTACAGCACGCCCCAGGGCCCTGCCATTCACTGTGTGGTTCCTGCCCTGGTTTGACTTCTCAAATTGCAACACTTCGCACTTAACTGCAGTGACAAATCAGAGAGCTGCTGCCACACTCTATACTTGTGGTATCCCAATCTTGATTCAGATCACTGGAGCTGCCTCTGATTGGAAAAACCTTCTTGCATTCTTGCAGATTCAGCGGAGTAATGCTGATTTCTCATTTAGATTCCCCACAATAAAATTGACAAAATGAATCTATTAAGGTTCCATTAACACAGACAATAAAACTTTAAGATTATGGGCCAAGCATGGTGTAAAATATCATATGCCAGGTCTAGCTAGCTTACCTGGAATTGTTGCCTGAAGTTCCCTTGTGTCCCTACACTGTAGACCAGGCCTCCATCCAAAAGGGTGATATAGTGTCCAGAAGCATTCAGCATTCCAGCTTTGTGGCTTTCATTCAGCAGCTTCTCTGTGGAGCTATGAAGGCTTTGACAGCCGGCAAAATCCCAGGCTCAGCACGGACTGTAAAATCTGGTTCTGATTTACAATATGCTGGGTGGTGGTACAGCTGACCTGCTGCTTGGACAGGGCAGTACAGGTGGTACAGCAGTAGAGTTGCTGCCTTACAGTGCCAGAGACTCGGGTTCGATCCTGACTACGGGTGCTGTTTGCACAGAGTTTGTATGTTCTCCCCATGACTGCGTGGGATTTTCCCGGGAGCTCTGGTTTCCTCCCACACTGCAAAGACCTACTGGTTTGTAGGTTAATTGGCTTTAGTAAAGATTGTAAATGGTCCCTAATGTGTAGGATAGTGTTAGTGTACGGGGATCGCTGGTCGGCACAGACTTGGTGGGCCGAAGGGCCTGTTTCCGCATGGTATCTCTAAACTAAACTAAACTGAACTAAAGCATTTTCGGTTGTGAAGGTTGAACGAGCTGACTCCCCAGGTGAAGTCTCAGGAAACAAAGCAGACATTAAAAGATCCAGCTTGCTGCTATCAAAGGCTTTTGGACAGAAATGCCTAAACCATTCGGATAGTTAAAATCACTGTCAACTGTTGAAATGATGAATATGAAATAAAATAATGAAACTTTTTTCCAGTTGCCTTTTTCCACTGAGTCAGCAATGCCATTTGGGTTGGATTGGGAGAGGGGACAAGCTGATTTACTGGCCCCTTCCTCAGGAGCTCCACCATTGACATGAATGGTGAGTTCAGTGGTGGAGCAGAGGGTCAGGGGCCCTGTTCCATGACCTCAATATTGCTTCAGATTTCTGTGCTGATGTGAGCGTGTGTGGGATAACCTTGGACCTTAATGGTGACAACCTAGAGTTGCCTAAGGAGCCGTGTGGTATTAGCTAGTCAGTGTCACCTCATGATGTGTGCAAGGTCAATTCACTAACACAGGCTTCTTGTTACAATTTCAGCTCTTCTGTAGATATTTTTTCTGGGTCATTAGAATCAGCATGCCTCTTTTCATGATCTGAGCACGTTTTATTGGTACTGTGTTATAATTTTGCAATTCGATTATCTCCTGGAGGGTAAAGGTTGTACCCCTGATTCTCTGGACCACAACATTGTGATTCATTGTTCATGGCTCTCGTGTTGTTTTCCAACATTCTTGAAATGAACTGAGAACAGACTTGGTAAAATGACTCGATACAAATTGACAGGCTGCATAATTTAATCGTAAGGTGACAGTGCAGAGAAGCAGTTGTGAGTGGATACCCTGATTAAATCAATATATGCAATCAAAGAAAATAAATGACATGGCACATTTGTCCACATCTCCTGCAGGGTACAAAATGCCTTTAGAAAGCGGCAAGTAAACAGTGAAATCTGACCCTGGCTTCAAGCAGCACAATCCATCCTCACCAACACTTCACACTATTCCACTGGTCGATGGCAAGCAGTGTCGTTAACATCCGTACGAATCTGCAAAGCTCAGTCTTTTTAATGAGCAATTGAATTAGGTTTTAGAGGCTTAATTATTATCAGTTTGGCCATTCTTATACTGCTTTCCCTATTGGGTGTTAAAGGCAATTTGATTTTATATGTCAAGTCTCCAACTTGGTCATCTATGAGATATTTTAATACTTAAGGCATTTAAGGAAAGTAATCACTGATTCCAATTGAATAAGATGGCCAGTGCCTCTACCCAAATCTATGCAATAAATATTCAATGTTTGTTATTCAATATTCAATATTGAATATTGAATATTCAATCTATTCAATGTTTGTTTTTTATGTGTGCGTATGTGTGAATGTGTGTGTGTGTGTGTGTGAGTGTGTGTGTGTGTGTATATATGATCTGTATATATGTGAGTTTGTGTGTATATACACACACAGATTTTTTTTGTTTACAGTGTACTATGTTTACATATTCTGTTGTGTTGCTGCAAGTAAGAATGTCATTATTCTATCTGGGACAGATGACAATAAAACACTTTTGACTCTTGACTTGTTTTGAATGCAAATTTCTGGACTCACTTTGCATCTGTTATCTTCCATCAAGTAGACTTCAGGGTAGTCTGGAGGATAAGACAGTGTCAATTTTAGCGACAGTGCCAGTTCTGGACTAGCAGCCATCCTCAGAGGATATAAAGCATATTAGCCATTACTGCAAACCAGAATCAGCCTTCAGAAGTTTTACAGATGTAAACCCCAGACAGTAATAGGTTTTAAAATTGTAAGGACAGTGGAAAGAACAAACAGCAGTGTTCGTAAATGGAGTCAGCGCACCTGATCCATCCTGCAAGGATAGAGACTTGCATTGACTGGGCAAGTCTTCAGACTACTTATAATCAGCAGCAAGATATCTTTGTGGAGCTTACAGCTTTTTGGTGCCAGTTGATTTGGCCCTGTTCCATTTAGTAGACACACTGGAGAGATTGACTAATAGCACGCGTCCTCTGTTGACTAGTTAACCAGGCGATTGATTTAACATTCAGACTGCACGTGGCAGAGCTAGTGGCGTTGGTGCCTGACAGCTCCAATAACACAGGTTTAATCCTGACTGTGTGGAATTTGCACATTCTCCTTGTGATCTGGTGGGTTTTCTTCAATGCACTGGTTCAACACATACGGTGGTGAACGGTAGAGCTGCTGCCTTGCTGAGATTAAATGTGAACAATTGTTTTATTCAAACTCTGGTTCCTGTTTGGGCAGGACAGTGCTACAGCTAGCAGAGCTATTGCTTGACTGGTCCAGTGACCTTGGTTCAACCATGATGTATGGTGTTGTCTATGTGGGGAGTTTGCATACTCTCTGTGTGACCATATAGGTTCCCTCAGAGTACTCTGGTTTACTCCCACATTGCAATGATGTGTTAGTTACCCATACTGTGCTCATAGAATCCCGGGGGAGTTGCAGAAATGTGGGCAGAATAAAATGGGATGGTGCAGGTTTAGTGTAAATGGGTACTTAATGGCCAGCATGGACTCAGTGAGCCAAAGGGTCTATTTTCGTGTTGTATGACACCATGACTCTGAACCTCGACCTTGTTTTTGTGTGCTACGTGTTTGAGTTTCAATTAAATAAATCGTAATGAAAATCAGAGACTATCTGTATGTTGCACATACAGTCTGTGCATCAGACATTGTCCAGAGCATGCAAGTTCTGATTTAGCATGATGACAACCAGCCTGAACAAGTTCTCTATTCATAGAAGATAGACACAAAATGTGGTCACAGGCATCTTGCTTGGAGTCTTCTTAATCTGGGCAGGGAATGGAGGTGGACAGGCTGGGCAGCAACAATTACATTTTAGAAGAACAGAAAAATGGGGAGAGAAAGGACACTAAAGCTGTGCCTCTGCAGGGGAGCATATCCCCCTTCCCTGGTCTTCTTCCACGAGACTTCTAACACCACATCCAAAGACAGTACTCCAGTCCCCTTTGTCTCTGAGCATTTCTGCAGTAACCAACTGCACCATCTAATTATGAGCCACCAGACAACTTGATGGTAAGGTGACCCTAGGTTAACTTGCCCGCTAACTGCATTTTATCGTGTAACTGCACCCACCTCCTCTATTTCATGGGATCATAAAGACATGGGCCTACACCATTGGAATGGGAGAAGGAATTTGAAGGAACTTATCTGGGAACCAAAGCATGGTCTGCCCATTTTCCCCTACAGATCCTTCTGACCCGCTGAAGTCCTCCAGCAAAAGTGCTGGAGTAACTCAGCGGGCCAGGCAGCATTTCTGGAGAAATGGAATAGGTGACGTTTTGGGTAAAAACCCTTCTTGAGAATCTATTCACAGAGTCTCTATTCATAGAGTCTGCCAACAGAAACACCTCGGGTAAGGTCCATTTAAAATGTGCGGTCTTCAAAGCGTAGCCTCTCCAGTCTCTCATTATTTATGGAACACTATCCTAGGCAGCATCCTGATAAATCTCCTTTATATCTTCTCCAGTGCAATCATATTCTTCCCATTGTATGGTAACTGGAATAGTATCTGTTATTGTATTCACTTCCCCAGCCATCAATTTCCTTGAATGGATTTGATGCAGCAGTTTGGTTCTTGATAATAAGCATTTAACACAGCTGCAATAATTTGACAAAAAATCCAGACAAAACAAACAACAGACAAAAAGCTGAAAGTTAAGATAACATAGTAGCACAGTGATAGAGTTGCTGCTTTACAGCGTCAGAGACCTAGGTTTGATCTTGACTACAGGTGCTGTCTGCATGGAGTTTGGACATTTCCCTAAGGCCGCGTGGGTTTCCTCTGGGATCTCCGGTTTCATCCCATACTCCAAAGAATTACAGGTTTGTAGGTTAACTGGCTTCAGTAAAATTGTAAATTGTCCCCAGTGTGGAGGATAGTGCTGGCGTTCGGGGTGATCGCTGGTTGGCATGTATTCGATGGGCCGAAGGGCCTGTTTCCACGCTTTATCTCTTAAGTCTAAAGTTTGATTGGCAGCAGTGATGAACGAAATAGTCCTGAAGGTACCTACAATTTTCACAAGTAGGCCATGATTCAAAAATATCTCTAAAGGATAATATAGATGTGTAGGTTTGGCCATTTCCATGCTGCATCTCTCTTTGGCTCTATGAGAAACTACACTCTGACCACAGCAAACTTAAATTTCAAATACCTGAAGCAGAAGAGAAGATCGAGGTTCTGGATTTTTGTAACTCATACAAAATCAAGTACGACAATGGATAAATTGTTTCAAGCTGTTCCACATTGGCAGAACATTACTACGATCAACATGCTAATATATACAAATCTTCCATCACTAATAAAGAAATAAATTGCACAGCAGATCTTCCTAGACTTAAGGCACAAACAAGCACAATATTGGCTTGCATATCGTCTTCACTTGAATAACAAATCTTCAGTGGATGTGATTACATTTAATAAATACAGTAAAGTTATAAATTTAAGGCACAAGTCACGTGGCAAAGTAGACACTTCAAACATGCTCAGCTCTTTTTACAAGCGTACTACAATCAGCATTAAGAAAATGGCTCACCACATTTTTTCAAACTCAACATTGCTTATTGCTCACCTGGATGATTACTACTCTGGAATCACTCAAGCAGTTTAATGATATCATGGTCAGGGAAGATGCAGATGCCTTCTTCACCATCTTATTTACTTGTGTTGCCATTTTTTAGGGATCCTTGGACGTATATCAAGATCCCTCTACCATTGAGATCTGAGAGTGAAACTGGGCCGTTTTATTTTGTGGAGCTCAAGAGGTTACTCATACAAGTTCACAAGTTACAGGAGTAGAATTAACCCATTCAGCCCATCGAGTCCACTCTGCCATTCAATCATGGCTGATCTAATCCCATTTTCCTGCCTTCTCCCCATAACCTTTAACATCCATCCTAATCAAAAATTTGTCTATCTCTGCCTTGAAAATATCCACTGACAATGAGTTCCACAGATTAACTACCCTCTGACTAAACAAGTTCCTCCTCAGCTCTTTTCTAAAAGAAGGCCTTTTAATTCTGAGTCTATGACCTCTAGTCCTAGACACTCCCACCAGTGGAAACATACTTTTCACATCCACTCTATGCCTTTCAGGCATGAAGTATCATACTTCACTGCACACAACTAAAAATAAATGTTGTCTTATCTTTATGGTGCCTTTCTTTCATGGGGACCTTGTAGCAGCAAGGCTCCACTCCAGGCACTGAATCATCCTACTACAACCAGACAGCTACCATGTACCTCTGATGTCCCTTGGACTATCCTTGACCTTGGACTTTGCTGGATTTACCTTGCACTAAACTTTAATTCCCTTATCATGTATCGATACACTGTAAATGGATTGGTTGTAATCATGTATTGTCTTTCTGCTGACTGGTTAGCATGGAACAAAAAGCTTTTCACTGTACTTCGGTGCACGTGACAATAAACTAAACTGAAATAATCTAAATTGAACTTAAAGGGTTTGGTAGTATAGCTGAGGAGATAAGGTTTTCACTGACAATATGATCAAAGTAATAGGACACACATTTAAGATATTTGCAATGGCAATCTAGAATTTACTGCCATTTATATCTTTCAAAAGGTTATGGGGAGAAGGCAGGAGAATGGGGTTAAGAGAGAAAGATACACCAGCCATGATTGAATGGCAGAGTAGACTTGATGGGCTGAATGGCCTAATTCTGCTCCTATAACATATAAAAGAGGAAATCACAAGGGGGTAAGGGAATAGTAGAAGTTAGTTCTTCTAGAAGTTTTGCAATAGACATGATGGGCTGCATGGACTTCTATGCTGCATATTTCCATCATTCAACAATTCAAGAACAGGGAGCTTTTAGATGTTTGAGGTAACGTACTATGTTTGCATTCTGTACAGCCTTAACCTCCTAATTTTGTAAGTGTGATCTCAATTTTTCAGATATTGGAAGAGGTAGAATCACTCATGTAAAAACTGATGCAATGCTTCCTGATTAATGTCAGTGCAGGGAGATGAAGGAGAGTAGGGATCTTGAGGAAAAAATGCATTGGAGATCCAACCCCTCCAATAATGCAGATTTCTACCACTTCCCTATCTGAATCTCAACCAACTTAGTCCCCAAATCTTTGAAGCCTTGAAACCAAGAGTATCTGAATCAGAATCAGAGCGTGTGTTGACTATCTCCAGAGCAAATAATGTCCTGCAGATATTCAGCACAGGAACAACCCACAACTTCGACCCGGTGAAGGATTTGAAACTCCACTGCTTTGAGTGGATTTTTATTTTTAAGTAGATTTCTTTGGTTGAATATTTTAATTATTTCAAAGAGCATTAATCTGTTTTTAATTAACTTCACTTTATAATTTTGCTTGCTGCTGCCTTATGAATTAATTGAAACGTGGTTTAGTACAATTCACCTGGGGATATCCCGGGAATTATTAACATAATTCTTCCAAGAATAAGGGGTAGGCCATTTAGAACGGAGATGAGGAAGAACTTTTTCAGTCAGAGGGTGGTGAAGGTGTGGAATTCTCTGCCTCAGAAGGCAGTGGAGGCCAGTTCGTTGGATGCTTTCAAGAGAGAGCTGGATAGAGCTCTTAAGGATAGCGGAGTGAGGGGGTATGGGGAGAAGGCAGGAACGGGGTACTGATTGATAGTGATCAGCCATGATCGCATTGAATGGCGGTGCTGGCTCGAAGGGCTGAATGGCCTACTCCTGCACCTATTGTCTATTGTCTATTGTCTATAAGAGAGACGCGCAAGCTCCACCCACACCAAGGCCCACACACAGTAAACCCACCCACACCAAGGTCCACTCACCACACCACACCCCACCCACCACACCCCACCCACACCAAGGTCCACTCACCACACCCCGCCCACCACACCCCACCCACACCAAGGTCCACTCACCACACCCCGCCCACCACACCCCACCCACACCAAGGTCCACTCGCCACACCCCACCCACACCAAGGCCCACCCACCACACCCCACCCACACCAAGGTCCACTCACCACACCCCGCCCACCACACCCCACCCACACCAAGGTCCACTCACCACACCCCACCCACACCAAGGCCCACTCACCACACCCGACCCACACTAAGGCCCACCCACCACACCAGACCCACACCAAGGCCCATCTATCACACCCCACCCACACCTAGGTCCACTCACCACTCCCCACCCACAGTAAGGCTCACCCACCACACCCCACCCACACCAAGGCCCATCCACCACACCCGATCCACACCAAGGCCCATCTATCACACCCCACCCACACCAAGGCCCACCCACCACACCCCACCCACAGTAAGGCTCACCCACCACACCCCACCCACACCTAGGTCCACTCACCACACCCCACCCACAGTAAGGCTCACCCACCACACCCCACCCACACCAAGGCCCATCCACCACACCCGATCCACACCAAGGACCACCCACCACACCCCACCCACATCAAGCCCACACCAAGGCCCCCACACAACACCCCACCCACACTAAGGTCCGCTCACCACACCCCACCCACACCAAGGCCCCCACATAACACCCTACCCACAACAAGGCCCACACCCAACACCCCACTCTCAACAGCCCTATCTACACCAAAGCCCACCCATAACAACCCCAACCTCCACTCTTTCCAATAATTGAAGTAAGTGTTGACCCCCTCTATAGAGCATACTGCACTCTCTCCAAAAGTCAGGTCTAGATATTTCAAGGAGTAAAGGCACCTTCACAGTTTTTCTATTGCATGTCAGGCGAGAAGTTGGTAAAACTGCTGCTACACAGCGCCAGAGATCCAGGATCGATTCTGGCCATGGGCGTTTTGCATATTCTCTCTGTGACCACATGGACTTCCTTTGGGTGCCAGGATTTCTCACCACATCCCAAAGACGTGTAGGCTGGTAGGTTAATTGGTCTCTGCAAATTGCCCCTAGTGTGTAGGGAGTGGATGTGAAGGGGAGATAACATAGAACTAGTGTGAACAGGTGATTGATGGTCTGCGTGGACTCGGTGGGCTGAAGGGCCCGTTTCCATGCTGTGTTTTTCAATCAGTCAATCAATTGCTAACAGACACCATGCAACTAATACTTGGTGAAAATGTCTTTGTACATTGGAACTGAATTCTGGAAAAAAATCTTTGATCTTTGCAAGAAAACAGAAGTTATACTTGCGAGATAATACTTCCTGTGGTGTCACTTGAGTTATTATCTTGTTCAACGTTTAAACCCTGTCTTATTACCTACAGTCAAAATCTATGCTTGATGTGATTAAGATCACGAATCTCTTTTACTTCAATCCTCTTCAACTTCCATTCCAGTTCCACAGTAGTTATAATTCCATACTTATTCAATTCCACTTCCTGCAAGTTTTTAAATATTTATTTCAAACGTAATAGTTTTCTAAATGTCCCAGAATGTCAGAAATTTAAAAAGCTGTTGAAATTAATTACAGCTAGCAAAGTTCTTCCCTCGAAATAAAAGAGTAAATGCAGGAAACAGTCAGCAGCAACAGTGGAACGAGTAACAGGGTTATTGTTTCATGTTAAAGGCCTTTGCTTGGAATTGGTCTGACCCGAAACCTATTTGCCGAAGGCCTCCTACCATGTTACAACAAGGTGCAATGTAAGTCCAGCTTTAGGTTTATTGTTGTCATGTGTACTGACTAAAGTTAAAAGCTTTGTTTTGCATGTTATCCAATCCAATCAGATATTGCTATATATAAATATAATCAAGTCGCAGTGGGCGGCATGGTAGCGCAGCGGTAGAGTTGCTGCTTTACAGCGAATGCAGCACCGGAGACTCAGGTTCGATCCTGACTACGGGTGCTGCACTGTAAGGAGTTTGTACGTTCTCCCCGTGACCTGCGTGGGTTTTCTCCGAGATCTTCGGTTTCCTCCCACACTCCAAAGACGTACAGGTATGTAGGTTAATTGGCTGGGTAAATGTAAAAATTGTCCCTAGTGGGTGTAAGATAGTGTTAATGTACGAGGATCGCTGGGCGGCACGGACTTGGTGGGCCGAAAAGGCCTGTTTCCGGCTGTATATATATGATATGATGATAAGTCAAGTACATTTGGCAGAGCAAAGGGGAAAGCTCTCAACATTGCAGCCACACCAGGTCAAGGTTTCAAGGTCAGTTTATTGTCACATGTACCAATTAAGGTACAGCGAAATTTGAGTTACCTTACAGCCATACTAAGTGACAAACAACAAGACACACAGCTACATAAAGTAAAAGTTAACATAAACATCCGCCACAGTGGCTCCCCACATTCCTCGCGGTGATGGAAGGTAATAAAGTCCAATCTTTTCCCTCTTTATTCTCCCGCGGTCGGGGCTGTCGAGCCACCTGCAGTCGGGGCCATCAAAGCTCCCGCAGCCGGCGATCCGAAGCCCTCGCGTTGGGGTCATCGAAACTCCCTCGTCGGGACGGTTGAAACTCTTCACGGTTTGGAGCTCCCGAATCGGTCTCTAACCAGGGACCGCGGGCTCCATGATGTTAAAGTCCACAGGCGCGCAGTTGGAGCTCTCCATAGTTGATCCCCAGCAAAGGGATCGCAAGCTCCACGATGGTAAGTCCGCACCGCGCCTGCGGTTAAAGCACCGGGTCGGTCTCCAGGAAAGGCCGCGCCATTCCACGATGTTAGGCCGCAGTGGGGACGGAGATACGATACGGAAAAAAAATCGCATCTTCGTCGAGGTAAGAGATTGAAAAAAAAAATCCCCCAGCCTCCTCCCCGCACCCCCCACATAAAACAAACCAAGGAACACTAAAACATACTCTTTAACACGTACTTAAAATAACAAAGACAGAAAAAAGGACAGACATACTGTTGGCGAGGCAGCCACTTGCTGGCGCCACATGGTTCCATAGACAAAATCCAATGTTCGCAATAGGGTATAGGTGAATTGGACAGTACCCTTGCTTATGGAAGGTGCATTCAGAAGCCTAATAACTGCGGGGAAGATACGGTTCCTGAGACTGGTGGTGAGTGCTTTGAATATTTGACTGTAGCTGGGAGAAGAAGGAATGACCAGGTTGGGACATACCTTTGATATTCAACACCTCATCTGCCAATATGGCACATTGCAGCCTTGAATTCTCCAACTGTAGGTAATTCGCTCTTTCTTTCTGGTTGTATCAGCCCTGGCTATTTCCTTCTCAGTTTTTTTTCTCAACTTTTGCCTGCTATAAGCAAGACATAGTAAAAGAAAATACAAGCATCATCCATCTGCCACTGCCATATTTAATCCATTTGGTCTCTCCGACCCCACTTTCTCTGCAACTGAAAGCTATCTTATTTCCTTTCTTTCCCATTTCCTTGGCAGGTCTCGGACTGAAACAGCCTCTGCTTTTCTTTCCGTAGATGCTGTGGTGACCTTCTGAGTGTTTTCAGCATTTTGTTAGTTTAGATTTCCAGCTTCTGCAGCTCTTTTGATTTCATTAAGTGAAGCATCAATCTATATTTTCAACTGTTCCACAGAGAGATCACAGAGTCTAAAAGCCACCCGCAGCAGTTGAAGCAATGGTGCCAATAACTATATATAACCTGCTTTCAATGCTTGTCAGTTTGTAAATGTGCAGCAGTTGAAATGGATTTGGAACTTCATTCTCATCCTGTAGCTGTGTGGTAAGCATGTAAATGGTGGGCATATTACAAAAGTTAATGTATGGTACTTTGGTAGCTGAAGAGATGACTATATTCTGGGTCAGTTTAGTGCATCACCTGCCAAACAAGCCATGTCCACAGTTCTTCCACAGCCAATAATGGACCATTGTGGGCACTGCCTTTCCTTGGTCAATGGTGCCAGCTCTGAACTGTTCTGAACCTTTTTATAGCTCTCGTCTCCCTCTCCCCTGATTCTTAGTCTGAAGAAGTGTCTCAACCCAAAACGTCACCTATCCCTTTTCTCCAGAGATGCAGCCTGACCTGCTGAGTTACTCCAGCATTTTGTGTCTATCATATCATATCATATCATATATATACAGCCGGAAACAGGCCTTTTCGGCCCACCAAGTCCGTGCCGCCCAGCGATCCCCGTACATTAACACTATCCTACACCCACTAGGGACAATTTTTACATTTACCCAGCCAATTAACCTACATACCTGTACGTCTTTGGAATGTGGGAGGAAACCGAAGATCTCGGAGAAAACCCACGCAGGTCACGGGGAGAACGTACAAACTCCTTACAGTGCAGCACCCGTAGTCAGGATCGAACCTGAGTCTCCGGCGCTGCATTCGCTGTAAAGCAGCAACTCTACCGCTGCGCTACCGTGCCGCCCTAACTTTGGTGTAAGCCAGCATCTGCAGTTTCTTCCTGCACAAGACAAAACCAACTACTAATTTCACATACAGAGAACATTTTTAACATGGCAAAAACATTCCAAGGCATTCCAAAGGATTATCAAGCTCAAACAACCTGAGGTTGTAAAGGAATAGTAGGTCAAATGACCAAATGTATGGTCCATTGTCAAATAAAATACAAGGCACATATAGTAAAGTGTACAAGTCCATATTTTCTTAACACTGGTGCACCATTCACACTTACTGCCTTTTTTTCTCGTCCCCTTATAATAACATTAGTCAAATCCAGATGGTAAATCTTGTAGAAAGGAACTGCAGATGCTGGTTTAAACCGAAGATAGACATAAAAAGCTGGAGTAACTCAGTGGACAGGCAGCATCTCTGGAGAGAATGAATGGGTGACTTTTTGGGTCGAGACCCTTCTTCAGACTGGTGTGGGATGATCAGGTTATGGTTAAAAACATAGAAATATAGAAAATAGGTGCAGGAGTAGGCCATTTGGCCTGTCGAGCCAACACCACAATTGAATATGATCATGGCTGATCATCCGAAATCAGTACCCCGTTCCTGCTTTCTCCCCATATCCCTTAGGTTAGGTAAGGGTAAATCTTGCTTGCCTTAATGGTTTCAGAATAGAGCAGTGAGCAGTTGGAATATGGCAAATATTTAGGCACAATGAATTGCAGATGCTTGTTTATGATAAAAAGACACAAACTGCTGGAGTAACTCAGTGGGTCAGGCAGTATCTCTAAAGAACATGGATAGGTGACATTTCAGGTCAGGATAAATGGTCCCGACCTGAAATGTCACCTATCAGAAATGGTGCCTGACCCGTTGAGTTACTCCAGCACTTTGTGACAGTGATTAAAGGAACAATTTGAGCTGTAAACCATGAGCATAACACTCTACTGGAAAGTTTTGAAAGCCAGCCAAGCCCTGACCTCAAGTTTAACATCTATTGAAGCCATCAAGGTTTTTCATTTCAAGAGTCAAGGGAGTCAGGAATGTTTTCTGTCATTTGCCCAAAACAGAGCAATGAAATTCTTACTTGCAGCAACACAACAAATACGTAAACATAGTACTTTAATAAACACCACAAGAAACCATATATTTTGAACAAACAAACAATATCGTGCAATGCTCCCCAAGCCTCAAGTACCTTTCAGGAACTATGCACCTGTACTCCCTGATCCCTCTGCTCTACAACACTCCCCAGGACACTACCATTTACTGTGTAGGTCCTGCCATGGTTTGACTGCCCAAAATACAACACCGCTCACTTATCTGCATTAAACTCCATTAATCATTCCTCAGTCCACTTACCCACTGGTTGAAATCCTGCAGTCATTTTTGATAACCATCTTCAAGATCTACGATACCACATTGTCTTGTGTCATCTGCAAACTTACTAATCATACCTTTTGCATTCTCATCCAAATTGTCGATTTAAATCACAAACAGCAATAGGGCCAGCACTGATCCCCAAGGCACACTGCTAGTTACAGCCCTCCAAGCCTTCCACCACCACCCTCTGCTTCCTTGCATGAGGTCAATTCAATATCCAGGCATCTGGCTCGCCATGGATCCCATGCGATCTAACATACCAGAGCATCCGATCATGTGGAACCTTATCAAAGCCCTTGCTGAAGTCTATATAGATAGTCTGTGGCCTTTAGAGTACACACTCCAAAGATACAGCACCCGAGGTCAGGATTGAGTCCCAATCACTGGAGCTACGAGGATGCGGTTGTACTGGTTATACAATTATGTTGCTCATTCCTAAATGTGCAACAGGGAGAAGCAAACCTGTTATCCCTGATCTCTCTGCTAATGCACTCTATCTGCACTCCCACCATATCCACTAACCAATCTATAATCATTGTGGGCTTGGTGTTGGTGTTCACCAGTCAACATTTGCACACTTTGGGCATTCTATAATGCCATTGGCGTATCCATCACACGAGAGAGAGTACAAAGAATTTCCTCCCGGGTGACACAATGCCCAAGGCTCTTTAATATATCCCTCGTGAATCTATTACAGTTATAGAGAGAGGCTATCCAAAATCTATTGGAAGTGTTTATTTTCCAGTCAGAACTACAGACAACCGGGGCCAATGATTCCTTCCATTATATCAGATACTGCTGCTAAAAGAGTAAGGTTGAAGACACAACCAACATGATTCTCTGTTCATAATGTTCAAACAGTTTTTCTATTATCCTGGAGCCATTACAGACTAATTATTCAACAAATTATTTCCAAATAACTTTCCTAACTATCTTATCAAGGTTTCGGAAGAACGAATCATGAATTTTAAGTTGGATCTGGTAAACAAGTGGCTCTGTAATTCTAGTCTGAGGAATACTGCCATTTGGGTAACGCGCACACATTATCAACAAGACACCAAGGGGGTTGCTTATTATCATTTAAATTATTTTTGTTTCTTTTTGTGAATGGGCAAATGCAATTTTCTCGAGGCTCTCTCTCATTTGTGCAGGGATTGTAACACATATGTTTTTAAATGTTTTGAAACTGCTGAAGTAGTAATGAGGTACTGTCTGCAATAGTCAAATCAGTGTTTGTTACACATTTCTTCCAGTTTATTTTGCTAACTGGACTGGACCTGTAGAACTCCCATAGGGCTCCCATAATCGCAGCTAACTCGTCACAGGTGGAGGGGCCTACATTGCGAGAGTTCAGAGGTGTTGCTTTCTTGACACCAGTGTTACCATTGTTGACTGAGCCAGTGGAGACTCCGGTACAGCAGTTCCCGCAGCCAGAGAACCAACTGAGGAAGGAACTTGAAAATCAGCAGATGCCTGAAGTCAACTCTGATGGAGGGTTTGGGGCCTGGAACGTTAACACCTTTCCAGAGATGCTGCGTGAATCGCTGGGTACTTCCAGCGATTTTTTTAACTTGAGGTTTCGGGAAATAGCTGGTTGACGGTGGAGATATGTCGGAGGAGGATTATGTGATTACTTTGCCAAAGGCCAAGGTGCACAGGAAGAATAATAGTAGACTTTGGTGAAGACATTGTGACCGAAAGGCACCTGCGCAACTCTTGCACACCTTTCCACTGAGATTCAAGTTTAGTTTAGTTTAATTTCAAGATACAACGCAAAAAAACAGGCCCTTTGGCCTCCTGAGTCCGCGCCGACCAGCGACCCCTGCACACTACCACTACCCTACACACAAGAGGGACAATTTACAATTTTACCAAGCCGATCAGCCTACAAACCTGTACGTCTTTGGAGTGTTGGATGAAACCAGAGCTCCCGGAGAAAACCCACACAGGTCACGGGGAGAATGTACAAACTCCGTACGGACAGCACCCATAGTCAAGATTGAACCCGGGTCTCTGGCACTGTAAGGCAGCAACTCTACCATGCCGACCCAGTGATAGATCTGTTCTGAGAAAAATCTCTCTGATAAGACCTGCAAAATACTCTTCCATTCTCCCTTCAGCAGCTTGTCCTGAAAATATAATTCCCCACCCCCTCTCCCTCTGCCCCTTCATTCATCCTATGATTTTCCATTGCAATAGAAATAGCTCTTCATGCACCTATTTTTTGTAGGTCAGAATACTGTACTTCAGTATATGCCCGGCCATTTCCCTGTTGCTGTTTAACATTATTCAAGCGCTCTAAACACACATGCAACAGTAGAAACAGTAGCAAATAATATTAAGAGTTGATGATCCCTTTAAATTTGGGTGTTGATGGAAAGGAAGCGATATGTACAAACACACATATCAGATATCAGTTTTGAATGGAAATGTGCTGTAGCACTCAAAAAGCACAACTACATAATCAAAGTTTGTACTCATAACACTTAATATATATTATTGATAT
The DNA here is from genome assembly GCF_053455715.1 of Rhinoraja longicauda. NCBI lineage: Eukaryota > Metazoa > Chordata > Chondrichthyes > Rajiformes > Arhynchobatidae > Rhinoraja > Rhinoraja longicauda. The sequence continues at coordinate 24,018,241 of NC_135970.1, read as the reverse complement.
TTTTTATCTCTCCTGTACTGTGATGGCACTAGTGGGTATATTTAAGCAGCATTAATTGCACAATCTACTTTACAAGATAAGCTTATTGCAAACAGTTGAATTAGTAACTGCAGGCTGTTTTTGATATTGATAGGAGTAGCGACTGCTGACATATTTCATTTTGTGCCTGGCTGTTTCAGTCATGGAGGTTTTATAAAGGCTTTAGGTTGCTATAATTGGAATGAAGGGGTGCTTGCTTTATGAAGGATTGCAGCTTGAAGGAGAGGCAGATGTTCGCAATTGTTAAAGTCATTCCCATTATTCTTAAAGCAGGGATAATCTGGATATTAAGATGTAATCGCATGTAATGCAGGATATATCATAGTTATTTACACCACCAGTGAATTGTCTGGTTGCCAGTGGCATTTTTTGCACATTTTGATTGATTTATAAACAATCTAGATTGTTTATTAAAGCAGAAAGTTAATAAAACCTGACAGTTTTAAAATAAAAACTAGCAGTTATAAAAATAAATTTGAACAAGGCTGAAGCTGTAATGGACCAATATTTCTTTTCCCCCAATGCACAATATTCTTTTTCTTGGCACGTTCTGTAAGGTTGTATATCCAGATGCTGGAAAACAATATGAGGAGAACACTCGTTCTTGATCAATACTCATACCACTGGGTTGTAAGTTGCCCAAGCGAAATATGAGAAGCTGTTGCTCCAATTTGCGTTTAGCATCACTCTGACAATGGAGGAGGCCTAGGACAGAAAGGTCAGTGTGGGAATGGGAAGGAGAATTAAAGTGTTTAGCAACCGGGAGATCGGGTATGTCCAGGACTGGAAGCTTAATGTTCCAAGGTACCGGTGCAAAGGAGACTTAAAGGTGGGGGTGAAAGAGGAAAAGGTATTGCTTTATTGACTAAATAGAATGTCATGCAGTAGTCAGAAATGCCATTGCTGGTTCATACAGTGAGGCTGTATGGGTGAGACTATATGGGTGAAGCTGAGAAATAAAAACAGGGATGATCACTTTGTTGGGAGTGGACTATAGGCCCCCACGTAGTCAATGGGAATTTCAAAAGCTATATGCCATTCAATTGCAGGCATCTACAAGACTAAAAAGGTTGTCCTAGTAGGGGATTTTATCTTTCCCAATATAGACTGGGATTGTCATAGTGCCTAAGGGCTTAGACAGGGTGGAATTTGTCAAATGTGTGCAGGAAAGTTTCCTCAGGCAACATGAGAGAGGGCAAAGCTTGATCTCCTCTTAGGAAATTGGGAAGGGCAAGTGATTAAAGCATCCATGGATGAACCTTTTGGGACCAGTGACCATCCTTCCATTAGCTTTGAAATAGTTATGGATAAAGACAGGATGGGCCCACGAGTTAAAATTCTGAATTGGGGCAAGACCAACTTTGATGGTATCGGACTGATATTTGCTCTATTTGATTAGACAAGGTTGTTTGCGGGCAAAGGTTATCTGGAAGGTAGGATGCTTTTAAAAGTGTGATGACAAGTGTTCAAGGCATGCTTGTTCCTCTCAGGGCAAGGATGGTGGGAGTAAGGTAGTTTAATCACAAGGGAAATTGAGGCCCTGGTCAGGAAAAAGAAGGAGGCATGGGACAGGTACAGGTAGCTGGAGTATCCCTGGAGGAGTTTCAGGAACATACTTAAGATGGCAATTAGGAGGGCAAAGAGGAGATAGCTCTGGCAGATAAAATTAAGGAAAATCCACAGATATTAAGGGAAAGAAAGTAACAAGAGAGAGAATGGAGCCCCTCAGAAACCAAAGAGACTATCTCTGGATGGAGCTGCAGGAGATGGGCAAGGTCCTTATCGAAACGTATAAGGTTATTAAGAGGTTGGGCACGTTAGAGGCAGGAAACATGTTCCCAATGTTGGGGGAGTCCAGAACCAGGGGCCACAGTTTAAGAATAGGGGGTAGGCCATTTAGAACGGAGATGAGGAAATAAATTTTCAGTCAGAGAGTTGTAAATCTGTGGAATTCACTGCCTCAGAAGGCAGTGGAGGCCAAGTCTCAGAATGCATTCAAGAGAGAGCTAGATAGAGCTCTTAAGGATAGCGGAGTTAGGGGGTATGGGGAGAAGGCAGGAACGGGGTACTGATTGAGAATGATCAGCCATGATCACATTGAATGGTGATGCTGGCTCGAAGGGCCGAATGGCCTACTCCTGCACCTATTGTCTATTGTCTATTGTCCTCAATGAGCCTTTTTTTTAAACCATTAATAGAAATGCCTTGAAGACATACGAACGGTTTATTTAAAGATGGTAAATTAACAGTAAACAAGCCTTTACCACTTCTTTCTTAGATGGTACTGGCATTCAGTCTCTCTAAGTCCACCCGATGTCAGGCATTCCCCTTGTTCTCTCCACCTTTCGCCCTCTGGAACACAATGTATGTTTGAATTCTAACTTCACTTAGCTCTGATGCAAGGTCACCGCCCCGAAGGTTTATCTCAACTTTCTCTTTCCAAAAATGCGGTCTGGCCTGGCAAATATTTTCAGCATTCACTCTTTTATTTCAGGTTTCCAGCCCTGGCAATTTTTTGTGAATGACTACAATTAATTGTAATTTACATAAACTAAAAGTGGATAGGTGAATGGGTTCTTCTTTCGTATGTCAACTACAACAATCAAAAGTGGCAATTGGTGTTTCAGAGTACCGTAGTTGACGCTTTGCTGCAAATTTTGCCAGTTCCGTAGAACTGCCCAGGGTGGACGATGAGGATGTAAAGCAGCTCCCACCCCAGGTGGATGGGTGAATGTTACTGCAAGCCAGGTGCAGAAGTGATCCATTTCAGTAAGGTTCACTATCAATCTATCCTGGCAATGCTTACTGCTGATATATATTTTTTTAATGCGGAAAATATCCTTGACTTTGTATTAACATAACTCACCTCAATCAATATGAAAATTTATTAAAATATGCAACATTAAAAAACTGCCAAACAAGCCACTACTTATTTATCCATTATACATAGATGACACTGCAATAATTACATTTTCTGCTTGTCCTTTGGTTGACCATATCCTTGTAAATGGTGCAAAGTCTTCTTAAAAGAGGGAAATGAGCTAATCGTCACGGATTGTTGCATCCATGATGTTGACATTACTGGCAAAATTGAGCTTCTGTTCAGTGGTAATCCCAAAGTACCTCTGCACCCCTGCAACTATTTCCTTGCAGGTGGTAATGGGTGAAGAATTCAACACTAGTGGTACTGACGAAGGTCAGATCTGTTATTGGAAATGGTTGTTATTTAGTGTTTAACCTTGCAAGACTTGACATTTTCCAAGTCTAACTGCTTGTCAGGTTTGATTGTTGTTATTATGAATGTAGTTGGATGCCCTTTAGTCTCATTATTCCACCGAATTCTATTTTATGTTACTGAAATTACCTCAGTTATATGGAAGTGCACTTTGATGAACTGAGTGTATTATTATGCAATGGATTGTGATATATGGCTGTAGCAGAGAGTTGTTGCCTTCAGCAAAGAATGTTGAATGCTGACAATATCTTTATAATTTATCTTAGTAACTAGCAACACCAGCGAACTTACAGAGATCCTTCTTATCTACTTTATGGATAAAACATCTAGCTTTTACCATTGCCTCATCAATGATGGAAATGTTGAAACTTCCCATCTCAAAATTAGGTACGTGCAGCAAAATCAAAATCTGATCTCCCCTGCCACTACCACACCAGCCCTGCAATAAAGCTATTGTAGTGGCCTGGCGGAGGCCAGAGAAAAGACAAGACGCCAGGCAGTTTTAAGTAAGGTTCTTTATTAGGCTGTGAGTTCCTGCCCACAGCGTAGTCCACCTAGGGATGAGCCACGCCTCCCCATGGGCTGGCTTTTAACCCCTTACGCCTGTCCGTCACGTAACGAGGGGGCTGACCCAAGGAGTGGCCTGATCCGCCACACTATGTAATTTTACAGAGATAATGTGTCTGGATGAAGAGGTGGAGGATTAACAGTGATAACTTTTAGGACTTCTTCGAGTTCTCATTTTTTATTTCATCCACCTGTTTTGTTGGCAAGTGTTACAGAGTTCTAATAAACACCTTAAAATGTCTGTTTTGGTGTAGGTTTGAAAAGGTAGAAATTGCAGACCAAGTAGTTTGTTGCATTGTCCTATCTATCCACTATCTGATGACGATGTGAACCAAGGTATAACGAGTATTGGAGACAGCAAATTCATGCTGCGGACCATTCGCGTATCTGGAGCAAAAGACAGCTGGGGGTCTATAGCAAGAAGCTCATCAACATTAGACAAAGGCTCAAATATTCGGAGTCACTTTCTCTCACATTCAGGTTGTCCCGAATTTACCACAGTGCTCTGCTTCTGAGAACTGTTCATAACCCCAAAATGCAGTCGCTCGACAATAAACTTAAATAGCAACATAGACCAACTAAGAGCAACATATAGTTACACCATGAAGTTTAACTCTGCCATCTTGGCATGAACCAAGTTCCTGCATGGCAGAAGATGCCTGCAGCCCTGCAACAACTGACAAATTCATCCCGCCCATCACCCGAATGCGATGGATGGGGTACTCATAGGGCGGGTAATCATTACCTGGGAAAGACCTTAATCAGTTACCTGGGAAAGACCAAGGAGCTGGAGGAACTCTTGACTGAAGAAGGGTCCCAACCGGATACGTCACCTATCCATGTTGTTCAGAGATGCTGCCTGACCCACTGAGTTATTCCAGCACTTTGTGTCTTTTTCTGTAAACCTATATCTGCAGTTCCCTGTATGTCGTTTTTGCTGGAGGAATTCAGCAGGTCAGAAGGGATCTGTAGGGGAAAATGGGCAGACTATGCTTTGCTTCCCAGATAGGTTCCTTCAACTTCCTTCTCCCGTTGCAATGGTGTAGGCTCATGTCTTTATGATCCCATGAAATAGAGGAGGTGGGTGCAGTTACACAATAAAATGCAGTTAGTGGGCAAGTTAACCTGGGGTCACCTAACCATCATCCCTTAAGTTGGCTGGTGGCTCATAATTAGATGGTCATTTGGTGACTGCAGAAAGGCTCAGAGGCAAAGGAGTACTGTCTGCGGATGTGGTGTCAGAAACCAGATGAAAGACACCAGGGAAGGAGGAATATGCTCCCCTGCAGAAACATTGCACTGGTTTCCTTTCTCTCCCCATTTTGTTGTTCTTCTATACTGTAGCTGCTGCTGCTCTGCCTGCCCTCACGCCCTCACCCTATTCCCTGCCCAGATCAAAGACACACCAAGCAAGATGCCCAAAACCAAGCATTCCATTTTCCTTGGTAATTCCTGAGCTGTAACTAGTGAGCTGTGCGGAAAAGATGTGTAACACAGCAGTGTTAACAATGTTTGAGAGGCACTCAGACAGTATGAGCAGGCAATACATTGTGAGATATAGACCATTTACATGGGGATGTGCATCTTAAATTGGCATCATGGTGGGCTCAGACATTGTGTCTGAAGGGCCTGTTCCTGTGTTGAACTGTTCAAAGTTTTGTGTTCTGGCACTTAATTTTTTTTCAATGACATCTTGAACAAATTATGCTCCAGTGTTATTGAAATGTTCACAAATTGTTGTGGAAGTCTTGCGAAGTGTTTCAGGGAGCATTTGCACAGCTCCAGCATTAATGAACAATAAATAATGGGATCCCTTTCTATGGTGAGTATTGTTTTAAGTAGCACTTGAAATTATTTTCAGTGCTGTGTTTACTCTCAAATGCGTGACCTCTATTAGAATAAGCACTAACTACCTAACCCTGTGAAATTATTTTAATGAATGCTAGCAAGTGTTCTGGTAGTCTGGTAACTCCCAGTACTTGTCATCATCTCCTGAACCAAGAAGACATCTTTCAATTAATGCAGACTAAATTGAGGTTTTAACTTAACATATTACTTGACTATCTTTTTACCACTTGATAAAACTGTTAACATTGGGATGGCACAGTGGCATAGCTGGTAGTGCTGTTGCCTCACAGTGCCAGAGACTCTGGTTCAATCTTGACTTTGGGTGCTGCCAGGGTGGAGTTTGCATGCTCTCCCTGTGACCACGTGGATTTCCTTTGGGTGCTCCAGTTCCCTCCCACATCGTAAACACGTGTAGGTTTGCAGATTAATTAGCCTCTGTAAAATTGTCCTCAGTGTGTGGGGAGCGGATGAGAAAGAGCGATAACAGGACAAATGTCACCAGGTGATCGGTGGCCTTTGTGGACTCGTTGGGCCAAAGGGCCTGTTTCCATGTGATATCTTTCAATCAATCAAAATATTGCCATCAAATTATATGTTTTCCTCGTTCAATTTGCGCCATAAAGCTTTATTTTTGTCAAATTTTATTGTTATTGAATTACAGTTTTATATTTGCAGAATCATGAATTAGTTTCCAGGGGAGAGATTTATTGTGTAAAACTAATCTTTACAGGCAACAGAGGAGATTCTCTTAAAATTCCTCTAATTAAATATGTGCAAAATAAAATGTTATCAACTAGAAAAGATAATTTCTGAGGAAGAATGTGGCTCAATAAAAGGGGCAATGCAGAGGGCTTTTGCTATTAAACTAAGTGAGTTGGAAATTTATGATCTTCCATTGATCTGAAGATTCACGATGGCGCAGCGGTAGAGTTGCTGCCTTACAGCGAATGCAGCGCCGGAGACCCGGGTTCGATCCCGACTATGGGTGCTGTTTGTCCGGAGTTTGTACGTTCTCCCCGTGACCTGCGTGGGTTTTCTCCGAGATCTTCGGTTTCCTCCCACACTCCAAAGACTTACGGGTTAATTGGCTTGGTATAAATGTAAAAATTGTTCCTAGTTGGTGTAGAACAGTGTTAATAAAACGGGATCGCTGGTCGGCACGGACCCGGTGGGCCGAAGGGCCTGTTTCCGCGCTGTATCTCTAAACTACACTCATTATTACTCTTTTGTAAGGTTGAGTGATAGGATTCTAGAATTTTTCTAATCGTTATTCAGCTTGATCAATAGAATTAGGAGAGATTTTATTTTAATAAATTAAGAATATTTATGGTACTAAAATTCAGTTCAGTTCTAATATTCTGAATTTATTTCAATATAAGTAGGACGAAACTGCAGATGCTGGTTTAAACCGAAGATGGACACAAAAAGCTGGAGTAACTCAGCGGGTCAGACAGCATCCATGGAGAAAAGGTAGACCCTTCGTCAGACTGAGAGTCAGGGGAAAGGGAAACGAGAGATATAGATGGTGATGTAGAGATATAGAACAAATTAATGAAAATGAATGAATCAATATATTTTAATTTACAGATTACAGTGGTGACCTGCGCAGAAGGTCAGGCATCTTTTTATTTACCCGTTAAGCAGTGCATGCATAACATGAATGATACACCACAGACCTTAACATTGCACTTGTAGACAAGAGCACAGGTTCTTCTGAGATAAGGAAACCAAGATTTATGCCTGTGTGGAGACTGTGCAGCACACAACAAGCCACCACAAGTCTAAACACCAGCTCTGTCCGGCATCATTGTTTCAGCACACCAGTGGTTTATTTAAAGCATCTGCTAACGCAGCCTGACCATCAATGCACTCAGCTTACTCATGTACTGGATGCAAACCAGACCCGAGAGCCACAATGTAAGCAGATCATCCTTGTCACCAAATCATCAATCGTTAGGTGGCCTGGTGGCTCCAAATTAAAGGGCGCAGTCAAATTCTGCAGTATGAAGACCTTCTGATTGCAGCCAAGTTACCACAAATATCTGGCGGCTCTGCTTTGCATAATGCCGATCTTCCCTGACTACTGCTTCCTGCTGACTGTCCAAAACTGAACAGAATGCTCCATGTGCAAGCTCACCAATATCTTGGACAACTGCATAACATCCCAATTTCTGTACTGATGAAGGCCAAAATGGAGCACAGTGAGATCAGTGTGGGAATACTAATGTGCAAGGGCAGTTTGGGATTGAGAAGGTGTTGGGTTTCTTGAAGAATATTAAGGTGAATAAATCCCAAGGACCTGATGGGATCTATCCCAGGTGACTGAGAGAGAGAGGCAAGAGAGGAGAATGCAGGGGTCTCAATGAAGATCTTTGTATCTTCAGGCGAGGTCCCGGAGGACCAGCAAATAGCCAATGTTATTATTTTGTTCTTGAAGGAAGGAGAGATGATCCATGAAATTATAGACTGGTGAGCCTCATGCCTGTGGGAGGAAAGCAATTGAAGCGGATTCTTCAGAAGAGGACTTACTTTCATTTGGAAGAGAATTAGCTAATTAGGGACAGTCAACATGGCTATTTCAGTGGCAGGTCATGTCTGATGAACTTGATTAAATTTTTTGAAGAGGTGATAAAGGGGATCAAATTGGAGCGTAAGGCTGTTAAATCAAGTTCTTTACCTTCAGTCTGAATAATCACACGTGATACTGGATTAGCACATCAGATTTATTCCACCATGGGGTTCTTCCCGAGAAGATCTCCAGACACAATACTAGTGTCTGAAGAGATCTCAACTCAGGGGAGGGGAAGAACAACTTCCCCATGATTGTTTACTTTTTATACAGAAAACGAGAGGTGTGACAAAAAGAAATCAAGGACCAATTACACATCTAATACAAGGACCAATTACACATCTAATACAATTCCCATGGTTACAGAGAAGACAAAATCATTGATACAGGTCACATGCTCAGAAACCAAACCATTAATATAAGTCACATGTTTTTAGAGAAACGCATCAATTTACCTAGAGTGGATTCAAAACTTTTCCTACTTTCACACGCACCCAAATAAGGAGTTGTTATTAAGAAAGAAACTTTCTTTATCTCTATAGACGAGCAATCTTGCAGCTGCATGACCTTGCTTTACTGTTTCAATACACAGCACTCGCAGTCAGACAGAGAAGTGGGAGAGGACAATAGCCCCATCTCTTCTGTACACTCCTTATCATTCGTAAAGGGACAAACACATTCTGTTCCCAAGGATAACATTTCTGCCAAAAGCATCCATCTTACTGCTTTCCACTAAAATAAGCATTCATTTTATATTAGCTAAAACAACAAAAGAAACCATCTCTACTACAACAAAATATAATATCTCTAATTGACTATATCAGCTAATAGCATAGATTCTTATTCCCTCCTTTTATCATTCTATGATAACTATCAAAGCTTAAAACAATAAATCACCTTAAACACTTCAAGAGTAAAACAACGCCTTCATATTCCCTCAAGTGGATAGAAAACAAACTAAGTACAACCAAACCTCCAAATATAATCAAACCAAACTTCTAAATATAATCAAATCAAACTTCGTTTCTTCTACAGAAAGGAAACTACATCAATACTAGACCACCATTAACACTTCTAAACAATGACCCCTGACACCAGAAAAACTGCTCCCTGCTACAATATCTCTTACATGAACTGCTTCTTGCTTACATTGCCTTAACCCTTTCAGTTCCAAACTCCACACATGCATCATTCTTCTGGTATCGTCCTCCAAAGGCCACATATCTACTACACCTATTCTATTAAGTTGGTCAGCCTCCAAACCACTTCATCTTCCCCTTCGCTGTTACCTCCTAATTTAGTAGCCTTCCTAGTCATTCATACTCTTCCTCCACACCATCAACATCCTCAATCTCCTTATCATTCAATTCAGTTTGTCTTACCACTAACATTCTTGAAGTACCAATACTTTCTAACGCCATCTGCATTCTTTTCAATACACATTTCAGATTAGCCAACCCTACAAAAATACAAACAATTAAAATTCCCATATACAATGCTATATTAATCAACTTGTCCGACCAGCCCCCAAAATCCTAATCACCCCAACTATTCGACTCCTTCATGTTATCCATTTACTCTCTTATCTTTGTAATAAAACGAGTAATATTCTCTGTCTGATCCCTAACTCCCATCATACAACTACCTTTTACTATAGCACAGACACCTCCTTCCCGAGCCAACAAAGAATCTAGGGCATATATGTTCTGCATAGTAAAGAGCCTAAGTTCAATAAGTCCCTGGGTAATCATGTCGAGGGCCCCCGTGGTTGCATTACCCAAGATAGTGAGACCACAAATGAGGTAATTGCGATTATTGGCAGCCAAATAACCTCCAGTGAAGCCTAGACTAAAGAAGCTCGCCCATCCCTATCCCACAGAGCTCCCATGTGTTCCTAGAGATGTGGGATCTTTCCACTTTGAACAAAATTCTTCTGAAACAGTTTTAGTCACCAACCTTTGACGAGAGACCCACTGAGAGGGACAATTTATTGTCATAGGAATCAGGGTTCCTATTGCCACCTCGGGAATGGTGGATTCAGGACATTAGTGGCTGTACCATTAAAGAAAAAGAAAAGGTTTGAATCTGTTAAAAACAAAGTGCCATGACATATCGAATACATGTTTAACTCACCTCCCTCTATCAAGATCCTAAACTGTTCAGAGAACCATCGCGCATCTCTGCCACCTCTTTCTTTCATCATCTGGGTAAAAGGGGACGTATAGTTTCCCACCACCACATGCATTCTATTGCAGACTCCGCAGACTAGTTGGATTCCCAAAGCAAGAGGAACACAGGTATAGTGGTGACATTTACATTTCCCTTGGCCGTCTTTGACCTGACAGGTCCTGTTATCACAAAATGACATCAAGCATGTGATGTTGCTCGGGTTATCAACATATACGCATCCCTCCTTTTCCTGGTGGAAGCAATTCTCATATGACCTGAGGTCATCTTTGGGTGTGAATTTGCTCGGTTTGGCGATATCTGCGACCAAACATACGTCCTGTGAATGTGAATTATCCTTTGGTAACAGGAGACAAATAGCAGACGGGGCAGTAAAGGGTTCATAAATAAGGTGGATAGGTTTAGGTGCCTTTATTTTTGCTTTCTCCCTCCAATTATCACATATAAGGTACTTTAGGGGGTCCCATTCTGGTCATGCTGAATAATGCCTGTACTGAGGTCATGGGTGGGTAGCAACAACTGACTGTGGGGAGTACATAGCTGAGTGAGCTCGGAGAAATAAGTTACCTCTTGGGACTTCTCCGAGAAACTTGAGATCACGTTTACATCTCTGTAGTGGAGAGACCAGACATAGTTCTATGGGAATCCTACCTACCGCACTTGGCCATACATCATCAAATTTACATTTAGTCCAATAACAAGGTAACATTTTATGATGACAGTCCTCAACAGTCACGAAAAGTGAAGATGCCTCAAAAGTCCAATACAGGCCTTCAGTCGGCTGACGTTCCATTTTCCAAATCCCTCCGGGTTATCATCATCGCATTAGAGTACATCTCCTTGGCACAGGTGGTGATCGTGGTTAGGTTGGTTCTGCCTGCACTTGTTTCCTTCATCATTCCCAGAATCAGTAAGGCTTTAAAACAGATGATCACCAGGTGCACTTTCATTGTAAGATGATCCATCTATTCTGAAGAGAAATTTCTTTAGAAAAAGGTTAGTAATTTAGGTTTCAGGTTCAATATTGACAATTTTACAGTGGTGAAGATGGATCCATGCATTTCTCCCTTCCACTTTAGCTGCTGTTGGGGTTGTGAGAAGAACCTGGTAGGGTCCTTCCCATCGAGCATCCAACCCCTTCCTCGTCCAATTCTTGATCATCACATTAACACCTGGTTTAATTTTAGACCGAGTGACTAAAGGTGGGAGTTCAACGTACACCGCTCGTACCCTGGAATGTAGGTCTCTTAATGCCCTGGTTAACGATAAAATATAGTTAGTCATCTCCGTTGCCATGTGGTGAAAGTGAACAGTCTTTGGAACATTCTGGTCCCATGGGGTTCTGAGAGGTCTGCCGTAAATAATTTCAGCAGGACTCAGCCGTGCTTCCCCAGCCGGGGTAGTACGTATCTGAAACAGGGCCACGGGAAGTAATTTGAGCCATGTAGTTCCCGTTTCAGCCTGTAGTTTAGCCAATTTATTTTTCAAGGTTTGATTAACCCTTTCAACCAATCCAGCAGCCTGTGGTCTGTAGGCACTATGTAACTGCTGCTGGATACCCATCTGGGTACAGAATTCCTTATTTATTTGACCCACGAAATGAGGGCCGTTGTCTGAACTTAAGCAATTTGGAATTCCATATCTGGGAATAATTTCTCTCATTAACACTTTCACCACAGTAGAGGCTTTATTATCCCTTGTCGGGTAAGCCTCAATCCATTTACTAAAAACATCTACAATTACTAATACATATTAACACTGACATCTTCCCAACTCAATGTAGTCCATTTGGAGGGTCTCAAAGCGACCCGTGGGCAATGGTGTTTTACCCATCTCACAAGGTAAACCCTTTCCTGGATTATGTTGCTGACAAATCAGGCAACGATTGCTAATACCTTGAGCCAGAGATTGCAAACGTGGATGCCACCATGTGGCTAGGAGCGTATCACTGGTTGCTTTAGTGCCACAATGAGTTGCAAAGTGTATACATTCAATAACCCACATTGCTAAATCATCTGACATACAAGCCTGTCCAGCAGGGGTGATCCACAGTTTAGATTCACAATCAACTGTGCACCCGAGCTGTTTCCACAGTACCTTATCCCGGTCAGGAGCGTCCTCCTGTAATTTAAAGACGTCTTGGATGGTTGGCATTGGCCTTTCCGAGGGAGACTTGCTTTTATTTGAGCTTTTAGTCTGGCTCATCATTTTAGGCACAACCACCCGCTGTCCCCGGGATGCCTCTCTAGCTTTCTGGTCTGCGCATCGGTTCCCTACATCAACTGGTGTACGACCTGTCGTGTGAGCTGTACATTTTATAACAGAAATCTGTTTTGGTAACATAAGGGCTCGTAACAAATCCGATACTAGTTTTTGGTGAGATATTTGTGTTCCTGCAGAAGTCAGGAATCCTCTGTTTTTCCACAATTGTCCAAAGTCATGGACCACTCCGAAAGCATATCGTGAGTCTGTATAAACATTGATTTTTGAGTCCTTCCCCAAGATGCAAGCTCGTATTAAAGCAAACAGTTCAGCTTGCTGGGCAGAATATGGAGACTCAAAAGTTGCTGACTCCAGCGTCATGTTGTCCTGATCTATGATTGCGTATCCAGAAAGTTTCTTCCCATACGGACTGACAGATGCACTACCATCTACATACATTGTTATATCAGGTTCCAACATTGCAACATCTGATAGATCTTCCCGAACCGAAGTATTTTCTTTAATTATGAATAGGCAGTCATGTCCTGGGTCCATCTGTTCCCGGGGTGGTTCGGTAAGAAAGCATGCTGGGTTGATGGTAGTACAATACTTAAACTGCAATCTGGGATTGTTCAGTAAGTATATCTCATACCTATTTTGTCTGGCCATGGTAAGATGCTGGGTTTGTAGCTGACCTAGGAGTGCTGCTACTGAATGTGAACTGTAGACGGTAATATCTTGTTGTAGAGTCAGATTAGCAGCCGATTGTAAGCTGTTAGAAATAGCCGTCAGAATTTGAGTGCATACCGGGTGTCTCAGTGCCACTGGGTCTAATTTAGAGGAGTAATAAGCCACTGGCCGATGCTTATCCCCATATATTTGAGTGAGAAGGGCAGTTGAGCAGTCAGTGAGGATTGTACAGTACAGCTGGAAAGGTCTGTCATAAAGGGGCCTCCCCAAGGCTGGTGCTTGTGCCAAGGCTGCCTTTAGGTTTTCAAACGCCTTCTGGGCGTCTGGATCGAGCTGAAACACCCCCTCCATACTGCTATAGGGTGTCAGTCATTTAGTTTCCATGGTGATATTAGGTATCCACTGTCTGCAGTAATTCACCATTCTCAACCATTGTCTCATTTGTTTTGCATTCCGAGGTATGGGGAACTGGCAGATCGGTTCAATTCTGCTTTTCTCCAGACTCCTTTCGGTTGCTGAAAGCATCACACCAAGAAACTTAACTTTCTTCTGAGCCACCAACACCTTAGATTGGGATACTACATATCCTAGTGAGGCCAAATAATTGAGCAACTGGGTCGTGTCTTCTTGGTTGCTCTGCTCGTCAGGGCTAGCTACTAGTAGATCATCCACATACTGAACTAGAGTGGAGCCGTGTCTGAAAGTCAAACCTTGCAACTGCTCCTGCAGACACCTAGAGAACAGTGTTGGGGAATTAACGAACCCTTGGGGCAGTCGGGTCCACGTATACTGTTGCCCATTATAAGTAAAAGCGAAGAGGTATTGGCTTGTTGAGTGTAGGGGCAAAGAAAAGAAAGCGTGCTGGAGATCAACAATTGCAAAGATTTTTGCTTGTGCCGGGATCTGGGCTAGAATGTGAGCTGGATTTGGTACCAATGCATGTAATGATTGTACAATAGCATTGATGGATCGTAAATCCTGCACTAGCCTGTACTGGTCTGGCTTCCCTGGTTTCGGAACTGCCAGTATGGGCGTGTTGTATTGAGAGTGACACTTAACAAGGATTCCCTGCTTCAGTAATCCTTTGATTAATTTATCAATGCTCAGTATTGCTTGCTGCTTTAACGGATACTGTTGGATAGACGGTAGCACGGCGTCCTTTTGCAAGGTAACCTTGATGGGAGTGATTTGAACATATCCCATCTGCGTGGGGTCCTGCGCCCACACCTGCGGATCCACGTATTCTTGTACCTCTCTCCCAACATGATGATGCAAATGTGATCCGACTACTTTTGGAGATTGATAAAATAGAATAGCACAGTCATCTGGCAAGGACTGCTTCTGCCAGTGATTTGGATCAGCCTGTTCAACCACTCGCTTTACCATGGGTCCCAAATCCTTCGCATGGTACGGAAAGTTCACTTTCCTTGTGATGTGTGGGGCTACCATAGGACATTGCTTCCATAGTTCTGAAGGAACCTCTACATATTCCGCCTCTCCCTGTGGTCCCGTAACCAGGGCTCTGATCATAACATTCCACTCGCTCCCCTCATGTCCCTTGTGGAAAGTTTCTAATTCCATGTTCCCTCCGCTTTGGTCATAAGCCAGGGTAACATGAGAAGGGGATTGATCCTTCAAATCCAGAGTCCACCATTGGGGAGTAGTAGAGGCATAACATTGTCTCCTAGGGGCCCATGGTTTTATAGTGATTCCTTCATCTCCACAATCAAGGCTTAACTGAAAGGCACATAGCAGGTCTCTGGCCATAAGATTGCAATCTAGCCCGGTGGTAATCACAAACTGATGTCTCACAGATTCATTTTGAAATGTTACGTCAACTGGTTCAGATATCGGATACTGTCGTGCTTGCCCCTGGAATCCAGACAAGCTTTGTGTCCTTCCTGATTTAGGGAGGTTGAGTTCTGACTGGACAGAGGACATGGATGCCCCAGTGTCCACTAAAAAACGATGCCAGCTTCCTTTAATCATCAGTGATAGAACGGGCTCTTTGTCTGATTGAGACCCGTTCACCACGAGGTTGGCTAGTCAGTACTGGGGAAAGGGGTTATCCTGGGAATAGGTCACATGTCCATGTCCTCCTTGTCCCTTATTTCCCTGCCAACCTCCCCGGTATCCTTGCACGGGTCCCTCTCCTCCTTGTCTGAGAGAGGGGCACTCCTTTTTCCAATGGCCCTGCTGGCCGCAGTTAAAGCAGACGCTTGGTCCTCCTTGTCTGCCTCCCCTCCCCTCGCTGAAACTTTGTCTCCGGGGAATGTAGGGCGGGCCTTGAGTAGGAGTGGGCGGGCCTTGGTAATTGACATATCCGAACTCTGGACCGTTCCCCCATCCGGGGACACAGTATTGGGGCTCCCTCCGATACCCCGCCCTACCTGGGACAGGCTTGGGTTTGTTCTTCCTCATCACATACTCAGTCTTTACTTTGGTTGAGGTCGGATTGACTTCCTGACTTTTGCTGTCTTTCCAATAGTATTTCACTGCCCTATCCATCTGGCCAGGGTTACTTTCTGCCCAATTCATATTGTTAGCCTTTATCGCCTCAGCAACTGAAGTCGGAAGGCAGCTTATCAGGAAAGCACAGTATTGTGCTGAGTATACCCCATTCTGGTAATTAATGTCTCCTGACTGACTTCGGTACACCTCCGTGAATCTTTCCATAAACTCCTCTGCTCCTTCATTTTTCCGTGCTTTCGTATTTACGACTTTGGAAATGTCAACTGGCTTTCGGAAGGTGACCATCAGGGCTTCATATATGGCATTTTCACGTGCGTCATTTTGAACATGCTGAGCTGCCAGAGCATCATGGCTTGCAAAATTCAAATTAGCCAGGAATCTTACATGTTCAGCTGGGGTTAAAATCTGTTTTACTAAGGCCCATAAATCCCTAGATTCTGCATGGTAGACTTGTATAGTGGTCCGTAGAAAGTCCACAAATGAGGAGGGTGACTCCTTTCTTTCCGGCATTCTGGCCAAAATTGCCATTAAATCACTAAGCTTCCAAGGAAAGAAAACTCCCACAGTCTGAGGATTATTAATGCCCACCTGAACTGTGGGGTTAAAGGCAGGATTGGACATTTGCCTGACCGGAAATTGACGGGATGTTGATTTATATACAATAGGGTTTTCAACATCAGAATCAGACCTCAGGGATAAAGGGTCGTCCTCAGAATCCTCACTACTATTATCACTATAACTCTGAAATATTTGCCTCTGATTTCTTCGTTGTCTTCTTGATCTAGACATACTAAGTGGTGGTAGTGAGATCGATACCCGATTATTTTTAGTCTTATTTCTGGTACGGGAAGCTACAGGAGATGTATGCTGTGAACCCAGCTGCTGGCTCGTTCCCTGACCTCCTGAGGCATTATTCAACTGGGTTGTGATTGCTAGCGGCTGGGAATCAGGGCTGCCAAATATTTGGGATATCGGCGCATGGGCAGGAGATATATATGGTGGAGGGGGAGGTGCAGTGGGCTTCTGGGGCACCCTGCTAGTTCTAATATTCCACTCATCCAAGTCATCGTCGTCGTCTCCCCCTGCCAGGGCAAGGTCAACCATCGGATTACATATCCCACTTACATCAATACCCCCAGACCCAATTAGGGTCTTACCACACTTCTGTTTCAAATGTTTTTCATGAGCACATTCCTTCTTTAACACTCTGGTTGATTTAGCCACTCCCCCTTCAGTAATTCCTATTCCCAATTTCAAAGCATTATCCTGCCAACTTGCCAACACTGAAGCTTCCCTTAATTCTTGACAATACTGTTTCCACAGGGCAATAAGTTCCTTAGCCACAGTACTCCTATTACCCTTCCAAATTATCTCCTGAACCTTCTTAACATCATCATCCAGAACCTTTATTCCTCCTAATGGCCAAAAGTCATCCCCTAATTTCTTGTTTAACTCCCCCGACAATTGTCTGAATTGCTCTGATTTGTCAAGATACCATTCACATAAGATTTGCAAAGCACTGTTTGATTCAGTTGTAGTATCCAAACGATTACCCATCTTGCCGACTGATAATTCAACACAGTGCGTTGCAAATGACACAAATTACACAGTCGTGTTCCAAACGTCACAAATCTTAATACCCCCCCACAACACTACACACAAGCTCACACACCTCACAACACTTTCATACACACAATCGGACCCAATCTTACAGCGACTGTAACCCACGCTTTCAGGACTGAAACATGAACAACGTCCACACTTTCAGGACTGAAACCTGAACAGCGTCCGCACTTTCAGGACTGAACCCTGACCTGTGCCCCACTCTCAGGACTGAAACCTGATCCAGTGGTATTGATATCGATATCATACAATTATAGTCGACTCCCAGTGATACCAATCACTGACCAAAATATCTGCCGCTTCCAGTGTTCGCCAGACTGACCTGATTTCGTCAAGACATCACACAAGAGTCAGCGAATGGCCAATTCGTCATCAGACGACAGATCAGAGGAAACCGATGCAGTAAAACAAACCACTTGCATCGGGGGCCCAATTCCTCTCTCTGCCTCCGAGACTTCTCAGCTCCTTGGCCGCGAATTCGTGGTAATTGTCTTTTGAAATCCCACCGCTGCCACCAAAATGTTAAATCAAGTTCTTTACCTTCAGTCTGAATAATCACACGTGATACTGGATTAGCACATCAGATTTATTCCACCATGGGGTTCTTCCCGAGAAGATCTCCAGACACAATACTAGTGTCTGAAGAGCCCTCAACTCAGGGGAGGGGAAGAACAACTTCCCCATGATTGTTTACTTTTTATACAGAAAAAGAGAGGTGTGACAAAAAGAAATCAAGGACCAATTACACATCTAATACAAGGACCAATTACACATCTAATACAATTCCCATGGTTACAGAGAAGACAAAATCATTGATACAGGTCACATGCTCAGAAACCAAACCATTAATATAAGTCACATGTTTTTAGAGAAACGCATCAATTTACCTAGAGTGGATTCAAAACTTTTCCTACTTTCACACGCACCCAAATAAGGAGTTGTTATTAAGAAAGAAACTTTCTTTATCTCTATAGACGAGCAATCTCGCAGCTGCATGACCTTGCTTTACTGTTTCAATACACAGCACTCGCAGTCAGACAGAGAAGTGGGAGAGGACAATAGCCCCATCTCTTCTGTACACTCCTTATCATTCGTAAAGGGACAAACACATTCTGTTCCCAAGGATAACATTTCTGCCAAAAGCATCCATCTTACTACTTTCCACTAAAATAAGCATTCATTTTATATTAGCTAAAACAACAAAAGAAACCATCTCTACTACAACAATATCTCTAATTGACTATATCAGCTAATAGCATAGATTCTCAAGGCTACATGGATTTTAGTAGGGCTTTCGATAAAGTCCCTCATGGTACTATATTCCAAAACATCCATGATGACTTGATCATTTTGATTCAGAAGTGGCTTGTTCATAGAAGACAAAGAGTTGTGGTAGAAGGATGCTATTAACTAGATAAATATCTCTTTATTTAGCACTGGAGGTGTGGGGTTGTCACCTGTTGGTAGGCACATGCTTAGATGTGCAAGGTTTAAAGAGGGTGTCAGCTGGGATGCTGATCTCTAGAATGCAGCGCTAACATCAAAAGAACATTGTGTTATCTGCCTAAACTACAGATTGGTATTGGTTTTATACCAGTTTTATTGCCTAAATGGATGCTGTGAAACCAAATATTGCAGCTAGTATTCTGTGGTTACAGGAGAACAACATGAAAAGAGTGTGCCAGGAGTTACAGTATCACTTGAGTCACAATTTAATTATTCCAACAATTATGCTTCCGATCCTGAGCACATTTTGCTGCCAGAGACTGAAGCCAAACTTGTTCAATATCCAGAAAACAGGCTCGCCAACCAGCTGTCTTTGTCATTGTGACAAGTATATGGGCAGCCATCTATTGACATTACAGGGCGGCACAATGACGCAGCGGCAGATTTGCTGCCTTACAGTGCTTACAGCGCCGGAGACCCCGACTACGGGTGCTGTCTGTACGGGTTCGAGCCCGACTACAGGTGCTGTCTGTATGGAGTTTGTACATTCTCCCCATGACCACGTAGGTTTTCTCTGAGATCTTCAGTTTCCTCCCACACTCCAAAGATGTACAGGTTTGAGGGTTAATTGACATGGTAT
Organism: Rhinoraja longicauda; assembly: GCF_053455715.1. Classification (NCBI taxonomy): domain Eukaryota; kingdom Metazoa; phylum Chordata; class Chondrichthyes; order Rajiformes; family Arhynchobatidae; genus Rhinoraja; species Rhinoraja longicauda. Next base: position 23,998,723 of record NC_135970.1, on the reverse strand, counting down.
AAGTGTTAATTGTCCCCAGTGTGTGTAGAATAGAGTTAATTTGTGGGAATCGCTGGTCGGTGCATCTCTATAGTAAACTGAACTAAATTAAATTTAATTGTCTGAAGAAGGGTCTCGACCCGAAACGTCACCCATTCCTTCTCTCCAGAGATGCTGCCTGTCCCGCTGAGTTACTCCAGCTTTTTGTGTCTATCTAAACTAAATTACAATACACTAATCAAAGACATTTCTGCTGCACTAGGTTATTTATAATAGAGAAACTCAGCTTCCCCAGTTGCACGCTCTTGGAAGTGCTGAGCAATGTCATTGATGAATATGACACAGCGTGTTCTGAAAAGACTATCAATATCCGCAATAGAGCAAGAGAAGGCCCCAGAACACCTGGAAATGATGCCAAGGACTTTACATGTAATAGATATCCAGACAATGGACATTAAATGAGACAAGATTAAGTTCATCTATCAATATGATCGACTCCCCTGCATTCACGTGGAGGAGATCTCTGGACAGCTTTTAGCAAAACTGAAGAATCTCAATAACCTCTACTACAAGGCAGTCTGCTTGACTGGCATTTTATCCATCACCTTAACCATTCACTGTGTATGTGCTGGAGTGCACCATACACAAAATACATTGCTGATTCTTTGCCAAAGCTTCTTCAAAAGCATCTCCTACGGTCATAACCACCAATATCCATGTGACTCTTAAGCTTTTAGCTGGCAGGGGTTAGGGCATTAGTCCAGTGGGAGCTTCAAAGATGTGAGTCTGAATCCCACCATGGCAGCTGGAAATTTTAATCAAATGACCTGTAATTGAATAGTAAGGTAGACTTGGTTACAAGAACAGTGGAACTACCAGAATCTCTCTGATTCATTACTGTCTTTTTAGTATGTGGAAATCCACTAACCTAAACCAATCTAGCATACACGTAACTCTAGATCAACCAATGTTTTTGATTGTGAGCCGCCTTCTTAAATCTGGGCTAACTAGGACCGGACAATACATGTTATGATTGCTGACAATGTTTACATGCCATGAGTGAATGAAATAAAAATGACTGAGAATAGCACCACAAGTAAGAAACCTTTGTGTCATATTCCACCCCAAAATGGAAGCAAATGACCGTACCTTTATTGCCCAAATCATGTTGCCACCTTGTAAACAGCAGATGGGGAGTTTCTTCCCAACATGGACATCATTGGTTCATCTCTACCTAAACAAAACTAAATGATCAATTAAAAAAAAGGGCTCTTGCTGATAAAAGGATTATATATAGCAAACTAAGGATTGTGTATATAGGGAAACTAAAGAAAAATAAAACCCGATATTGATGGGCAGTGACATAATCGTACTGCTGTAATTTCAATTTGTTCATTCCAGCTAATATAGAACATTAACTCACTATATTTTGTAATTCATGGAAAAGTGATAAAAGATACCATCAAATTATTGATGTTAAAATATGCATAAGATCTTATTGCTGCGTTAATCTATCAATTACTAGTAACTGTGATTCTGTTTGTAGACCCAATGTACTGTATACTTGTATTTGATTTAATGCTTCTATTGATTTGTTTGCTGTATGCAGGAACATCATAAATATGCTGTTAAAGGTTTTCTCTGCTGACTATGATATGGTGCTTGCCATTTAGGATATTAATTTAAATCATGAACTTAATACGCACCTAGCTGAATTCTCACCTTACATCTCACATTATTCACAATAGGTAACATCAGTAGAAACAATGAAAATGTTCAGAAAACATGTATAGCTATATACTTTTATTTTTAAAATAGCTGATATTTGGGTGTGTTTTCATATTATTAAAAGTAATGGAAAGCTTTCAGCGACTTTTTTCTTATGACAATCCATTGGCATAAATGTTTGAAGTATAGTAATCAAGGAAAATGGGAGATCTTCGACAGTACTAGAACATCATATCAAAGTTTCAAGATGGTGGACAATAATGGGGATGGTTTTCACTTTGCACAATATTAAGGGCAGCAGTAGAGTTGCTGCATTACAGCCCTAGCAGTGCTGGAGACCCGGCCCACTGAGTGATACCTGCACATTAACACTACCCTACACACACTAGGGATGATTTATATTTGTACCAAGCCAAGTAACCTACAAACCTATACATCTTTGGAGTATGGGCGCCCTCACCGAAGATCTCGGAGAAAACCCATGCAGGTCACGGGGAGAACGTACAAACTCCGTACAGACAAGCACTCGTAGTCAGGTTCGAACCCGGGTCTCTGGCGCTGCAAGACAGCAATTTTACCACTGCGCCACCGTGCCGCCCTTACTTCCTTACTTTTGTACTGCAACCAATTTATATCAAGGGTAATATATAATTCACCTTCTAAGCAGTTGCTGCATCTATGGGTTTACTTTCTGCATCTGCATTTGCATCTCATAAACCAGCATAATGACATCATTTTACACATCAACTTTAATATACTAGAATATCCCAGGCACTTCATCGTCAATGCATCAAATTTTGTTTGCTATGTTATTAAACGTTTTATCGGGGAGCTAGTTTTAAGGAACATACTAAATGAATAAAGTGAATTAAAGTGGTGGAGCGGATTGAGAGGGGAATTTCAGAGGTTAAATCATGTCGGCTGAAGATGTAGTCACCAAAGTCCACTGGTAAAAATAAGAGATATTCTTGAGGCCAGAATTGGAGGAATATACAGTGCCTATCGCAGAAGAATCTAGGACTGGTCAAAACTAGAGACTTATGGAAGGCAAGACCAGAAAGAGATGGCAAAACAAAGATAAATAGTTGAAAACTGAAGATCTGCTGAGCAACTGATAATGGCACAGTGCCAGCGTTATTATATTCCATTCAGGACCTTATGTTCCAGTCCCTTGATATTAAAGCTTCTGATTTGACCCAGCATCACGATTTGATTGCTTGAATTATTATAGTTGTCAATTTTACATTTGCAGTTTTCCTATGTGAACAACCACAATTTGGACAATCTGCTTTTTATCAATATTATACCCATGATAATCCAGTTTCTTTCCCTGTCAGGAACACTATGTACATTGACAGACACTTTCCAATTTTCTACAGATGTGCACTCGATGCAGGATTTTTGATTATGTATAGATTTAATAAACCTGAGACAACGCAATGCCAAAGCTGTACTACCTTGAAGAAGAAATTAGCTGTTGTGATAGATCAAATCTAATTCACCACTGGAATACGCAATATCCGTATTAGCAGAGTTTGATGACCTGAGGAGAAGATAATGTCCTTGCCACTACCATTTTCATTGAGGGACTGCATCAATCATCCATGCTATTTAATAAAAAATAAATAAATAAGAAGCAGGCCACAGTGATAGACAAATAAAATTCTGCATTTGGAATAATGTAATAATTGAAATGATTAAACTTCATTGCATGTCTTGTTATTTATTACAATGTCCCCAATATGATACAATTTAAAACGTGAAATGAAGCACAGTAGAACCTCTACAGGAGATCTGCAATATTCTCACAGTTCAATCTTATAATTTGTAAATAGGGTATTTATTGTGCAACTACTTGTACGAGTTATTTGTCCCCAGAATATATTCACTGCAGCAGATGCCTGATTAAATGTAATCATTTAATTAAAGCAATTCTTTAATTAAGATGTGTAAGCATGACTAAGCATTAAAAACTCATGACAATATGACACGAGCAAATTTTACCACATCGTTCCTTTTACAAATGTTTATGCAGTGCATCAAAAGATTAGGATATTTCCATACCGTTTCTTGTTAACTAAGAACAAGTTATTTTATGGTACATTTTTTAAAGTTACATTTGCTATCATAGCTAATTATGTTTGATGGTATGGGCACTCTGGTGGGATATGTTTTTAATTTTTCAAAGTCGTAAAGGAAAGCCAAAATAGATGTAAATCAGTGAAACCAGTCTGAAGCAGGGTCTCAACCCGAAATGTCACCCATTTCATCTCTCCAGAGATGCTGCCTGTCCCGCTGAGTTCCTCGGTTTAAACCAGCATCTGCAGATCCTTCCTCCACAAACCAGAAGAACTGATGACTCTAATAGTAAACAAGTGGTATTACAAATGGGATGAAAAAGATCTGTTTATACTAAAGTTGCAAAATTCAGATTCCACTGTGCTTGTTATTCTATTTTTGGAAATGCTGCTATAGATGTAAAATGTCATTAATACTAAAGATATATGTCTTTTAATAACACTGGCTTTTTGGTGTTAAGTTGGTATAACTGAATATGAATCCAACAGCAGAATGGATACTCATGAGCAATGATAAAAAATGGATAATCAGTTACTTAATTGATGGTTAATTTGTTGATTAAATTAACAGGGGCATGTGAAGCAGGTAAGGTCTGGGAAGAAGAGTTGGGGTTGGTTGTGAAGAGATCTCTGGACATTTCAGGAGAAATTCTGCCACTTGGCCCAGTCCTATTCAAGGGAAGAATAATACAATCTTGGCACCTTTGCCTCTTTTACCTTGCCCCGGCTCTGGCTGCAGAGAGTGTTGGACTCAGCCCAGTCCATCACAGCCACAGCTCTCCCCACCAATAAAAGCATATACATGAGGCACTACCTCAAGAAGGTGGCATCAATCATCAAGAATCCTCACCATTTGGGCCGTGCCCTCTTCTTGCTGCTACCATCAGGTAGGAGGTACAGGAGCATAAAGTTTCACACCAGCTGGTTCAGGAACAGCGGGCTTTCTGCAACCAGCAGTTTATTGAACCAGATCTGCACAACCCCACCCCTACATTAGCAATGCAATACCATGGACCACCTCTTGCGCTACCATGGATTTTAATTGTGTTGTGCACTGATGTCTTGTTTTTATGCAGTTTTTTTATTTTTAACATTGGCAGCATGGTGGCACAGCAGTGGAGGTGCTACCTTACAGCGTCAGAGACCTGGGTTTGACCTTGACGATGGGTACTTGTCTGTACAGAGTCTGTACGTTTTCCCCGTGACCTGCGTGGGTTTTCTCCAGGATCTCCAGCTTCCTCCCTTACTATAAAGACGTACAGGTTTGTGGGCTAATTGGCTTGGTTTAATTACAAATTGTCCCTAGTGTGTGTAGGATAGTGTAAGTGTGTGGGGATCACTGGTCCTCGTGGATTCAATGGGCCTAATGGCCTGTTTCCACGCTGCATCTCCAAACTAAACTAAACATCTTGTATAATGTGTGTATTACGTGTTGTCAGAGACAAGTCCAGTGAGTTTATTGTGATATACACAAGCTCGGTGAGTTACAGGTACTAAGAAAATGTGCCTGTGACGTTGCTGCTAACAAGATTTTTCTTGTACCTATTGCTCACTGTACTTGCACATATGACAATAAACTCAACTTAACTTGATTTGACCTGATTTGACTCCAAGGCATTCATGTCAAGTAACTTAACATGATGTAAAGATCTTGCCTTTGGGCTATAACATGAACAGTGTTAGTATTGGAGCTGGTGAATGTGAATGTGAGTGTGAAATAGGCATTAAGTCTTCAACACCATTACTTGTTGGCTCTTCCATTGTCACTTGACTAGAATTAATATTGGTATTGGTTTATTATTGTCACGTGTACTGAGATACAGTGAAAAAAATATTTGCATGTAATCCAGTCATATCGTGGGTACAATTAAACCATATACAAGTGGATGTCTGGAGAGAAGGAATGGGTGATGTTTCGGGTGGAGACCTTCAGACTGAAGAAGGGTCCCAATCCGAAACGTCACCGATTCTGTCTCTCCAGAGATGCTGCCTGATCCGCTGAGTTACTCCAGTTTTTTTGTGTCTATCTTTGGTGTAAACCAGCATCTGCAGTTCCTTCCTACACATATACAAGTGCAGTAGGTAGTGCAAAGAGAAAAATACCAGAACGCAGGATATAATTTTACAGCATTATAACATTACAATTGTAGAGAATGCAGTTCCTGGCATAGTGAAATGAGGAATTCACAAGGATAGAGGAAGGGGAGGGTAAGAGACACATCCTATTCCATCTGCAGTTTGTATATCAGAAGAGCTTCAGTGCAAATGAGTTATTAAGAGTACGATTAAGTATGAAGAACTTGATATCTTCTTGGCTTTACACCAATTGTTGACTCTGACCTTACAATAGCCACTGACCCTGATGTTAAAAAACCGTCACCGACTCCAGGTAATAAGGGATGGGCAATAAATGCTGGCCTGCCAGCAGCACCCACACCCCATTCAAACAATGATGCAGAACACCTCCAGGACAATAAAGGCACCTGTTGGTTAACCATGCTTACTTAGTACTTAAAGATACAACTTGGAAACAGGCCCTTTGGCCAACTGAGTCCACACTGACCATTGATCACCTGTTCACACTAGTCCCATGTTATCCCACTTTTTTCCCCACTTGCTGCACAGTTCACAGCAGCCAATTAACCTACAAACCCACACTTCTTTGGAAAGCGGGAGAAAACCTAAGCACTTGGAGTAAACCACACTGTCACAGGGAGAATGTGCAAACTCCACACAGACAAGGTCAGTATCGAACCTGGGTCTCTGCTGCTGTGAGGCAGCAGCTCTACCAGCTGCGCCACTGTGCCACCCTCAGTGCCATTATGCCATCAACAATTTTCTTTCAGGCCTTACTCATCAGGCCCACTGTGTGGGGCAACTTGACCTTTGAGGGAGAAAACATTTTGTCATTGAGTGTTGTGCAATATGTTGATGCAACGCGGCTTTTGCATTTGAATAACTGGGATTGTGAGAAGGCTGTGAGATGTGAGTGTAAGACTTAGTTTAGGGATATCATATCATATCATATCATATATATACAGCCGGAAACAGGCCTTCTCGGCCCTCCAAGTCCGTGCCGCCCAGCGATCCCCGCACATTAACACTATCCTACACCCACTAGGGACAATTTTTACATTTACCCAGCCAATTAACCTACATACCTGTACGTCTTTGGAGTGTGGGAGGAAACCGAAGATCTCGGAGAAAACACACGCAGGTCACGGGGAGAACGTACAAACTCCTTACAGTGCAGCACCCGTAGTCAGGATCGAACCTGAGTCTCCGGCGCTGCATTCGCTGTAAAGCAGCAACTCTACCGCTGCGCTACCGTGCCGCCCTAATAGTTTAGAAATACAGCACGGAAACATGCCCTTCGGCCCAACGAGTCTGTGCCAACTAGCGATCACCCCGCACTATCCTACAACTAGGGACAATTTAGATTTTGTTTTACCAAAGCCAATTAACCTACAAACAAACATCTTTGGAAAGTGGGAGGAAACCGGAGCACATGGAGAAACTCACTCGGGCACAGGGAGAACGTACAAACTCCGTACAGACAGCACCTGCACTTAGGATTAAACCTTGGACCCTGATGCTGTAAGGCAGCAACTGTACTGCTGTGCCTCTGTGCCACAGCTTCTAAATGTGCCTTGGCTTGTTTTTCTCCAACTTCCCTCATTCGATGGCTCATCAACTCTCGATCTCTGCTCAACCTATCAGTTACATTATCTCATCCAATTCTCTTGCACCTTCTCTACGTGTTGCATCTAATTTGTTTTCTCTCTTTCTATTCCTATTGAGGGCGTGCAGCGTAGGTTTACTAGGTTAATTCCCGGAATGGCGGGACTGTCATATGTTGAAAGACTGGAGCGACTAGGTTTGTATACACTGGAATTTAGAAGGATGAGAGGGGATCTTATCGAAACGTATAAGATTATTAAAGGGTAGGACATGTTAGAGGCAGGAAACATGTTCCCAATGTTGGGGGAGTCCAGAACCAGGGGCCACAGTTTAAGAATAAGGGGTAGGCCATTTAGAACAGAGATGAGGAAAAACTTTTTTAGTCAGAGAGTTGTGAATCTGTGGAATTCTCTGCCTCAGAGGGCAGTGGAGGCCAATTCTCTGAATACATTCAAGAGAGAGCTAGATAGAGCTCTTAAGGATAGCAGAGTCAGGGGTTATGGGGAGAAAGCAGGAACGGGGTACTGATTGAGAATGATCAGCCATGATCACATTGAATGGCGGTGCTGGCTCGAAGGGCCGAATGGCCTACTCCTGCACCTATTGTCTATTGTCTATTTCCAAGTTCTGACAAAGAGTCTCTGATCAGAAACATTAACTCTGTTTCTCTTTCCAAAACTAGTGCTTGACTGATGAATATTTTCCGCATTTTCTGTTTATTTTTCAGGTGTTTAGCATCTGTACTTTTTTTGTTTTTCATTTATTAATGCTTAGCAAGTTAGCCTATCAATAGTGTAAGCCACAGAACCAAGTGAAAAGGACACCATCTAACTTTAGTTTCATTCAGTATGGATTTCTGCCTTTATTGATCGATACATGGCCATCTTTAGGAAATCATTGAATTAGATACTGAATAAACAGTCGTGCTTGAATTGAAGCATTTTCAATTGTAATCTATAAAATAAAGCCTGATTTGAGGCCACAATAAACAATTAATATATGTATAAAAAAGATAAATTGAACTACAGGCACCATAATAAGTCTGTCTATAATTTATCATGTTAGGCTCCATGAATTGCATTCTTTAAATATATTTTTTCTCGTGTCGTTGTTTTGTTTCTGTGACATTGTTGTGGTAGTGGCTCTAGAGTTGCCAGTTGCCAGAAGCTGCAGTTTAACTTCCAGTTTAAACCTCCAGTTTAAATTCCATTTGGAATATTTTGGAGGACCAAGAACCAAGGCACATTTCCAAGTTAAGCTATAATTCACATTTAAATCTGAACAAGTAATATCAATGACTGAGGGATGCCAAGATCATCCAAACTCAATCTTATTCCCACATGATGTCAACCACAATGTTACCTCTGGTAGGAAAATCAATGATAAACCGACCCTAGGATAAATCATTTTTGAGTATATTGAGAAAAATGGTGTAATTGGGGAAAAGTGCCAAAACTAAAACTTTCTGTGGTTGTGTTCTTTCAAATTTCAAAGACCTTTTCGTCAAGTTGCTGAAAAAAAACAAACCATACAGCTGATACACACTTTTGCAGCTGATATTTATTTGTGAGAAAATAAACACTCACTAATAGTTCTGGGCCAGTACTCGCTGGAGTTTAGAAGGATGAGGGGAGATCTCATTGAGACCTAACGAATAATGAAAGGTCTAGATAGAGTCAATATAACGAGGATATTTCCAGTAGTGGAGGGTCCAGGACCAGCGTACACAACCTCAGAAGAAACGATGTCCCTTCAGAATGGAGAATAGAAGGAATTTGTTTAGCCAGAGGGTGGTGAATCTGTGGAATTCATTGCCACAGATGGCTGTGGAGGCCAAGTCATTGGATATTTTAAAAGTGGAGATTCTTCTTCTTCTTCGGCTCCCTCGTTCATGGCTGACCATGGGTGATGCATCCTAGTTGGCTGCTTGCTCCACACCTCGGCTAGAGCAGCGTCGCTTGTGGCTGAAGAGACCAATGCGGGAGTGACAGTCCCTGTCGCAAAGGTCGCAAAGTGGAGATTGATAGGTGCTTAATTAGTTAAGGATGCCAAAGGTTATGGGGAGATGGCAGGAGAAAGGAGTTGAGAGGGAAAAATAGATCAGCCACGATCAAATGGTGGAGCAGATTCAATGGGCTGAATAGCCTAATTCTGTCCCTATGTGTTATGGTCTTACAATCTTAATAGTTTAATAATTGTGACTTGAATACTGATTGGAAAAATGATTTATATTTTAAGAACTAAATGATATAAAATATTATTGGTCATATTTTTTCGCACAGAGGGTGTTGCATGTATGGAACGATGACACTGGGACAGGTACATGGATAGGAAAGGTTTGGAGGGTTATGGGCCAGGTGCAACCACATTGGACCAACTCAGTTCGGCAACTTGGATGGCATGGATAAGTTGGACCAAATAGCCTGTTTCTGCTCTGTGTAGTTCGATAACTCTACTGTACATATATTTTGCTGTCCTTTAATGTTGTCACAATATCCAATCTAAATCACAGCATATTTCCTTATAGCTCTCCAGAAATGTCAGTGGAATTTCACTTCCCACAGCTTTTGGCTGTCCGCTAGAGACATTATGGACTTTAGATACAAATTATAGAGGGTTGTTTATAATTTCTCTTTCAGTTATTGGATTGCAGAAATCCCTTCTTCAAACATCAACTAATGGTGTAATTTTTGGTGCCAGTTGGATGATTGCACCATGTTTTAATCTATACCAGTTAATCACCAGTGCAAGGTAGAAACATAGAAACATAGAAAATAAGTGCAGGAGTAGGCCATTCGGCCCTTCGAGCCTGCACCGCCATTCAATATGATCATGGCTGATCATTCAGCTCAGTAACCTGTACCTGCCTTCTCTCCATACACCCTGATCCCTTTAGCCACAAGGGCCACATCTAACTCCCTCTTAAATATAGCCAATGAACTGGCCTCAACTATCTTCTGTGGCAGAGAATTCCACAGACTCACCACTCTCTGTGAAGAAATGTTTTCTCATCTCGGTCCTAAAAGACTTCCCCCTTATCCTTAAGCTGTGACCCCTGGTTCTGGACTTCCCCAACATCGGGAACAATCTTCCCGCATCTAGCCTCTCCAACCCCTTAAGAATTTTATATGTTTCTATAAGATCCCCCCTCAGTCTTCTAAATTCCAGCGAGTATAAGCCTAGTCTATCCAGTCTTTCTTCATATGAAAGTCCTGCCATCCCAGGGATCAATCTGGTGAACCTTCTCTATACTCCCTCTAAGGCTAGAACTTAATACGTACTTAATAAGGTACTTAATATCCTGATCCAAAAGACTAGTGCACTGAATGTTCATTACTTTGATCATCATTTTCTTCTACAATACTGCAACAAGTTTACAGAGAAGCACTTTTAAGTCCTGCTGCAAAACAGCTTTGTAGATTTTGAGCAATATTTATTTACTTTTCAAAGTACAGCGCGGAAACTGGCCCTTCGGCCCACCGAGTCCGCACTGACCAGCAATTCCCGCACATTTACACTATCTTACACATACTACGGACAATTTACATTTATACCAAGCCAATTTACCTACATACCTGTACGTCTTTGGAGTATGGGAGGAAACCGAAGATCTCAGAAAAAGCCCACGCGGTCACGGGGAGAACGTACAAACTCCGTACAGACAGCACCTGTAATCAGGATCGAACCCGTCTCCGGCGTTGCAAGCGCTGTAAGGCAGCAACTCTACTGCTGCGCCACTGTGCCGCTCCTATCTTGTAATAGGGGCTCCTTATCTTGATAAACATTATAAAAGAAGAAGATTTATTTTCTGTGGCTGCTCCTAAACTTGTAATGCATGTGATAGAATACGGTTCTTGCTGCCATTCCCATCTAGTCACTCAGAAATCCAGTGTTGCCCTCAAAAATGTGTTCCGTTCAGACTGCCACCGTGTAACCCAAGATCTCTATTCGTAGGAACAATTTAGCTTTCATCATGGAAAACAAGTGCATGAGATAGCTCTTTAAGAACAGTAATGCTGCTGTTCTTGCCTGATTCCTGAGTGATTCCACTTCATCATATGCTGGTTGCCTTGAGCATTCTGTTAGTGATCTGAGCTTACGTTATTGCACAAAATCACCTCAGCGCATTGCTGCCAATTGCAGCAACTGAAGAGTATCAGTCTCAACTGCTGGTCCACTCAGACATTTTTAGTAGCCCATGTATTCAGCAAATTAAGAGGTGACAAACAAAAACAATCGTAATAACAGCATGATTAATGGTTCCACATGTGAGCCCTGCTTAAAATTACTATCAGCCTTATAAGCAGAATACATGTTGAATTTAATACCATATATATTCAATAAATTACATACTTCAAAGTGAATAATTTGGGAAAAAGTATTTAATTTTGGTCGGTAATGCGATGAAACCAAAATGTATTTAATCCTTGGACTAAATTAATTTCTCAAATTGATCAAATATGGATTTAAATGTTTGAATAACATTAGGAATGATGATTAATGCACGTTCTTACATGGAAAACTACCATTTAAAATTTGGCAATTGCTCTTATTTAATCAACAATACATTTATAAAGCATATAATGGAATATATTTGTCGGCTGTTGTCCATTTTAAATGGGTTTGTTCATCAATTTATCATTTAACCTTGTGCTTCTGTTTCCACAGGATACATATGATAATGAAAAGTGAAAAGAAACATGATTTTGCATGAGTGTAAATTGCATTACTACCTGGACTTGTTATTAATGGATCACACACTCAATTTCATGGTCAATTTCATGGGTAATGATTTATCATCTTTTCACCATAGAATTAAGTAGGCTCTTTTTCGAGTTTGAAGTTAAGCTTGCAATGAAACACTATTCAGTTATACTGTAGAAAATTACTTCTTAATGTAGACTGTTAAATATTGTTAATCTGGTATTTAACAGTTTACAGTCAAGTAATTTTCTTCAGTATAACATAAAAGTGTTTCATTGTAAACTTAACTTCAAATAATTTGTTATTTTGTTTCTGATCAAAGAATATCCCTAAAGAATATCATAAAATTAATATTATTTTCAATCTTAAAAGAAAATAATATTATTTACATCAAATCATTCATAAATTCTGTTGCAAAGTCTTATAAGTAACTTTTTTCCCCTTTTTGGTCACTTTTTACAGCTTTTTGGAACTACAACTTAGCTCTGTTCATTTTAGGTAATTTTGCCATTTTGCATCTTTCATAGGAAGCTTCTTGTTGGGACTAGATCCAAACCCTGGAAATTAATAGTTGGAAAAATTATGGGCCTCGTGGCCTTATTACACATATAAGCTCCTCCTCTCTTCAACGAGAGTTTAGCAACATGCTCTCTCGCTGCTCCCCCTCTGTGATTTCTCCTGCCCTCCTACTCTATCCTTCCTTTGTCCCACCCCCGACATCAGTCTGAAGAAGGGTCTCGACCCGAAACGTCACCCATTCCTTCTCTCCCGAGATGCTGCCTGACCTGCTGAGTTACTCCAGCATTTTGTGAATAAATCGATTTGTACCAGCATCTGCAGTTATTTTCTTATACTACTGGTTGCTCCACTGCGATTTCTCTTCGAGGTATGTCCACTTTGAAGAAGTTCTCCTCCTCTCTTCGACGAGAGTTTAGCAACATGCTCTCTCGCTGCTCCCCCTCTGTGATTTCTCCTGCCCTCCTACTCTATCCTTCCTTTGTCCCACCCCCGACATCAGTCTGAAGAAGGGTCTCGACCCGAAACGTCACCCATTCCTTCTCTCCCGAGATGCTGCCTGACCTGCTGAGTTACTCCAGCATTTTGTGAATAAATCGATTTGTACCAGCATCTGCAGTTATTTTCTTATACTCCTAAGTCTCCATATAGGGGCAGACAGTACACAAGTGAAAATAGGATGTTTGTCAAGTTGAATAAGCAGAATAGGGTGGCACAATGGTGCCGCAGTAGAGTTGCTTACAGCGCTTGTAATACCGGAGATCCTTACAGCGCTTGCAACACCGGAGATCCAGGTTCAATCCCAACTATGTCTGTTCAGAGTTTGTACGTTCTCTCAGTGACCTGGGTGGGTTTTCTCCGAGATCTTCGGTTTCCTCCCACACTCCAAAGACGTACAGATTTGCAGGTTAATTGACTTGGTGTATGTGTACATTATAACGAGTGTGTGTAGGGTAGTGTTAATGTGCGAGGATCGCTGGTCGGCACGGACTCTGTGGGCCGAAGGGCCTGTCTCCGTGCTGTATCTCTAAAACAAAAAATAAAAATAAACAAAAACTCCTTTATGCAAGTAGTTTGAGACAAATAAAGGGTCCAACACCTCTTCTGCCTATTTAACCTTACAAATAATTCAAACAGTTATGCCAAGACTGTATCCTAAAAGGAGCCATCAAAATATTACAGCCACCCTGAAGCCACTCGGCCACATGCAAATGCTTCAGGCATAAAAACTTGATTGATCCCACCCTTTTCCCAGATTTCTGTCACTAGTCCAACATTAGCAAATTTAATATTTGGGAAGATCCATGTGCTGTCGAAAAGACAATGGGGTAGAGTCAAAGAATAAAGAAATGCCTTTATCCCATGTTTTTTTCACAAATTAACAATGACTACAGGTGGTTTTTACTAGTGGGTTTATAGGCTGCCTTTCAGCCTTGAGGAAAATATAATATAATTGTATTGTATTGCATCCACCATAAATTACACCCATTAAAAAATTAAAAGAGTTAAAATAAGAATTTCACTGTCTCAGAGTGAAAGTACCCATCAGGCACAGTCAAAATGTTTTGTTAATTTCCTTAATTAATGTGTCTCACTGGATTTGAAAATAAAACTCCTACCATGGAAATGGCAATAGGGTCATCACAGTAGGAGCTCTGGGATGGATTGGGACTTACAAGAGTCCATTATGGAGATAGGTAACTGAATTTGGACAGAGATATTTTGGATCAGGTGTCTGACTAAAAACCTCTCTCACAAAGCTATATACAAGAGATATATACGAACAATCAGTTACCAAAGATTAGCTGTAAAATCTAGCTGTTTGAAAAAATATGTTCCTTGAAATAGCAATCAAATGCATTCATTTAGTTGATTTAATGACAAATGTTGCCATGAGATTATTGCAAGGAAAAACACCAATAGCTCATAGGGTTATTCGTTGAGTAACGACTTGGTGAGATTTCTCCTTCTCCCTGAATTTTAGTGAGGCAAATACAGAATTTATTTTGAAAATCCTTTGCTGTTCTTTACTTGGAGATATTTGCATCATCATTACCATATCTCAGAATAACTGAAGCTGTCTTAAAACTTGAATCTCTTTTGTTTTCTTTGCAAGCAACTTAAAAAAAGCTGAGAAAGATCAAAAATGAATTGGTGCATTAGCAGTGTATGGTAGGACATTAATGCCTTGGATGAAGGGATTAAAAGTACCATTAGCAAATTTGCAGATGATACAAAGCTGGGTGGTAGTGTGAACTGTGAGGAAGATGCTATGAGGTTGCAGGGTGACTTGGACAGGTTGTGTGAGTGGGCGGATGCATGGCAGATGCAGTTTAATGTGGATAAGTGTGAGGTTATCCACTTTGGTGGTAAGAATAGGAAGGCACAGTATTATCTGAATGGTGTCAAGTTAGGAACAGGGGAGGTACAACGAGATCTGGGTGTCCTAGTGCATCAGTCACTGAAAGGAAGCATGCAGGTACAGCAGGCAGTGAAGAAAGCCAATGGAATGTTGGCCTTCATAACAAGCGGAGTATAGGAGCAAAGAGGTCCTTCTGCAGTTGTACAGGGCCCTAGTGAGACCGCACCTAGAGTACTGTGTACAGTTTTGGTCTCCAAATTTGAGGAAGGATATTCTTGCTATTGAAGGCGTGCAGCGTAGGTTTATTAGGTTAATTCCTGGAATGGCGGGACTATCATATGTTGAAAGACTGGAGCGACTAGGCTTGTATACACTGGAATTTAGAAGGATGAGGGGAGATCTTATCGAAGTATTAGATTATTAAGGGGTTGGACACGTTAGAGGCAGGAAACATGTTCCCAATGTTGGGGGAGTCCAGAACAAGGGGCCACAGTTTAAGAATAAGGGGTAGGCCATTTAGAACTGAGACGAGGAAAAACATTTTCAGTCAGAGAGTTGTGAATCTGTGGAATTCTCAGCCTCAGTGGAGGCCAATTCTCTGAATGCATTTAAGAGAGAGCTAGATAGAGCTCTTAAGGATAGCGGAGTCAGGGTGTATGGGGAGAAGGCAGGAACGGGGTACTGATTGAGAATGATCAGCCATGATCACATTGAATGGCGGTGCTGGCTCGAAGGGCCGAATGGCCTCCTCCTGCACCTATTGTCTATTGTCTATTGACATTTTGGTGTTCTTGTTCTATTCCTGTCTGAAACTTTGCGAGTCTTCAAGGTACAACAGAAGTCTTTATTACAGTAACTCAATGTTGGCAGCAAGACAACTAAAATGGCTGCCACCCCACAATCTGACTGCACACTCCACACTGTGTACAGCCAAGATAACTATGTACAAAACATCTCCCTTTGTCCTGTGCAGCGCCACCTGCTGCACGGGAGGAGCAACGGGTCCCCCCACCCCACACAGTCCATCAAACATCACAGACATATTGGAAGAGAAATTACTTTCCCTTTAAACCATAAAGTATATTGTTAATACAGGGTTTATGAATGTGTTTATCCATAAAGTTCAAAGTTTGTCCTTTGGGAATCATCCTTTTGATATTCGACGCCCGAAGCACTTGTTAAATCTGTGGCTATGCCAAACTCTTACAATCTATCCCTGAATTATTCACAAGAACATCTTGCTGTATAGATTGAGTCAGAACAGAACCAGATTAGTTGTGGCTCCCTGGATATTGAAACATTAATTTTCATAGTTGAAATAAGATGACATACTGAGAAAAAGATCATTCTTTTATAGCACACATTCAATAATTTCTGACAAGGCGAAACTGAACTCTAGGCTATATTTCCTTATCTTTTTCACAAAGGCTTTTAAAATGCCCCTTTCTCAGATCTTAAACAGCCTACAACCAAAGTAACTGATGTTCACAATTACACTTCGAAGATCTCAGATAACAATGTGTCTGGCCCTCAGAACAAATTCAGAGAAGGTTGGAGTCAGCAATAAGAAATCATCTTAATTCTGTACTCTCCACTGAGAACTCACACATCCGCTAAAAAAGCTGTTGAAATGGAGACCGGGAATGGAATGAAAATTTGTACAGCTTTTCTTCATTGGGCACAAACATTGGAAGCAAGTAGCGCTGGACCCAATCTGCTCTCCCAAGATATTCTGACTGGAGAATTAATATGGCGTTATTCTTTTCTTGTCACAGCTAATTGCAGCTGCAGCACCTTTTGTGGTCCTGTGGCTTACTCCATCATCCATTTCAGTCTCCGGGGCTGCAGGAGAGATTGTTTTACGTCACAACACATTAATAATCCCAAGAAGCAATGCGGATTCTTCCCCGGAATGGATGAGCAGCATTGTGCTGGAGGTGTACTGGCAATGAAAGGATTCGTGATGGAGGATGAGTGCTTGAGAGGTTAAGCGCACTCAACACAGCAAATTAGATGTTCAGGGCAGCACAGAGCAAATGGCAAGCTGGCAGATGCTCCCTGTTTTGGACACAACCTATAACTCATCAAAAGAGAAAAGAAAACAACCAAATCTTTCAGAGATTTTCCTTAATTCTGGGCTGTGAGTGAAAGGATGCACAGAAACTTAAGTTATTTGGCATTTCAAGCAACTAGTATAGGACGTATAAACAAAGAACAGCAGATGCTGGTCAATACACTAAGTGCGTATCACACGACACTAAGTGCTGGAGTAACACAGCATCTCTGGAGCACATGGATAGGTGATGTTTCAGGTTGAGACCCTTCCACAGTCCTCAGGAGGATCTGAACCCGAAACCTCACCTATTCAAGCTTTCCAGAGGTGCTACCTGACCTGAGTTACTCCAGTACTTTGTGTCGAGCTAGTACAGGACATTTAACGGTACATATAACTAAACAGATATTTTGTTTCCTGGCTACCTACTTTACATTAGATTACCTGGTGAGGGCATCACCCTTCTAATAGCATTGAAGCACCAAAGATTGCTAAAAAATTAGAGTCCCATGTCAGGATATATGTGACTCATCTTCTCCCCCTGCCAGATATCAACAAGCAATAATATCCAACTGAGGATCCAGGCCCAGTTTTGAATCATTGCTATGTCAGTACGTCTTTCAATTCAACGCATGCAACCAATGTCTCCTTGGTCCCCAAAACTGCTGCAGCCATTTAAATGGAATGGCAATACTGTTCATCATACCTTTCTTTCGAGTTGAGTTCCCAATATTGAGTTCATGGATAGAAACAATGAACTGCAGATGCTGCTTTACCAAGGAAAGAGACGAATGCTGGAGTAACTCAGCGGGTCAGGCAGCCACCCTGGAGAATGTGGATCAGTGACGTTTTAGGAAGGGACCCTTCTTCAGTCATGTTCTGGAGGGAAGCTGCCTGACCCACTGAGTTACACCGGCATTTTGTGTCTTTCCTTGAGTTTACGGACGTTTAATATGATAACAGATGTACGTGCAAAGTGGTAATGTGACAGGACCACCAGACATGAGGCTAGGGGTGGAAGTCCAGAGATGAGTTCAAATTACCTCACAGTAAATGGGGCACCTGCAACCCAAGTAGTAATGAATATCCTTTGTGAAACGAAACCTACTTTGTGTGTCAGTTTTATTCTACATGTGACTCTGAGACTGCAGACCAACACAGCAAAGCGTTTGACTCTTAATTCTCTTTCCGACGGGTTTAATAAACCATTCAGCTCAAAGCTAATTGCTGGCATTGCCCTAAATGAATTAAGTATGAATTACTTGGAGACTGCAATCAATTCTAAAATATGATTTGACACAGGCTGCAGCAGAATTACATTGACCAGTGAAATCCTGGTGCCTATCCAGCAATGAGCTCAATGCAGATAGACACAAATGCTGGAGTAACTCAGCAGGACAATAGACAATAGACAATTGGTGCAGGAGGAGGCCATTCGGCCCTTCGAGCCAGCACCACCATTCAATGTGATCATGGCTGTTCATTCTCAATCAGTACCCTGTTCCTGCCTTCTCCCCATACCCCCTGACTCCACTATCCTTAAGAGCTCTATCCAGCTCCCTCTTGAATGCATTCAGAGAATTGGCCTCCACTGCCTTCTGAGGCAGAGAATTCCACAGATTCATAACTCTCTGACTGAAAAAGTTTTCCTCATCTCAGTTCTAAATGGCCTACCCCTTATTCTTAAACTGTGGCCCCTTGTTCTGGACTCCCCCAACATTGGGAACATGTTTCCTGCCTCTAACGTGTCCAACCCCTTAATAATCTTATACGTTTCGATAAGATCTCCTCTCATCCTTCTAAATTCCAGTGTATACAAGCCTAGTCGCTCCAGTCTTTCAACATATGACAGTCCCGCCATTCCGGGAATTAACCTAGTAAACCTACGCTGCACGCCCTCAATAGCAAGAAATAGGACAGGTAGCATCTCTGGATAGAAGGAATGGGGATGCTTTGGGTCGAGACCCTTCTTCAGACAGATCCAAGGAGAGGGAAACGAGAGATAAGGAACGATGTGTGAAAATGAGAGATCAAAGGGGACGAAACGCAAGGAAATGCGATGAAAAACCTACAGCATTGCTTCTCATTCTTCCTTCTTGGAAAGGTAGTTGAACATTCCTCCATGTTACCATTTCATAATTGAGAGATGGGTTGAATTAAAACCAAAAATACATAGCATTTAGTAGGTTTGTGTACTGGGTTCCGAGTAGAAAGGTAGGCACAAAAAGCTGGAGTAACTCCGTGGGTCAGGCAGCATCCCTGGAGAAAAAGAGTAGGCAACTTTTCGGTTCAGAAACCATCTTATTTGCTATTTATATTAACGATTTGGATGAGAATGTTGGTAGCCTGATTAATTAATTCACGAATTACCTAAAACTGGTGGTATGGTGGAGAGTGAAGAGGATTAGCTGAGATTACAGTGGAAAAATCATCAACTGGGCCAACAGGCTGAGGAATGGCAGATGAAATTTAATTCAAATAAATAGCTGGGCAAAGCAAGGCAAGAGTTACACGTAAATTGTGCGTTCTTGGGGAGTGTCGTGGAACAGAAAGACCATGTGGTGCAGATGTAGAGTTTGTTGAAATAGATCAGCTATGAGTGAATGGCGGAGTAGACTCGATGGGCTGAAAGGCCTAATTCAGCTCCTATATCTTCTGGTCTGTCCACTTCCCTCCACCACTGCTGCCTGACCCGTTCTGTTTCTCCAGCACTTTGATGTTTTTGCTCAAGATCCCAGCATCTGCAGTTTTTAAAAATATCATTGTTATAAAGGAGTGCTTTGAATAAGCACAAACAGGCATGTGTATTGTTAAAGTAATTTAAACCATTTGACCTCTGCCAAGGAATATGTCATGCTATTACTGAACATGGGAAAATTGATTTCCCAGTTGCTTTATTTCACTTGATTAATGTTCACTCTCATCCACCTGCTTCTCCAAAATATAGTCTGTTCATCTGCAGTGGACACTGTAGGAACCATTTGATTGTATTTATTTCTATTGGGCAACTTCCATAGTCCATCAAGCTGAAGAACATGTATATGATATGATATGATATGATTGGTATTAGGGAATAAGGCTTTTTCCATCTTTGACTCTCACTTTAAGAAGTGACTAGCACAGATCAAACTCAGTGCTGAATCATATTCGTAAATCAGTGATCTGACAATAAGTTTGAAACTTCATTAACTAATTTCAGTATAAATTACCCGAGATATGCTATGCTTTGAGGCAAGGGATCTCAGCGAGTTTCACAGACTTATTAAAAAATTCAAAATTTCTCTCCTATTTAAAATAATGAAATATAATGTTTAAACTTTATGATCTTTAACTTTTTATTACTATTTCCCATGCATGATCCAGTCTTTATTTCAATTACACTTTAATGACTAATGCTCCCATAAAATGTATGCCTTTTACGCCATGGTATGGTGCCTGTGTGAATTTGTCAGTGAAAAGGGCATTTTAACACGAGGGACAATGTACAATTTTTACTGAAGCCAATTAACCTACAAACCTGTACATCTTTGGAGTGTGGGAGGAAAGCAGAGCACCCGGAGAAAACCCACATGGCCTCCCAGAGAAAACGTACAGACTGCATGCAGACAGCACCCGAGGTCAGGATCAAACCCGGGTGTTTGATGCTGTAAGGCAGCAACTCCACCGCTGTGCCAATGTGCCGCCAACCTGCCTGATGACATCAGTATTGCAGGATGTCAGAGGTCTCCCTGGATGGGTGCTTGACTGCAAATGACGTGGGATGCTGCAATCTTCAGTAGGGACGTCACTAAATCTTTGTAGCCAGCATTCTTCAATTATTGAAGAGCAACATTTATTTGCCACTGACCTCAGAACATAGAGCAGCATTGGAGTTCTCCTAAAAGGGCTCAAAATCGTATCAGAGTGTTTAATTGTAGAAGCTTATGCAAAGATGTTTGCACATGGACCCCCAAGACTTTCTTCCTCTTGAAAATAGTATTTTCTTTTAAATTAAAGTGATTTCATGTAAATTTTCTTTCCAAAATAATCACTTCATATTCAATTTGTCATTTCTCTGAACATTTTAGGATGTCTTTTATTGAATAGGATGTTACCCTCATTAAATTCATTTAGTTGCAAATCTAATACCCCCTACAGATGCTCAAAGTCATGCGCACTGGGCCGTTCTTTGGAAAGTGAACCAAAATGTCACACACGTGACCAAGCGTCATCACATGAAGCAATACATTTAAAAAAAATTAAGATATCAATCTTATTCATTGCTATTTTCCTACCTATATGTATGTCTGTTAAAGATAACTTTTTAATGCATGTCTGTTAAAGATAACTTTTTAAAATTCACAGAGTTTGTAAGATAAAACCGAGATAAAAGAAATGCTTCCGTGCGAGGTCACACACGTGACCAGTCATATTTGACTTCTGACTCTAAACAAAAATTGTCAGCGTAACATATAAAAATGTCACTTGATAAACTTTGACATATATAAGTCATATATACAGTACAAAACAATATACCTGTAATGCTTTCAGAATTAGAAGAGAAGTATTCAACAATTTTTCACATTTTTGGTCACACACGTGACTGAGAATGGCCCTACTTCATCCTGTTCCAGCCTTACGATATATAAACATAGCACAAAAAGTAAGGAAATTTGTGTTTGGTAGATTATTTCTTTGTTGTAACAATGCTTCTTGGCAATAAATCTTATACTGTTGGAAAGCCTGTTTATTTCCCTTTTAAATGGTGCCACATTTGTAAGGAACATGCATTTGTGGGATGAGCAGCAGAGCTGAGTATGTGGGTTGCGCCCATGAAAAATCTGCCAAATCTTCTCTGCCAATGCCAAACAGCTTATTCTGCCATTGACTCTTGTTCGGTGTCGTTTGGTGGATTGGATGATTGAAGTCTGAAGAAACAAGACATATTGGCAATTTAACAATTTATTCATTTAATAAACAGGAGCCACAGTAGCGTGTGGAAGAACCATACACAGCCATAACAGCCTGGCACCTCCTCCTCATGCTGGTCACCAGCCTGGTCACATACTGTTGTGGGATGGCATCCCATTCTTGTCAGCACCTGGGGGTACCAGAAGCTCAAAACAAGAGTGAATAGCAACAGCAGAATAAGCTGTTTGGCATTGGCAGAGAAGATTTGGCAAATTTTTCATGGGCGCAACAATAGACAATAGACAATAGACAATAGGTGCAGGAGTAGGCCATTCAGCCCTTCGAGCCAGCACCGCCATTCAATGCGATCATGGCTGATCACTCTCAATCAGTACCCCGTTCCTGCCTTCTCCCCATACCCCCTCACTCCGCTATCCTTAAGAGCTCTATCCAGCTCTCTCTTGAAAGCATCCAACGAACTGGCCTCCACTGCCTTCTGAGGCAGAGAATTCCACACCTTCACCACCCTCTGACTGAAAAAGTTCTTCCTCATCTCCGTTCTAAATGGCCTACCCCTTATTCTCAAACTGTGGCCCGTTGTTCTGGACTCCCCCAACATTGGGAACATGTTATCTGCCTCTAATGTGTCCAATCCCCTAATTATCTTATATGTTTCAATAAGATCCCCCCTCATCCTTCTAAATTCCAGTTAATACAAGCCCAATCGCTCCAGCCTTTCAACATACGACAGTCCCGCCATTCCGGGAATTAACCTAGTGAACCTACGCTGCACGCCCTCCATAGCAAGAACATCCTTCCTCAAATTTGGAGACCAAAACTGCACACAGTACTCCAGGTGCGGTCTCACCAGGGCCCGGTACAACTGTAGAAGGACCTCTTTGCTCCTATACTCAACTCCTCTTGTTACGAAGGCCAACATTCCATTGGCTTTCTTCACTGCCTGCTGAACCTGCATGCTTCCTTTCATTGACTGATGCACTAGGACACCCAGATCTCGTTGAACTCCCCCTCCTCCTAACTTGACACCATTCAGATAATAATCTGCCTTTCTATTCTTACTTCCAAAGTGAATAACCTCACACTTATCTACATTAAACTGCATCTGCCATGTATCCGCCCACTCACACAACCTGTCCAAGTCACCCTGCAGCCTTATTGCATCTTCCTCACAATTCACACTACCCCCCAACTTAGTATCATCTGCAAATTTGCTAATGGTACTTTTAATCCCTTCGTCTAAGTCATTAATGTATATCGTAAATAGCTGGGGTCCCAGCACCGAACCTTGCGGTACCCCACTGGTCACTGCCTGCCATTCCGAAAGGGACCCATTTATCCCCACTCTTTGCTTTCTGTCTGTCAACCAATTTTCTATCCATGTCAGTACCCTACCCCCAATACCATGTGCCCTAATTTTGCCCACTAATCTCCTATGTGGGACCTTGTCGAAGGCTTTCTGAAAGTCGAGGTACACCACATCCACTGACTCTCCCTTGTCAATTTTCCTAGTTACATCCTCAAAAAATTCCAGTAGATTTGTCAAGCATGATTTCCCCTTCGTAAATCCATGCTGACTCGGAATGATCCCGTTACTGCTATCCAAATGCTCAGCAATTTCGTCTTTTATAATTGACTCCAGCATCTTCCCCACCACTGATGTCAGACTAACTGGTCTATAATTACCCGTTTTCTCTCTCCCTCCTTTCTTAAAAAGTGGGATAACATTTGCTATCCTCCAATCCACAGGAACTGATCCTGAATCTATAGAACATTGAAAAATGATCTCCAATGCTTCCACTATTTCTAGAGCCACCTCCTTAAGTACTCTGGGATGCAGACCATCAGGCCCTGGGGATTTATCAGCCTTCAGTCCCATCAGTCTACCCAAAACCATTTCCTGCCTAATGTGGATTTCCTTCAGTTCCTCCATCACCCTAGGTTCTCCGGCCCCTAGAACATTTGGGAGATTGTGTTTATCTTCCTCAGTGAAGACAGATCCAAAGTAACGGTTTAACTCGTCTGCCATTTCTTTGTTCCCCATAATAAATTCCCCTGCTTCTGTCTTCAAGGGACCCACATTTGCCTTGACTATTTTTTTCCTCTTCACGTACCTAAAAAAACTTTTGCTATCCTCCTTTATATTATTGGCTAGTTTACCCTCGTACCTCATCTTTTCTCCCCGTATTGCCTTTTTAGTTAACTTTTGTTGCTCTTTAAAAGAGTCCCAATCCTCTGTCTTCCCACTCTTCTTTGCTATGTTATACTTCCTCTCCTTAATTTTTATGCTGTCCCTGACTTCCCTTGTCAGCCACAGGTGTCTCTTACTCCCCTTAGAGTCTTTCCACCTCTTTGGAATAAATTGATCCTGCAACCTCTGCATTATTCCCAGGAATACCTGCCATTGCTGTTCTACCGTCTTCCCTGCTAGGGCCTCCTTCCAATCAATTTTGGCCAGCTCCCGCCTCATGCCTCTGTAATCCCCTTTGCTATACTGTAATACCGACACTTCCGATTTTCCCTTCTGCCTTTCCATTTGCAGAGTAAAACTTATCATGTTGTGATCACTGCTTCCTAATGGCTCTTTTACCTCTAGTCCCCTTATCAGATCAGGATCATTACACAACACTAAATCCAGAATTGCCTTCTCCCTGGTAGGCTCCAGTACAAGCTGTTCTAAGAATCCATCTCGAAGGCACTCTACAAACTCTCTTTCCTGGGGTCCATTTCCAACCTGATTTTCCCAGTCTACCTGCATGTTGAAATCTCCCATAACCACCGTAGCATTACATTTTTGACACGCCAATTTTATCTCCTGATTCAACTTGCACCCTATGTCGAGGCTACTGTTTGGGGGCCTATAGATAACTCCCATTAGGGTCTTTTTACCCTTACAATTTCTCATTTCTATCCATACTGATTCAACATCTCCTGATTCTATGTCACCCCTTGCAAGGGAATGAATATCATTCCTTACCATCAGAGCAACCCCACCCCCTCTGCCCACCTGTCTGTCTTTTCTATACGTTGTGTACCCCTGAATATTCAGTTCCCAGCCCATATACTCAGCTCTGCTGCTCATCCCACAAATGCATGTTCC